>NC_136614.1:3281087-3666087 GCF_933228915.1 Telmatherina bonti
CATTTACCTGGACGTCTCCCTGGACGTCTACCTGTACATTTACCTGGACGTCTACCTTTACATTTACCTGGACGTCTACCTATACGTCTACCTGTACGTCTACATGTACATCTACCTGTACATTTACCTGTACGTCTCCCTGTACATCTACCTGTACATTTACCTGGACATCTACCTGTACATTTACCTGTACATCTACCTGTACATTTACCTGTACATCTATCTGTACATTTACCTGTACGTCTACCTGTACATTTACCTGGACGTCTACCTGTACATTTACCTGTACGTCTCCCTGGACATCTACTTGTACATTTACCTATACGTCTACCTGTACATTTACCTGGACGTCTACCTATACGTCTACCTGTACATTTACCTATACGTCCACCTGTACATTTACCTGTACGTCTCCCTGGACGTCTACCTGTACGTCTACCTGGACGTCTACTTGTACATTTACCTGTACGTCTACCTGTACTTTTACCTGAACGTCGACCTGTACATCTACCTGTACATTTACCTGGACATCTACCTGAACATTTACCTGTACATTTACCTGGACGTCTACCTGTACATTTACCTGGACGTGTACCTATACGTCTACCTGGACATTTATCTGTACATTTACCTGTACATCTACCTGTACATTTACCTGTACATCTACCTGGACATTTACCTGTACGTCTACCTGTACATTTACCTGGACGTCTACCTGTACATCTACCTGTACGTCTACCTGTACATTTACCTGTACGTCTACCTGGACGTCTACCTGTACCTTTACCTGGACGTCTACCTGTACATCTACCTGTACGTCTACCTGTACATTTACCTCTACGTCTACCTGTACGTCTACCTGTACATTTACCTGGACATCTACCTGTACATTTACCTGTACGTCTACCTGTACATTTACCTGTACGTCTACCTGTACATTTACCTATACGTCTACCTGTACATTTACCTGTATGTCTCCCTGGACGTCTACCTGTACGTCTACCTGGACGTCTACTTGTACATTTACCTGTACGTCTACCTGTACATTTACCTGGACGTCGACCTGTACATCTACCTGTACATTTACCTGGACATCTACCTGTACATTTACATGTACATTTACCTGGACGTCTACCTGTACATTTACCTGTACGTCTACCTGTACATTTACCTGGACGTGTACCTGTACATTCACCTGGACGTCTACCTGTACGTCTACCTGTACATTTACCTGTACGTCTATCTATACGTCTACCTGTACATTTACCTGGACGTCTCCCTGTACGTCTACCTGTACATTTACCTGTACGTCTACCTGTACGTCTACCTGTTCATTTACATGTACATGTACCTGGACGTCTACCTAGACGTCTACCTGTACATCTACCTGTACATTTACCTGTACATTTACCTGGACGTCTACCTGTACATTTACCTGGACGTGTACCTGTACATTCACCTAGACGTCTACCTGTACGTCTACCTGTACATTTACCTGTACGTCTATCTATACGTCTACCTGTACATTTACCTGGACGTCTCCCTGTACGTCTACCTGTACATTTACCAGTACGTCTACCTGTACATCTACCTGTACATTTACCTGGACATCTACCTGTACATTTACCTGGACGTCTCCCTGTACGTCTACATGTACATCTACCTGTACATTTACCTGTACGTCTACCTGTACATTTACCTGGACGTCTCCCTGTACGTCTACCTGTACATTTACCTGTACGTCTACCTGTACGTCTACCTGTTCATTTACATGTACATGTACCTGGACGTCTACCTAGACGTCTACCTGTACATCTACCTGTACATTTACCTGTACATTTACCTGGACGTCTACCTGTACATTTACCTGGACGTGTACCTGTACATTCACCTAGACGTCTACCTGTACGTCTACCTGTACATTTACCTGTACGTCTATCTATACGTCTACCTGTACATTTACCTGGACGTCTCCCTGTACGTCTCCCTGTACATTTACCAGTACGTCTACCTGTACATCTACCTGTACATTTACCTGGACATCTACCTGTACATTTACCTGGACGTCTCCCTGTACGTCTACATGTACATCTACCTGTACATTTACCTGTACATTTACCTGTACATCTACCTGGACGTCTACCTGTACATTTACCTGTACGTCTACCTGTACGTCTACCTGTACATTTACCTGGACGTCTACCTGTACATTTACCTGGACGTCTACCTATACGTCTACCTGTACATTTACCTGTACATCTACCTGTACATTTACCTGTACGTCTACCTGTACATTTACCTGAACGTCTACCTGTACATCTACCTGTACGTCTACCTGTACATTTACCTCTACGTCTACCTGTACATTTACCTGAACGTCTACCTGTACATTTACCTGTACATCTACCTGTACATTTACCTGAACATTTACCTGTACATCTACCTGGACGTCTACCTGTATATTTACCTGTACATCTACCTATACGTCTACCTGTACATTTACCTGTACGTCTACCTGTACATTTACCTGGACGTCTACCTGTACATTTACCTGGACGTCTACCTGTACATTTACCTGTACGTCTACCTGTACATTTACCTGGACGTCTACCTTTACATTTACCTGTACGTCTACCTGTACATTTACCTGTACATCTACCTGTACATTTACCTGGACATCTACCTGTACGTCTAGCTGTACATTTACCTGTATGTCTACCTGTACATTTACCTGGACGTCTACCTGTACATTTACCTGGACGTCTCCCTGGACGTCTACCTGTACATTTACCTGGACGTCTACCTTTACATTTACCTGGACGTCTACCTATACGTCTACCTGTACGTCTACATGTACATCTACCTGTACATTTACCTGTACGTCTCCCTGTACATCTACCTGTACATTTACCTGGACATCTACCTGTACATTTACCTGTACATCTACCTGTACATTTACCTGTACATCTACCTGTACATTTACCTGTACGTCTACCTGTACATTTACCTGGACGTCTACCTTTACATTTACCTGTACGTCTCCCTGGACATCTACTTGTACATTTACCTGTACGTCTACCTGTACATTTACCTGGACGTCTACCTATACGTCTACCTGTACATTTACCTATACGTCCACCTGTACATTTACCTGTACGTCTCCCTGGACGTCTACCTGTACGTCTACCTGGACGTCTACTTGTACATTTACCTGTACGTCTACCTGTACTTTTACCTGAACGTCGACCTGTACATCTACCTGTACATTTACCTGGACATCTACCTGTACATTTACCTGTACATTTACCTGGACGTCTACCTGTACATTTACCTGGACGTGTACCTATACGTCTACCTGGACATTTATCTGTACATTTACCTGTACATCTACCTGTACATTTACCTGTACATCTACCTGGACATTTACCTGTACGTCTACCTGTACATTTACCTGAACCTCTACCTGTACATCTACCTGTACGTCTACCTGTACATTTACCTCTACGTCTACCTGTACATTTACCTGAACGTCTACCTGTACATTTACCTGTACATCTACCTGTACATTTACCTGGACGTCTACCTGTACCTTTACCTGGACGTCTACCTGTACATTTACCTGGACATCTACCTGTACGTCTAGCTGTACATTTACCTGTATGTCTACATGTACATTTACCTGGACGTCTACCTGTACATTTACCTGGACGTCTCCCTGGACGTCTACCTGTACATTTACCTGGACGTCTACCTTTACATTTACCTGGACGTCTACCTATACGTCTACCTGTACGTCTACATGTACATCTACCTGTACATTTACCTGTACGTCTCCCTGTACATCTACCTGTACATTTACCTGGACATCTACCTGTACATTTACCTGTACATCTACCTGTACATTTACCTGTACATCTACCTGTACATTTACCTGTACGTCTACCTGTACATTTACCTGGACGTCTACCTGTACATTTACCTGTACGTCTCCCTGGACATCTACTTGTACATTTACCTGTACGTCTACCTTTACATTTACCTGGACGTCTACCTATACGTCTACCTGTACATTTACCTATACGTCCACCTGTACATTTACCTGTACGTCTCCCTGGACGTCTACCTGTACGTCTACCTGGACGTCTACTTGTACATTTACCTGTACGTCTACCTGTACTTTTACCTGAACGTCGACCTGTACATCTACCTGTACATTTACCTGGACATCTACCTGTACATTTACCTGTACATTTACCTGGACGTGTACCTATACATCTACCTGGACATTTATCTGTACGTCTACCTGTACATCTACCTGGACATTTACCTGTACGTCTACCTGTACATTTACCTGGACGTCTACCTGTACATCTACCTGTACGTCTACCTGTACATTTACCTGTACGTCTACCTGGACGTCTACCTGTACCTTTACCTGGACGTCTACCTGTACATTTACCTGGACATCTACCTGTACATTTACCTATATTTCTACCTGTACATTTACCTGGACGTCGACCTGTACATTTACCTGTACATCTACCTGTACGTCTACCTGTACATTTACCTGTACTTTTACCTGGACGTCTACCTGTACATCTACCTGTACATTTAGCTGTACGTCTACCTGTACATTTACCTGGACGTCTACCTGTACATCTACCTGTACGTCTACCTGTACATTTACCTTTACGTCTACCTGTACATCTACCTGTACATTTACCTGGACGTCTACCTGTACATTTACCTGAACGCCTACCTGTACATTTACCTGTACGTCTACCTGTACATTTACCTGGACGTCTACCTATACGTCTACCTGTACATTTACCTATACGTCTACCTGTACATTCACCTGTACGTCTATCTATACGTCTACCTGTACATTTACCTGGACGTCTCCCTGTACGTGTACCTGTACATTTACCTGTACGTCTACCTGTACGTCTACCTGTACATTTACCTGTACATTTACCTGGACGTATACCTGGACGTCTACCTGTACATCTACCTGTACATTTACCTGTACATTTACCTGGACGTCTACCGTTACAATTACCTGTTCTTCTACCTGTACATTTACCTGGACATCTACCTGTACATCTACCTGTACATTTACCTGGACGTCTACCTGTACATTTACCTGGACGTCTATCTATACGTCTTCCTGTCCATTTACCTGTACATCTACCTATACATTTACCTGTACGTCTACCTGTACATTTACCTGTACGTCTACCTGTATATTTACCTGGATGTCTACCTGTACATCTACCTGTACATTTACCTGGACATCTACCTGTACGTCTACCTGTACATTTAAATGTACGTCTACCTGTACATTTACCTTTACGTCTAACTGTACATTTACCTCTACGTCTACCTGTACATTTACCTGAACGTCTACCTGTACATTTACCTGTACATCTACCTGTACATTTACCTGAACATTTACCTGTACATCTACCTGGACGTCTACCTGTATATTTACCTGTACATCTACCTATACGTCTACCTGTACATTTACCTGTACGTCTACCTGTACATTTACCTGGACGTCTACCTGTACATTTACCTGGACGTCTACCTGTACATTTACCTGTACGTCTACCTGTACATTTACCTGGACGTCTACCTTTACATTTACCTGTACGTCTACCTGTACATTTACCTGTACATCTACCTGTACATTTACCTGGACATCTACCTGTACGTCTAGCTGTACATTTACCTGTATGTCTACCTGTACATTTACCTGGACGTCTACCTGTACATTTACCTGGACGTCTCCCTGGACGTCTACCTGTACATTTACCTGGACGTCTACCTTTACATTTACCTGGACGTCTACCTATACGTCTACCTGTACGTCTACATGTACATCTACCTGTACATTTACCTGTACGTCTCCCTGTACATCTACCTGTACATTTACCTGGACATCTACCTGTACATTTACCTGTACATCTACCTGTACATTTACCTGTACATCTACCTGTACATTTACCTGTACGTCTACCTGTACATTTACCTGGACGTCTACCTTTACATTTACCTGTACGTCTCCCTGGACATCTACTTGTACATTTACCTGTACGTCTACCTGTACATTTACCTGGACGTCTACCTATACGTCTACCTGTACATTTACCTATACGTCCACCTGTACATTTACCTGTACGTCTCCCTGGACGTCTACCTGTACGTCTACCTGGACGTCTACTTGTACATTTACCTGTACGTCTACCTGTACTTTTACCTGAACGTCGACCTGTACATCTACCTGTACATTTACCTGGACATCTACCTGTACATTTACCTGTACATTTACCTGGACGTCTACCTGTACATTTACCTGGACGTGTACCTATACGTCTACCTGGACATTTATCTGTACATTTACCTGTACATCTACCTGTACATTTACCTGTACATCTACCTGGACATTTACCTGTACGTCTACCTGTACATTTACCTGAACCTCTACCTGTACATCTACCTGTACGTCTACCTGTACATTTACCTCTACGTCTACCTGTACATTTACCTGAACGTCTACCTGTACATTTACCTGTACATCTACCTGTACATTTACCTGGACGTCTACCTGTACCTTTACCTGGACGTCTACCTGTACATTTACCTGGACATCTACCTGTACGTCTAGCTGTACATTTACCTGTATGTCTACCTGTACATTTACCTGGACGTCTACCTGTACATTTACCTGGACGTCTCCCTGGACGTCTACCTGTACATTTACCTGGACGTCTACCTTTACATTTACCTGGACGTCTACCTATACGTCTACCTGTACGTCTACATGTACATCTACCTGTACATTTACCTGTACGTCTCCCTGTACATCTACCTGTACATTTACCTGGACATCTACCTGTACATTTACCTGTACATCTACCTGTACATTTACCTGTACATCTACCTGTACATTTACCTGTACGTCTACCTGTACATTTACCTGGACGTCTACCTGTACATTTACCTGTACGTCTCCCTGGACATCTACTTGTACATTTACCTGTACGTCTACCTTTACATTTACCTGGACGTCTACCTATACGTCTACCTGTACATTTACCTATACGTCCACCTGTACATTTACCTGTACGTCTCCCTGGACGTCTACCTGTACGTCTACCTGGACGTCTACTTGTACATTTACCTGTACGTCTACCTGTACTTTTACCTGAACGTCGACCTGTACATCTACCTGTACATTTACCTGGACATCTACCTGTACATTTACCTGTACATTTACCTGGACGTGTACCTATACATCTACCTGGACATTTATCTGTACGTCTACCTGTACATCTACCTGGACATTTACCTGTACGTCTACCTGTACATTTACCTGGACGTCTACCTGTACATCTACCTGTACGTCTACCTGTACATTTACCTGTACGTCTACCTGGACGTCTACCTGTACCTTTACCTGGACGTCTACCTGTACATTTACCTGGACATCTACCTGTACATTTACCTATATTTCTACCTGTACATTTACCTGGACGTCGACCTGTACATTTACCTGTACATCTACCTGTACGTCTACCTGTACATTTACCTGTACTTTTACCTGGACGTCTACCTGTACATCTACCTGTACATTTAGCTGTACGTCTACCTGTACATTTACCTGGACGTCTACCTGTACATCTACCTGTACGTCTACCTGTACATTTACCTTTACGTCTACCTGTACATCTACCTGTACATTTACCTGGACGTCTACCTGTACATTTACCTGAACGCCTACCTGTACATTTACCTGTACGTCTACCTGTACATTTACCTGGACGTCTACCTATACGTCTACCTGTACATTTACCTATACGTCTACCTGTACATTCACCTGTACGTCTATCTATACGTCTACCTGTACATTTACCTGGACGTCTCCCTGTACGTGTACCTGTACATTTACCTGTACGTCTACCTGTACGTCTACCTGTACATTTACCTGTACATTTACCTGGACGTATACCTGGACGTCTACCTGTACATCTACCTGTACATTTACCTGTACATTTACCTGGACGTCTACCGTTACAATTACCTGTTCTTCTACCTGTACATTTACCTGGACATCTACCTGTACATCTACCTGTACATTTACCTGGACGTCTACCTGTACATTTACCTGGACGTCTATCTATACGTCTTCCTGTCCATTTACCTGTACATCTACCTATACATTTACCTGTACGTCTACCTGTACATTTACCTGTACGTCTACCTGTATATTTACCTGGATGTCTACCTGTACATCTACCTGTACATTTACCTGGACATCTACCTGTACGTCTACCTGTACATTTAAATGTACGTCTACCTGTACATTTACCTTTACGTCTAACTGTACATTTACCTGTACGTCTACCTTTACATTTGCCTGTACGTCTACCTGTACATTTACCTGTACGTCTACCTGTACATTTACCCGTACGTCTACCTGTACATTTATCTGGACGTCTACCTGTACATTTACCTGGACGTCTACCTTTATGTCTACCTGTACATTTACCTTTACGTCTACCTGTACATTTACCTGTACGTCTACCTGTACATTTACCCGTACGTCTACCTGTACATTTACCTGGACGTCTACCTTTACGTCTACCTGTACATTTACCTTTACGTCTACCTGTACATTTACCTGGACGTTTACCTTTACGTCATCCTGTACATCTACCTGTACGTCTACCTGTACATTTACCTGTACATTTAGCTGTACGTCTACCTGTACATTTACGTGGACGTCTACCTGTATATTTACCTAGACGTCTACCTGTACATTTACCTGGACATATACAGGTAAATGTACGTCTACCTGTACATTTACCTGTACATTTATCTGGACGTCTACCTGTACGTCTACCTGTACATTTATCTGGACGTCTACCTGGACGTAGTCCTGTACATTTACCTGGACGTCTACCTTTACATTTACCTGTACGTCTACCTGTACATTTACCTGTACATCTACCTATACGTCTACCTGGACGTCTACCTGTACATTTACCTGTACATTTACCTGGACGTCTACCTGTACATTTACCTTTACGTCTACCTGTACATTTACCTGGACGTCTACCTGTACATTACCTGGACGTCTGCCTGTACATTTACCTGGACATCTACAGGTAAATGTACGTCTACCAGTACATTTACCTGTACGTCTACCTGTATGTCTCCCTGTACATTTATCTGGACGTCTACCTGTACGTCTACCTGTACATTTATCTGGACGTCTACCTGGACGTCTACCTGTACATTTACCTGGACGTCTACCTGTACATTTACCTGTACGTCTACCTGTACATTTACCTATACGTCTACCTGTACGTTTACCTGTATGTCTCCCTGGACATCTACTTGTACATTTACCTGTACGTCTACCTGTACATTTACCTCTACGTCTACCTGTACATTTACCTGAACGTCTACCTGTACATTTACCTGTACATCTACCTATACGTCTACCTGGACGTCTACCTTTACATTTACCTGTACATTTACCTGGACGTCTACCTGTACATTTACCTGTACGTCTACCTGTACATTTACCTGGACGTCTACCTATACGTCTACCTGTACATTTACCTATACGTCTACCTGTACATTCACCTGTACGTCTATCTATACGTCTACCTGTACATTTACCTGGACGTCTCCCTGTACGTGTACCTGTACATTTACCTGTACGTCTACCTGTACGTCTACCTGTACATTTACCTGTACATTTACCTGGACGTATACCTGGACGTCTACCTGTACATCTACCTGTACATTTACCTGTACATTTACCTGGACGTCTACCGTTACAATTACCTGTACTTCTACCTGTACATTTACCTGGACATCTACCTGTACATCTACCTGTACATTTACCTGGACGTCTACCTGTACATTTACCTGGACGTCTATCTATACGTCTACCTGTCCATTTACCTGTACATCTACCTGTACATTTACCTTTACGTCTAACTGTACATTTACCTGTACGTCTACCTTTACATTTGCCTGTACGTCTACCTGTACATTTACCCGTACGTCTACCTGTACATTTATCTGGACGTCTACCTGTACATTTACCTGGACGTCTACCTTTATGTCTACCTGTACATTTACCTTTACGTCTACCTGTACATTTACCTGTACGTCTACCTGTACATTTACCCGTACGTCTACCTGTACATTTACCTGGACTTCTACCTTTACGTCTACCTGTACATTTACCTTTACGTCTACCTGTACATTTACCTGGACGTTTACCTTTACGTCATCCTGTACATCTACCTGTACGTCTACCTGTACATTTACCTGTACATTTAGCTGTACGTCTACCTGTACATTTACGTGGACGTCTACCTGTATATTTACCTAGACGTCTACCTGTACATTTACCTGGACATATACAGGTAAATGTACGTCTACCTGTACATTTACCTGTACATTTATCTGGACGTCTACCTGTACGTCTACCTGTACATTTATCTGGACGTCTACCTGGACGTAGTCCTGTACATTTACCTGGACGTCTACCTGTACATTTACCTGTACGTCTACCTGTACATTTACCTGTACATCTACCTATACGTCTACCTGGACGTCTACCTGTACATTTACCTGTACATTTACCTGGACGTCTACCTGTACATTTACCTTTACGTCTACCTGTACATTTACCTGGACGTCTACCTGTACATTACCTGGACGTCTGCCTGTACATTTACCTGGACATCTCCAGGTAAATGTACGTCTACCAGTACATTTACCTGTACGTCTACCTGTATGTCTCCCTGTACATTTATCTGGACGTCTACCTGTACGTCTACCTGTACATTTATCTGGACGTCTACCTGGACGTCTACCTGTACATTTACCTGGACGTCTACCTGTACATTTACCTGTACGTCTACCTGTACATTTACCTCTACGTCTACCTGTACATTTACCTGAACGTCTACCTGTACATTTACCTGTACATCTACCTATACGTCTACCTGGACGTCTACCTGTACATTTACCTGTACATTTACCTGGACGTCTACCTGTACATTTACCTGTACGTCTACCTGTACATTTACCTGGACGTCTACCTATACGTCTACCTGTACATTTACCTATACGTCTACCTGTACATTCACCTGTACGTCTATCTATACGTCTACCTGTACATTTACCTGGACGTCTCCCTGTACGTGTACCTGTACATTTACCTGTACGTCTACCTGTACGTCTACCTGTACATTTACCTGTACATTTACCTGGACGTATACCTGGACGTCTACCTGTACATCTACCTGTACATTTACCTGTACATTTACCTGGACGTCTACCGTTACAATTACCTGTACTTCTACCTGTACATTTACCTGGACATCTACCTGTACATCTACCTGTACATTTACCTGGACGTCTACCTGTACATTTACCTGGACGTCTATCTATACGTCTACCTGTCCATTTACCTGTACATCTACCTATACATTTACCTGTACGTCTACCTGTACATTTACCTGTACGTCTACCTGTATATTTACCTGGATGTCTACCTGTACATCTACCTGTACATTTACCTGGACATCTACCTGTACGTCTACCTGTACATTTACCTGTACGTCTACCTGTACGTCTACCTGTACATTTACCTTTACGTCTAACTGTACATTTACCTGTACGTCTACCTTTACATTTGCCTGTACGTCTAACTGTACATTTGCCTGTACGTCTACCTGTACATTTACCCGTACGTCTACCTGTACATTTATCTGGACGTCTACCTGTACATTTACCTGGACGTCTACCTTTATGTCTACCTGTACATTTACCTTTACGTCTACCTGTACATTTACCTGTACGTCTACCTGTACATTTACCCGTACGTCTACCTGTACATTTACCTGGACGTCTACCTTTACGTCTACCTGTACATTTACCTTTACGTCTACCTGTACATTTACCTGGACGTTTACCTTTACGTCATCCTGTACATCTACCTGTACGTCTACCTGTACATTTACCTGTACGTCTACCTGTACATTTACGTGGACGTCTACCTGTATATTTACCTAGACGTCTACCTGTACATTTACCTGGACATATACAGGTAAATGTACGTCTACCTGTACATTTACCTGTACATTTATCTGGACGTCTACCTGTACGTCTACCTGTACATTTATCTGGACGTCTACCTGGACGTAGTCCTGTACATTTACCTGGACGTCTACCTTTACATTTACCTGTACGTCTACCTGTACATTTACCTATACGTCTACCTGGACGTCTACCTGTACATTTACCTGTACATTTACCTGGACGTCTACCTGTACATTTACCTTTACGTCTACCTTTACATTTACCTGGACGTCTACCTGTACATTTACCTGGACATCTACAGGTAAATGTACGTCTACCTGTACATTTACCTGTACGTCTACCTGGACGTCTACCTGTACATTTACCTGCACATCTACAGGTAAATGTACGTCTACCAGTACATTTACCTGTACGTCTACCTGTATGTCTCCCTGTACATTTATCTGGACGTCTACCTGTACGTCTACCTGTACATTTATCTGGACGTCTACCTGGACGTCTACCTGTACATTTACCTGGACGTCTACCTGTACATTTACCTGTACGTCTACCTGTACATTTACCTATACGTCTACCTGTACGTTTACCTGTATGTCTCCCTGGACATCTACTTGTACATTTACCTGTACGTCTACCTGTACATTTACCTCTACGTCTACCTGTACATTTACCTGAACGTCTACCTGTACATTTACCTGTACATCTACCTATACGTCTACCTGGACGTCTACCTGTACATTTACCTGTACATTTACCTGGATGTCTACCTGTACATTTACCTGTACGTCTACCTGTACATTTACCTGGACGTCTACCTATACGTCTACCTGTACATTTACCTATACGTCTACCTGTACATTCACCTGTACTTCTATCTATACGTCTACCTGTACATTTACCTGGACGTCTCCCTGTACGTGTACCTGTACATTTACCTGTACATTTACCTGTACGTCTACCTGTACATTTACCTCTACGTCTACCTGTACATTTACCTGAACGTCTACCTGTACATTTACCTGTACATCTACCTATACGTCTACCTGGACGTCTACCTGTACATTTACCTGTACATTTACCTGGACGTCTACCTGTACATCTACCTGTACATTTACCTGGACGTCTACCGTTACAATTACCTGTACTTCTACCTGTACATTTACCTGGACATCTACCTGTACATCTACCTGTACATTTACCTGGACGTCTACCTGTACATTTACCTGGACGTCTATCTATACGTCTACCTGTCCATTTACCTGTACATCTACCTATACATTTACCTGTACGTCTACCTGTACATTTACCTGTACGTCTACCTGTATATTTACCTGGATGTCTACCTGTACATCTACCTGGACATTTACCTGGACATCTACCTGTACGTCTACCTGTACATTTACCTGTACGTCTACCTGTACGTCTACCTGTACATTTACCTTTACGTCTAACTGTACATTTACCTGTACGTCTACCTTTACATTTGCCTGTACGTCTACCTGTACATTTACCTGTACGTCTACCTGTACATTTACCCGTACGTCTACCTGTACATTTATCTGGACGTCTACCTGTACATTTACCTGGACGTCTACCTTTATGTCTACCTGTACATTTACCTTTACGTCTACCTGTACATTTACCCGTACGTCTACCTGTACATTTACCTGGACGTCTACCTTTACGTCTACCTGTACATTTACCTTTACGTCTACCTGTACATTTACCTGGACGTTTACCTTTACGTCATCCTGTACATCTACCTGTACGTCTACCTGTACATTTACCTGTACATTTAGCTGTACGTCTACCTGTACATTTACTTGGACGTCTACCTGTATATTTACCTAGACGTCTACCTGTACATTTACCTGGACATATACAGGTAAATGTACGTCTACCTGTACATTTACCTGTACATTTATCTGGACGTCTACCTGTACGTCTACCTGTACATTTATCTGGACGTCTACCTGGACGTAGTCCTGTACATTTACCTGGACGTCTACCGTTACATTTACCTGTACGTCTACCTGTACATTTACCTGTACATCTACCTATACGTCTACCTGGACGTCTACCTGTACATTTACCTGTACATTTACCTGGACGTCTACCTGTACATTTACCTTTACGTCTACCTGTACATTTACCTGGACGTCTACCTGTACATTACCTGGACATCTACCTGTACATTTACCTGGACATCTACAGGTAAATGTACGTCTACCTGTACATTTACCTGTACGTCTACCTGGACGTCTACCTGTACATTTACCTGGACATCTACAGGTAAATGTACGTCTACCAGTACATTTACCTGTACGTCTACCTGTATGTCTCCCTGTACATTTATCTGGACGTCTACCTGTACGTCTACCTGTACATTTATCTGGACGTCTACCTGGACGTCTACCTGTACATTTACCTGGACGTCTACCTGTACATTTACCTGTACGTCTACCTGTACATTTACCTATACGTCTACCTGTACGTTTACCTGTATGTCTCCCTGGACATCTACTTGTACATTTACCTGTACGTCTACCTGTACATTTACCTCTACGTCTACCTGTACATTTACCTGAACGTCTACCTGTACATTTACCTGTACATCTACCTATACGTCTACCTGGACGTCTACCCGTACGTCTACCTGTACATTTACCTGGACGTCTACCTTTACGTCTACCTGTACATTTACCTTTACGTCTACCTGTACATTTACCTGGACGTTTACCTTTACGTCATCCTGTACATCTACCTGTACGTCTACCTGTACATTTACCTGTACGTCTACCTGTACATTTACGTGGACGTCTACCTGTATATTTACCTAGACGTCTACCTGTACATTTACCTGGACATATACAGGTAAATGTACGTCTACCTGTACATTTACCTGTACATTTATCTGGACGTCTACCTGTACGTCTACCTGTACATTTATCTGGACGTCTACCTGGACGTAGTCCTGTACATTTACCTGGACGTCTACCTTTACATTTACCTGTACGTCTACCTGTACATTTACCTATACGTCTACCTGGACGTCTACCTGTACATTTACCTGTACATTTACCTGGACGTCTACCTGTACATTTACCTTTACGTCTACCTTTACATTTACCTGGACGTGTACCTGTACATTTACCTGGACATCTACAGGTAAATGTACGTCTACCTGTACATTTACCTGTACGTCTACCTGGACGTCTACCTGTACATTTACCTGCACATCTACAGGTAAATGTACGTCTACCAGTACATTTACCTGTACGTCTACCTGTATGTCTCCCTGTACATTTATCTGGACGTCTACCTGTACGTCTACCTGTACATTTATCTGGACGTCTACCTGGACGTCTACCTGTACATTTACCTGGACGTCTACCTGTACATTTACCTGTACGTCTACCTGTACATTTACCTATACGTCTACCTGTACGTTTACCTGTATGTCTCCCTGGACATCTACTTGTACATTTACCTGTACGTCTACCTGTACATTTACCTCTACGTCTACCTGTACATTTACCTGAACGTCTACCTGTACATTTACCTGTACATCTACCTATACGTCTACCTGGACGTCTACCTGTACATTTACCTGTACATTTACCTGGATGTCTACCTGTACATTTACCTGTACGTCTACCTGTACATTTACCTGGACGTCTACCTATACGTCTACCTGTACATTTACCTATACGTCTACCTGTACATTCACCTGTACTTCTATCTATACGTCTACCTGTACATTTACCTGGACGTCTCCCTGTACGTGTACCTGTACATTTACCTGTACATTTACCTGTACGTCTACCTGTACATTTACCTCTACGTCTACCTGTACATTTACCTGAACGTCTACCTGTACATTTACCTGTACATCTACCTATACGTCTACCTGGACGTCTACCTGTACATTTACCTGTACATTTACCTGGACGTCTACCTGTACATCTACCTGTACATTTACCTGGACGTCTACCGTTACAATTACCTGTACTTCTACCTGTACATTTACCTGGACATCTACCTGTACATCTACCTGTACATTTACCTGGACGTCTACCTGTACATTTACCTGGACGTCTATCTATACGTCTACCTGTCCATTTACCTGTACATCTACCTATACATTTACCTGTACGTCTACCTGTACATTTACCTGTACGTCTACCTGTATATTTACCTGGATGTCTACCTGTACATCTACCTGGACATTTACCTGGACATCTACCTGTACGTCTACCTGTACATTTACCTGTACGTCTACCTGTACGTCTACCTGTACATTTACCTTTACGTCTAACTGTACATTTACCTGTACGTCTACCTTTACATTTGCCTGTACGTCTACCTGTACATTTACCTGTACGTCTACCTGTACATTTACCCGTACGTCTACCTGTACATTTATCTGGACGTCTACCTGTACATTTACCTGGACGTCTACCTTTATGTCTACCTGTACATTTACCTTTACGTCTACCTGTACATTTACCCGTACGTCTACCTGTACATTTACCTGGACGTCTACCTTTACGTCTACCTGTACATTTACCTTTACGTCTACCTGTACATTTACCTGGACGTTTACCTTTACGTCATCCTGTACATCTACCTGTACGTCTACCTGTACATTTACCTGTACATTTAGCTGTACGTCTACCTGTACATTTACTTGGACGTCTACCTGTATATTTACCTAGACGTCTACCTGTACATTTACCTGGACATATACAGGTAAATGTACGTCTACCTGTACATTTACCTGTACATTTATCTGGACGTCTACCTGTACGTCTACCTGTACATTTATCTGGACGTCTACCTGGACGTAGTCCTGTACATTTACCTGGACGTCTACCGTTACATTTACCTGTACGTCTACCTGTACATTTACCTGTACATCTACCTATACGTCTACCTGGACGTCTACCTGTACATTTACCTGTACATTTACCTGGACGTCTACCTGTACATTTACCTTTACGTCTACCTGTACATTTACCTGGACGTCTACCTGTACATTACCTGGACATCTACCTGTACATTTACCTGGACATCTACAGGTAAATGTACGTCTACCTGTACATTTACCTGTACGTCTACCTGGACGTCTACCTGTACATTTACCTGGACATCTACAGGTAAATGTACGTCTACCAGTACATTTACCTGTACGTCTACCTGTATGTCTCCCTGTACATTTATCTGGACGTCTACCTGTACGTCTACCTGTACATTTATCTGGACGTCTACCTGGACGTCTACCTGTACATTTACCTGGACGTCTACCTGTACATTTACCTGTACGTCTACCTGTACATTTACCTATACGTCTACCTGTACGTTTACCTGTATGTCTCCCTGGACATCTACTTGTACATTTACCTGTACGTCTACCTGTACATTTACCTCTACGTCTACCTGTACATTTACCTGAACGTCTACCTGTACATTTACCTGTACATCTACCTATACGTCTACCTGGACGTCTACCTGTACATTTACCTGTACATTTACCTGGACGTCTACCTGTACATTTACCTTTACGTCTACCTGTACATTTACCTGGACGTCTACCTGTACATTACCTGGACGTCTACCTGTACATTTACCTGGACATCTACAGGTAAATGTACGTCTACCTGTACATTTACCTGTACGTCTACCTGGACGTCTACCTGTACATTTACCTGGACATCTACAGGTAAATGTACGTCTACCAGTACATTTACCTGTACGTCTACCTGTACATTTACCTGGACATCTACAGGTAAATGTACGTCTACCAGTACATTTACCTGTACGTCTACCTGTACGTCTCCCTGTACATTTACCTTTACGTCTAACTGTACATTTACCTGTACGTCTACCTTTACATCTACCTGTACATTTACCTGGACATCTACCTGTACATTTACCTGTACATCTACCTGTACATCTACCTGTACATTTACCTGGACATCTACCTGTACATTTACATGTACATTTACCTGGACGTCTACCTGTACATTTACCTGTACGTCTACCTGTACATTTACCTGGACGTGTACCTGTACATTCACCTGGACGTCTACCTGTACGTCTACCTGCACATTTACCTGGACATCTACAGGTAAATGTACGTCTACCTGTACATTTACCTGTACGTCTACCTGTACATTTACCTGAACGTCTACCTGTACATCTACCTGTACGTCTACCTGTACATTTACCTGTACGTCTTCCTGTACATCTACCTGTACATTTACCTGGATGTCTACCTGTACATCTACCTGTACGTCTACCTGTACATTTACCTGTACATCTAACTATACGTCTACCTGGACGTCTACCTGTACGTCTACCTGGACATTTACCTGGACGTCTACCTGTACATTTACCTGGACTTCTACCTGTACATTTACCTGTACATCTGCCTATAGATTTAACTGTACGTCTACCTGGACATTTACCTGGACGTCTACCTGTACATTTACCTGGACATCTACCTGTACGTCTAGCTGTACATTTACCTGTATGTCTACCTGTACATTTACCTGGACGTCTACCTGTACATTTACCTGGACGTCTCCCTGGACGTCTACCTGTACATTTACCTGTACATTTACCTGTACGTCTACCTGTACGTCTACCTGTACATTTACCTGGACGTCTACCTGTACGTCTACCTGTACATTTACCTGGACATCTACAGGTAAATGTACGTCTACCTGTACATTTACCTGTACGTCTACCTGGACATCTACCTGTACATTTACCTGGACATCTACAGGTAAATATACGTCTACCAGTACATTTACCTGTATGTTTACCTGTATGTCTCCCTGTACATTTATCTGGACGTCTACCTGTACGTCTACCTGTACATTTATCTGGACGTCTACCTGGACGTCTACCTGTACATTTACCTGGACGTCTACCTGTACATTTACCTGGACATCTACCTGTACGTCTACGTGGACATTTACCTGGACGTCTACCTGTACATTTACCTGGACTTCTACCTGTACATTTACCTGTACATCTCCCTATAGATTTAACTGTACGTCTACCTGTACATTTACCTGGACGTCTACCTGTACATTTACCTGTACATCTACCTATAGATTTACCTTTACGTCTACCTGTACATTTACCTGTACATCTACCTGTACATTTACCTGGACATCTACCTGTACGTCTAGCTGTACATTTACCTGTATGTCTACCTGTACATTTACCTGGACGTCTACATGTACATTGACCTGGACGTCTCCCTGGACGTCTACCTGTACATTTACCTGGACGTCTACCTATACGTCTACCTCTACATTTACCTGGACGTCTACCTGTACATTTACCTGTAAGTCTACCTTTACGTCTACCTGTACATTTACCTGGACGTCTACCTGTACATTTACCTTGACGTCTACCTTTACGTCTACCTGTACATTTACCTTTATGTCTACCTGTACATTTACCTGTACGTCTACCTGTACATTTACCTGGACGTCTACCTGTACATTTACCTGGACGTCTACCTTTACGTCTACCTGTACGTCTACCTGTACATTTACCCGTACGTCTAACTGTACATTTACCTGGACGTCTACCTTTACGTCTACCTGTACATTTACCTTTACGTCTACCTGTACATTTACCTGTACGTCTACCATTACATTTACCTGGACGTCTACCTGTACGTCTACCTGTACATTTACCTGTACATTTAGCTATACGTCTACCTGTACATTTACGTGGACGTCTACCTGTACGACTACCTGGACGTCTACCTGTACATTTACCTGGACATCTACAGGTAAATGTACGTCTACCTGTACATTTACCTGGACGTCTACCTGGACGTCTACCTGGACGTCTACCTGCACATTTACCTGGACGTCTACCTGTACATTTACCTGGACATCTACAGGTAAATGTACGTCTACCTGTACATTTACCTGTTTGTCTACCTGGACGTCTATCAGTACATTTACCTGTATGTCTACCTGTATGTCTCCCTGTACATTTATCTGGACGTCTACCTGTACGTCTGCCTGTACATTTACCTGGACGTCTACCGGGACGTCTACCTGTACATTTACCTGGACGTCTACCTGTACATTTACCTGGACGTCTACCTGTACATTTACCTGGACATCTACCTGTACGTCTACCTGGACATTTACCTGGACGTCTACATGTACATTTACCTGGACTTCTACCTGTACATTTACCATTACATCTACCTATAGATTTACCTTTAAGTCTACCTGTACATTGACCTGTATGTCTACCTATACATTTACCTGAACGTCTTCCTGTACATTTACCTGGACGTTTCCCTGGACGTCTACCTGGACATTTACCTGGACGTCTACCTGTACATTTACCTGGACTTCTACCTGTACATTTACCTGTACATCTGCCTATAGATTTAACTGTACGTCTACCTGTACATTTACCTGTACATCTACCTGTACATTTACCTGGACATCTACCTGTACGTCTAGCTGTACATTTACCTGTATGTCTACCTGTACATTTACCTGGACGTCTACCTGTACATTTACCTGGACGTCTCCCTGGACGTCTACCTGTACATTTACCTGGACGTCTACCTATATGTCTACCTGTACATTTACCTGGACGTCTACCTGTACATTTACCTGTACGTCTACCTGTACGTCTACCTGTACATTTACCTGGACGTCTACCTTTACGTCTACCTGTACATTTACCTTTACGTCTACCTGTACATTTACCTGTACATTTACCTGGACGTCTACCTGTACATTTACCTGTACGTCTACCTGTACATTTACCTGTACATTTACCTGGACGTCTACCTGTGCATTTACCTGTACGTCTACCTGTACATTTACCTGGACGTCTACCTATACGTCTACCTGTACATTTACCTATACGTCTACCTGTACATTCACCTGTACGTCTATCTATACGTCTACCTGTACATTTACCTGGACGTCTCCCTGTACGTGTACCTGTACATTTACCTGTACGTCTACCTGTACGTCTACCTGTACATTTACCTGTACATTTACCTGGACGTATACCTGGACGTCTACCTGTACATCTACCTGTACATTTACCTGTACATTTACCTGGACGTCTACCGTTACAATTACCTGTACTTCTACCTGTACATTTACCTGGACATCTACCTGTACATCTACCTGTACATTTACCTGGACGTCTACCTGTACATTTACCTGGACGTCTATCTATACGTCTACCTGTCCATTTACCTGTACATCTACCTATACATTTACCTGTACGTCTACCTGTACATTTACCTGTACGTCTACCTGTATATTTACCTGGATGTCTACCTGTACATCTACCTGTACATTTACCTGGACATCTACCTGTACGTCTACCTGTACATTTACCTGTACGTCTACCTGTACGTCTACCTGTACATTTACCTTTACGTCTAACTGTACATTTACCTGTACGTCTACCTTTACATTTGCCTGTACGTCTACCTGTACATTTACCTGTACGTCTACCTGTACATTTACCCGTACGTCTACCTGTACATTTATCTGGACGTCTACCTGTACATTTACCTGGACGTCTACCTTTATGTCTACCTGTACATTTACCTTTACGTCTACCTGTACATTTACCTGTACGTCTACCTGTACATTTACCCGTACGTCTACCTGTACATTTACCTGGACGTCTACCTTTACGTCTACCTGTACATTTACCTTTACGTCTACCTGTACATTTACCTGGACGTTTACCTTTACGTCATCCTGTACATCTACCTGTACGTCTACCTGTACATTTACCTGTACATTTAGCTGTACGTCTACCTGTACATTTACGTGGACGTCTACCTGTATATTTACCTAGACGTCTACCTGTACATTTACCTGTACATTTATCTGGACGTCTACCTGTACGTCTACCTGTACATTTATCTGAAAGTCTACCTGGACGTAGTCCTGTACATTTACCTGGACGTCTTCCTTTACATTTACCTGTACGTCTACCTGTACATTTACCTGTACATCTACCTATACGTCTACCTGGACGTCTACCTGTACATTTACCTGTACATTTACCTGGACGTCTACCTGTACATTTACCTTTACGTCTACCTGTACATTTACCTGGACGTCTACCTGTACATTACCTGGACGTCTACTTGTACATTTACCTGGACATCTACAGGTAAATGTACGTCTACCTGTACATTTACCTGTACGTCTACCTGGACGTCTACCTGTACATTTACCTGGACATCTACAGGTAAATGTACGTCTACCAGTACATTTACCTGTACATTTATCTGGACGTCTACCTGTACGTCTACCTGTACATTTATCTGGACGTCTACCTGGACGTCTACCTGTACATTTACCTGGACGTCTACCTGTACATTTACCTGTACGTCTACCTGTACATTTACCTATACGTCTACCTGTACGTTTACCTGTATGTCTCCCTGGACATCTACTTGTACATTTACCTGTACGTCTACCTGTACATTTACCTGGACGTCTACCTGTACATTTACCTGGACATCTACCTGTACGTCTACGTGGACATTTACCTGGACGTCTACCTGTACATTTACCTGGACTTCTACCTGTACATTTACCTGTACATCTCCCTATAGATTTAACTGTACGTCTACCTGTACATTTACCTGGACGTCTACCTGTACATTTACCTGTACATCTACCTATAGATTTACCTTTACGTCTACCTGTACATTTACCTGTACATCTACCTGTACATTTACCTGGACATCTACCTGTACGTCTAGCTGTACATTTACCTGTATGTCTACCTGTACATTTACCTGGACGTCTACATGTACATTGACCTGGACGTCTCCCTGGACGTCTACCTGTACATTTACCTGGACGTCTACCTATACGTCTACCTCTACATTTACCTGGACGTCTACCTGTACATTTACCTGTAAGTCTACCTTTACGTCTACCTGTACATTTACCTGGACGTCTACCTGTACATTTACCTTGACGTCTACCTTTACGTCTACCTGTACATTTACCTTTATGTCTACCTGTACATTTACCTGTACGTCTACCTGTACATTTACCTGGACGTCTACCTGTACATTTACCTGGACGTCTACCTTTACGTCTACCTGTACGTCTACCTGTACATTTACCCGTACGTCTAACTGTACATTTACCTGGACGTCTACCTTTACGTCTACCTGTACATTTACCTTTACGTCTACCTGTACATTTACCTGTACGTCTACCATTACATTTACCTGGACGTCTACCTGTACGTCTACCTGTACATTTACCTGTACATTTAGCTATACGTCTACCTGTACATTTACGTGGACGTCTACCTGTACGACTACCTGGACGTCTACCTGTACATTTACCTGGACATCTACAGGTAAATGTACGTCTACCTGTACATTTACCTGGACGTCTACCTGGACGTCTACCTGGACGTCTACCTGCACATTTACCTGGACGTCTACCTGTACATTTACCTGGACATCTACAGGTAAATGTACGTCTACCTGTACATTTACCTGTTTGTCTACCTGGACGTCTATCAGTACATTTACCTGTATGTCTACCTGTATGTCTCCCTGTACATTTATCTGGACGTCTACCTGTACGTCTGCCTGTACATTTACCTGGACGTCTACCGGGACGTCTACCTGTACATTTACCTGGACGTCTACCTGTACATTTACCTGGACGTCTACCTGTACATTTACCTGGACATCTACCTGTACGTCTACCTGGACATTTACCTGGACGTCTACATGTACATTTACCTGGACTTCTACCTGTACATTTACCATTACATCTACCTATAGATTTACCTTTAAGTCTACCTGTACATTGACCTGTATGTCTACCTATACATTTACCTGAACGTCTTCCTGTACATTTACCTGGACGTTTCCCTGGACGTCTACCTGGACATTTACCTGGACGTCTACCTGTACATTTACCTGGACTTCTACCTGTACATTTACCTGTACATCTGCCTATAGATTTAACTGTACGTCTACCTGTACATTTACCTGTACATCTACCTGTACATTTACCTGGACATCTACCTGTACGTCTAGCTGTACATTTACCTGTATGTCTACCTGTACATTTACCTGGACGTCTACCTGTACATTTACCTGGACGTCTCCCTGGACGTCTACCTGTACATTTACCTGGACGTCTACCTATATGTCTACCTGTACATTTACCTGGACGTCTACCTGTACATTTACCTGTACGTCTACCTGTACGTCTACCTGTACATTTACCTGGACGTCTACCTTTACGTCTACCTGTACATTTACCTTTACGTCTACCTGTACATTTACCTGTACATTTACCTGGACGTCTACCTGTACATTTACCTGTACGTCTACCTGTACATTTACCTGTACATTTACCTGGACGTCTACCTGTGCATTTACCTGTACGTCTACCTGTACATTTACCTGGACGTCTACCTATACGTCTACCTGTACATTTACCTATACGTCTACCTGTACATTCACCTGTACGTCTATCTATACGTCTACCTGTACATTTACCTGGACGTCTCCCTGTACGTGTACCTGTACATTTACCTGTACGTCTACCTGTACGTCTACCTGTACATTTACCTGTACATTTACCTGGACGTATACCTGGACGTCTACCTGTACATCTACCTGTACATTTACCTGTACATTTACCTGGACGTCTACCGTTACAATTACCTGTACTTCTACCTGTACATTTACCTGGACATCTACCTGTACATCTACCTGTACATTTACCTGGACGTCTACCTGTACATTTACCTGGACGTCTATCTATACGTCTACCTGTCCATTTACCTGTACATCTACCTATACATTTACCTGTACGTCTACCTGTACATTTACCTGTACGTCTACCTGTATATTTACCTGGATGTCTACCTGTACATCTACCTGTACATTTACCTGGACATCTACCTGTACGTCTACCTGTACATTTACCTGTACGTCTACCTGTACGTCTACCTGTACATTTACCTTTACGTCTAACTGTACATTTACCTGTACGTCTACCTTTACATTTGCCTGTACGTCTACCTGTACATTTACCTGTACGTCTACCTGTACATTTACCCGTACGTCTACCTGTACATTTATCTGGACGTCTACCTGTACATTTACCTGGACGTCTACCTTTATGTCTACCTGTACATTTACCTTTACGTCTACCTGTACATTTACCTGTACGTCTACCTGTACATTTACCCGTACGTCTACCTGTACATTTACCTGGACGTCTACCTTTACGTCTACCTGTACATTTACCTTTACGTCTACCTGTACATTTACCTGGACGTTTACCTTTACGTCATCCTGTACATCTACCTGTACGTCTACCTGTACATTTACCTGTACATTTAGCTGTACGTCTACCTGTACATTTACGTGGACGTCTACCTGTATATTTACCTAGACGTCTACCTGTACATTTACCTGTACATTTATCTGGACGTCTACCTGTACGTCTACCTGTACATTTATCTGAAAGTCTACCTGGACGTAGTCCTGTACATTTACCTGGACGTCTTCCTTTACATTTACCTGTACGTCTACCTGTACATTTACCTGTACATCTACCTATACGTCTACCTGGACGTCTACCTGTACATTTACCTGTACATTTACCTGGACGTCTACCTGTACATTTACCTTTACGTCTACCTGTACATTTACCTGGACGTCTACCTGTACATTACCTGGACGTCTACTTGTACATTTACCTGGACATCTACAGGTAAATGTACGTCTACCTGTACATTTACCTGTACGTCTACCTGGACGTCTACCTGTACATTTACCTGGACATCTACAGGTAAATGTACGTCTACCAGTACATTTACCTGTACATTTATCTGGACGTCTACCTGTACGTCTACCTGTACATTTATCTGGACGTCTACCTGGACGTCTACCTGTACATTTACCTGGACGTCTACCTGTACATTTACCTGTACGTCTACCTGTACATTTACCTATACGTCTACCTGTACGTTTACCTGTATGTCTCCCTGGACATCTACTTGTACATTTACCTGTACGTCTACCTGTACATTTACCTCTACGTCTACCTGTACATTTACCTGAACGTCTACCTGTACATTTACCTGTACATCTACCTATACGTCTACCTGGACGTCTACCTGTACATTTACCTGTACATTTACCTGGACGTCTACCTGTACATTTACCTTTACGTCTACCTGTACATTTACCTGGACGTCTACCTGTACATTACCTGGACGTCTACCTGTACATTTACCTGGACATCTACAGGTAAATGTACGTCTACCTTTACATTTAACTGTACGTCTACCTGGACGTCTACCTGTACATTTACCTGGACATCTACAGGTAAATGTACGTCTACCAGGACATTTACCTGTACGTCTACCTGTATGTCTCCCTGTACATTTATCTGGACGTCTACCTGTACGTCTACCTGTACATTTATCTGGACGTCTACCTGGACGTCTACCTGTACATTTACCTGGACGTCTACCTGTACATTTACCTGTACGTCTACCTGTACATTTACCTATACGTCTACCTGTACGTTTACCTGTATGTCTCCCTGGACATCTACTTGTACATTTACCTGTACGTCTACCTGTACATTTACCTCTACGTCTACCTGTACATTTACCTGAACGTCTACCTGTACATTTACCTGTACATCTACCTATACGTCTACCTGGACGGCTACCTGTACATTTACCTGTACATTTACCTGGACGTCTACCTGTACATTTACCTTTACGTCTACCTGTACATTTACCTGGACGTCTACCTGTACATTACCTGGACGTCTACCTGTACATTTACCTGGACATCTACAGGTAAATGTACGTCTACCTGTACATTTACCTGTACGTCTACCTGGACGTCTACCTGTACATTTACCTGGACATCTACAGGTAAATGTACGTCTACCAGTACATTTACCTGTACGTCTACCTGTACATTTACCTGGACATCTACAGGTAAATGTACGTCTACCAGTACATTTACCTGTATGTCTCCCTGTACATTTACCTTTACGTCTAACTGTACATTTACCTGTACGTCTACCTTTACATCTACCTGTACATTTACCTGGACATCTACCTGTACATTTACCTGTACATCTACCGGTACATTTACCTGTACATCTACCTGTACATCTACCTGTACATTTACCTGTACATTTACCTGGACGTGTACCTGTACATTCACCTGGACGTCTACCTGTACGTCTACCTGTACATTTACCTGGACATCTACAGGTAAATGTACGTCTACCTGTACATTTACCTGTACGTCTACCTGTACATTTACCTGAACGTCTACCTGTACATCTACCTGTACGTCTACCTGTACATTTACCTGTACGTCTTCCTGTACATCTACCTGTACATTTACCTGGATGTCTACCTGTACATCTACCTGTACGTCTACCTGTACATTTACCTGTACATCTAACTATACGTCTACCTGGACGTCTACCTGTACGTCTACCTGGACATTTACCTGGACGTCTACCTGTACATTTACCTGGACTTCTACCTGTACATTTACCTGTACATCTGCCTATAGATTTAACTGTACGTCTACCTGGACATTTACCTGGACGTCTACCTGTACATTTACCTGGACATCTACCTGTACGTCTAGCTGTACATTTACCTTTACGTCTAACTGTACATTTACCTGTACGTCTACCTTTACATCTACCTGTACATTTACCTGGACATCTACCTGTACATTTACCTGTACATCTACCTGTACATTTACCTGTACATCTACCTGTACATCTACCTGTACATTTACCTGGACATCTACCTGTACATTTACATGTACATTTACCTGGACGTCTACCTGTACATTTACCTGTACGTCTACCTGTACATTTACCTGGACGTGTACCTGTACATTCACCTGGACGTCTACCTGTACGTCTACCTGTACATTTACCTGGACATCTACAGGTAAATGTACGTCTACCTGTACATTTACCTGTACGTCTACCTGTACATTTACCTGAACGTCTACCTGTACATCTACCTGTACGTCTACCTGTAGATTTACCTTTACGTCTTCCTGTACATCTACCTGTACATTTACCTGGATGTCTACCTGTACATCTACCTGTACGTCTACCTGTACATTTACCTGTACATCTAACTATACGTCTACCTGGACGTCTACCTGTACGTCTACCTGGACATTTACCTGGACGTCTACCTGTACATTTACCTGGACTTCTACCTGTACATTTACCTGTACATCTGCCTATAGATTTAACTGTACGTCTACCTGGACATTTACCTGGACGTCTACCTGTACATTTACCTGGACATCTACCTGTACGTCTAGCTGTACATTTACCTGTATGTCTACCTGTACATTTACCTGGACGTCTACCTGTACATTTACCTGGACGTCTCCCTGGACGTCTACCTGTACATTTACCTGTACGTCTACCTGGACGTCTACCTGTACATTTACCTGGACATCTACAGGTAAATATACGTCTACCAGTACATTTACCTGTATGTTTACCTGTATGTCTCCCTGTACATTTATCTGGACGTCTACCTGTACGTCTACCTGTACATTTATCTGGACGTCTACCTGGACGTCTACCTGTACATTTACCTGGACGTCTACCTGTACATTTACCTGGACATCTACCTGTACGTCTACGTGGACATTTACCTGGACGTCTACCTGTACATTTACCTGGACTTCTACCTGTACATTTACCTGTACATCTCCCTATAGATTTAACTGTACGTCTACCTGTACATTTACCTGGACGTCTACCTGTACATTTACCTGTACATCTACCTATAGATTTACCTTTACGTCTACCTGTACATTTACCTGTACATCTACCTGTACATTTACCTGGACATCTACCTGTACGTCTAGCTGTACATTTACCTGTATGTCTACCTGCACATTTACCTGGACGTCTACATGTACATTGACCTGGACGTCTCCCTGGACGTCTACCTGTACATATACCTGGACGTCTACCTATACGTCTACCTCTAAATTTACCTGGACGTCTACCTGTACATTTACCTGTAAGTCTACCTTTACGTCTACCTGTACATTTACCTGGACGTCTACCTGTACATTTACCTTGACGTCTACCTTTACGTCTACCTGTACATTTACCTTTATGTCTACCTGTACATTTACCTGTACGTCTACCTGTACATTTACCTGGACGTCTACCTGTACATTTACCTGGACGTCTACCTTTACGTCTACCTGTACGTCTACCTGTACATTTACCCGTACGTCTAACTGTACATTTACCTGGACGTCTACCTTTACGTCTACCTGTACATTTACCTTTACGTCTACCTGTACATTTACCTGTACGTCTACCATTACATTTACCTGGACGTCTACCTGTACGTCTACCTGTACATTTACCTGTACATTTAGCTATACGTCTACCTGTACATTTACGTGGACGTCTACCTGTACGACTACCTGGACGTCTACCTGTACATTTACCCGTACGTCTAACTGTACATTTACCTGGACGTCTACCTTTACGTCTACCTGTACATTTACCTTTACGTCTACCTGTACATTTACCTGTACGTCTACCATTACATTTACCTGGACGTCTACCTGTACGTCTACCTGTACATTCACCTGTACATTTAGCTATACGTCTACCTGTACATTTACGTGGACGTCTACCTGTACGACTACCTGGACGTCTACCTGTACATTTACCTGGACATCTACAGGTAAATGTACGTCTACCTGTACATTTACCTGGACGTCTACCTGGACGTCTACCTGTACATTTACCTGGACGTCTACCTGTACATTTACCTGGACATCTACAGGTAAATGTACGTCTACCTGTACATTTACCTGTTTGTCTACCTGGACGTCTATCAGTACATTTACCTGTACGTCTACCTGTATGTCTCCCTGTACATTTATCTGGACGTCTACCTGTACGTCTGCCTGTACATTTACCTGGACGTCTACCTGTACATTTACCTGGACGTCTACCTGTACATTTACCTGGACGTCTACCTGTACATTTACCTGGACATCTACCTGTACGTCTACCTGGACATTTACCTGGACGTCTACATGTACATTTACCTGGACTTCTACCTGTACATTTACCATTACATCTACCTATAGATTTACCGTTAAGTCTACCTGTACATTGACCTGTATGTCTACCTATACATTTACCTGGACGTCTTCCTGTACATTTACCTGGACGTTTCCCTGGACGTCTACCTGGACATTTACCTGGACGTCTACCTGTACATTTACCTGGACTTCTACCTGTACATTTACCTGTACATCTGCCTATAGATTTAACTGTACGTCTACCTGTACATTTACCTGTACATCTACCTGTACATTTACCTGGACATCTACCTGTACGTCTAGCTGTACATTTACCTGTATGTCTACCTGTACATTTACCTGGACGTCTACCTGTACATTTACCTGGACGTCTCCCTGGACGTCTACCTGTACATTTACCTGGACGTCTACCTATATGTCTACCTGTACATTTACCTGGACGTCTACCTGTACATTTACCTGTACGTCTACCTGTACGTCTACCTGTACATTTACCTGGACGTCTACCTTTACGTCTACCTGTACATTTACCCTTACGTCTACCTGTACATTTACCTGTACATTTACCTGGACGTCTACCTGTACATTTACCTGTACGTCTACCTGTACATTTACCTGTACGTCTACCTGTACGTCTACCTGTACATTTACCTTTACGTCAAACTGTACATTTACCTGTACGTCTACCTTTACATTTGCCTGTACGTCTACCTGTACATTTACCTGTACGTCTACCTGTACATTTCCCCGTACGTCTACCTGTACATTTATCTGGATGTCTACCTGTACATTTACCTGGACGTCTACCTTTATGTCTACCTGTACATTTACCTTTACGTCTACCTGTACATTTACCTGTACGTCTACCTGTACATTTACCCGTACGTCTACCTGTACATTTACCTGGACGTCTACCTTTACGTCTACCTGTACATTTACCTTTACGTCTACCTGTACATTTACCTGGACGTTTACCTTTACGTCTTCCTGTACATCTACCTGTACGTCTACCTGTACATTTACCTGTACATTTACCTGTATGTCTACCTGTACATTTACGTGGACGTCTACCTGTATATTTACCTAGACATCTACCTGTACATTTACCTGGACATCTACAGGTAAATGTACGTCTACCTGTACATTTACCTGTTCGTCTACCTGGACGTCTACCAGTACATTTACCTGTACATTTATCTGGACGTCTACATGTACGTCTACCTGTACATTTATCTGGACGTCTACCTGGACGTAGTCCTGTACATTTACCTGGACGTCTACCTTTACATTTACCTGGACGTCTCCCTGTACGTCTACCTGTACATTTACCTGTACATTTACCTGGACGTCTACCTGTACATTTACCTGGACATCTACAGGTAAATGTACGTTTACCTGTACATTTACCTGTACGTCTACCTGGACGTCTACCTGTACATTTACCTGGACATCTACAGGTAAATGTACGTCTACCAGTACATTTACCTGTACGTCTACCTGTATGTCTCCCTGTACATTTATCTGGACGTCTACCTGTACGTCTACCTGTACATTTATCTGGACGTCTACCTGGACGTCTACCTGTACATTTACCTGGACGTCTACCTGTACATTTACCTGTACGTCTACCTGTACATTTACCTATACGTCTACCTGTACGTTTACCTGTATGTCTCCCTGGACATCTACTTGTACATTTACCTGTACGTCTACCTGTACATTTACCTCTACGTCTACCTGTACATTTACCTGAACGTCTACCTGTACATTTACCTGTACATCTACCTATACGTCTACCTGGACGTCTACCTGTACATTTACCTGTACATTTACCTGGACGTCTACCTGTGCATTTACCTTTACGTCTACCTGTACATTTACCTGGACGTCTACCTGTACATTACCTGGACGTCTACCTGTACATTTACCTGGACATCTACAGGTAAATGTACGTCTACCTTTACATTTACCTGTACGTCTACCTGGACGTCTACCTGTACATTTACCTGGACATCTACAGGTAAATGTACGTCTACCAGTACATTTACCTGTACGTCTACCTGTATGTCTCCCTGTACATTTATCTGGACGTCTACCTGTACGTCTACCTGTACATTTATCTGGACGTCTACCTGTACATTTACCTGGACGTCTACCTGTACATTTACCTGTACGTCTACCTGTACATTTACCTATACGTCTACCTGTACGTTTACCTGTATGTCTCCCTGGACATCTACTTGTACATTTACCTGTACGTCTACCTGTACATTTACCTCTACGTCTACCTGTACATTTACCTGAACGTCTACCTGTACATTTACCTGTACATCTACCTATACGTCTACCTGGACGTCTACCTGTACATTTACCTGTACATTTACCTGGACGTCTACCTGTACATTTACCTTTACGTCTACCTGTACATTTACCTGGACGTCTACCTGTACATTACCTGGACGTCTACCTGTACATTTACCTGGACATCTACAGGTAAATGTACGTCTACCTGTACATTTACCTGTACGTCTACCTGGACGTCTACCTGTACATTTACCTGGACATCTACAGGTAAATGTACGTCTACCAGTACATTTACCTGTACGTCTACCTGTACATTTACCTGGACATCTACAGGTAAATGTACGTCTACCAGTACATTTACCTGTACGTCTACCTGTATGTCTCCCTGTACATTTACCTTTACGTCTAACTGTACATTTACCTGTACGTCTACCTTTACATCTACCTGTACATTTACCTGGACATCTACCTGTACATTTACCTGTACATCTACCTGTACATTTACCTGTACATCTACCTGTACATCTACCTGTACATTTACCTGTACATTTACCTGGACGTGTACCTGTACATTCACCTGGACGTCTACCTGTACGTCTACCTGTACATTTACCTGGACATCTACAGGTAAATGTACGTCTACCTGTACATTTACCTGTACGTCTACCTGTACATTTACCTGAACGTCTACCTGTACATCTACCTGTACGTCTACCTGTACATTTACCTGTACGTCTTCCTGTACATCTACCTGTACATTTACCTGGATGTCTACCTGTACATCTACCTGTACGTCTACCTGTACATTTACCTGTACATTTAACTATACGTCTACCTGGACGTCTACCTGTACGTCTACCTGGACATTTACCTGGACGTCTACCTGTACATTTACCTGGACTTCTACCTGTACATTTACCTGTACATCTGCCTATAGATTTAACTGTACGTCTACCTGGACATTTACCTGGACGTCTACCTGTACATTTACCTGGACATCTACCTGTACGTCTAGCTGTACATTTACCTTTACGTCTAACTGTACATTTACCTGTACGTCTACCTTTACATCTACCTGTACATTTACCTGGACATCTACCTGTACATTTACCTGTACATCTACCTGTACATTTACCTGTACATCTACCTGTACATCTACCTGTACATTTACCTGGACATCTACCTGTACATTTACATGTACATTTACCTGGACGTCTACCTGTACATTTACCTGTACGTCTACCTGTACATTTACCTGGACGTGTACCTGTACATTCACCTGGACGTCTACCTGTACGTCTACCTGTACATTTACCTGGACATCTACAGGTAAATGTACGTCTACCTGTACATTTACCTGTACGTCTACCTGTACATTTACCTGAACGTCTACCTGTACACCTACCTGTACGTCTACCTGTACATTTACCTGTACGTCTTCCTGTACATCTACCTGTACATTTACCTGGATGTCTACCTGTACATCTACCTGTACGTCTACCTGTACATTTACCTGTACATCTAACTATACGTCTACCTGGACATTTACCTGTACGTCTACCTGGACATTTACCTGGACGTCTACCTGTACATTTACCTGGACTTCTACCTGTACATTTACCTGTACATCTGCCTATAGATTTAACTGTACGTCTACCTGGACATTTACCTGGACGTCTACCTGTACATTTACCTGGACATCTACCTGTACGTCTAGCTGTACATTTACCTGTATGTCTACCTGTACATTTACCTGGACGTCTACCTGTACATTTACCTGGACGTCTCCCTGGACGTCTACCTGTACATTTACCTGTACGTCTACCTGTACGTCTACCTGTACATTTACCTGGACGTCTACCTGTACGTCTACCTGTACATTTACCTGGACATCTACAGGTAAATGTACGTCTACCTGTACATTTACCTGTACGTCTACCTGGAACGTCTACCTGTACATTTACCTGGACATCTACAGGTAAATATACGTCTACCAGTACATTTACCTGTATGTTTACCTGTATGTCTCCCTGTGCATTTATCTGGACGTCTACCTGTACGTCTACCTGTACATTTATCTGGACGTCTACCTGGACGTCTACCTGTACATTTACCTGGACGTCTACCTGTACATTTACCTGGACATCTACCTGTACGTCTACGTGGACATTTACCTGGACGTCTACCTGTACATTTACCTGGACTTCTACCTGTACATTTACCTGTACATCTCCCTATAGATTTAACTGTACGTCTACCTGTACATTTACCTGGACGTCTACCTGTACATTTACCTGTACATCTGCCTATAGATTTACCTTTACGTCTACCTGTACATTTACCTGTACATCTACCTGTACATTTACCTGGACATCTACCTGTACGTCTAGCTGTACATTTACCTGTATGTCTACCTGTACATTTACCTGGACGTCTACATGTACATTGACCTGGACGTCTCCCTGGACGTCTACCTGTACATATACCTGGACGTCTACCTATACGTCTACCTCTACATTTACCTGGACGTCTACCTGTACATTTACCTGTAAGTCTACCTTTACGTCTACCTGTACATTTACCTGGACGTCTACCTGTACATTTACCTTGACGTCTACCTTTACGTCTACCTGTACATTTACCATTATGTCTACCTGTACATTTACCTGTACGTCTACCTGTACATTTACCTGGACGTCTACCTGTACATTTACCTGGACGTCTACCTTTACGTCTACCTGTACGTCTACCTGTACATTTACCCGTACGTCTAACTGTACATTTACCTGGACGTCTACCTTTACGTCTACCTGTACATTTACCTTTACGTCTACCTGTACATTTACCTGTACGTCTACCATTACATTTACCTGGACGTCTACCTGTACGTGTACCTGTACATTTACCTGTACATTTAGCTATACGTCTACCTGTACATTTACGTGGACGTCTACCTGTACGACTACCTGGACGTCTACCTGTACATTTACCTGGACATCTACAGGTAAATGTACGTCTACCTGTACATTTACCTGGACGTCTACCTGGACGTCTACCTGGACGTCTACCTGTACATTTACCTGGACGTCTACCTGTACATTTACCTGGACATCTACAGGTAAATGTACGTCTACCTGTACATTTACCTGTTTGTCTACCTGGACGTCTATCAGTACATTTACCTGTACGTCTACCTGTATGTCTCCCTGTACATTTATCTGGACGTCTACCTGTACGTCTGCCTGTACATTTACCTGGACGTCTACCGGGACGTCTACCTGTACATTTACCTGGACGTCTACCTGTACATTTACCTGGACGTCTACCTGTACATTTACCTGGACATCTACCTGTACGTCTACCTGGACATTTACCTGGACGTCTACATGTACATTTACCTGGACTTCTACCTGTACATTTACCATTACATCTACCTATAGATTTACCTTTAAGTCTACCTGTACATTGACCTGTATGTCTACCTATACATTTACCTGGACGTCTTCCTGTACATTTACCTGGACGTTTCCCTGGACGTCTACCTGGACATTTACCTGGACGTCTACCTGTACATTTACCTGGACTTCTACCTGTACATTTACCTGTACATCTGCCTATAGATTTAACTGTACGTCTACCTGTACATTTACCTGTACATCTACCTGTACATTTACCTGGACATCTACCTGTACGTCTAGCTGTACATTTACCTGTATGTCTACCTGTACATTTACCTGGACGTCTACCTGTACATTTACCTGGACGTCTCCCTGGACGTCTACCTGTACATTTACCTGGACGTCTACCTATATGTCTACCTGTACATTTACCTGGACGTCTACCTGTACATTTACCTGTACGTCTACCTGTACGTCTACCTGTACATTTACCTGGACGTCTACCTTTACGTCTACCTGTACATTTACCCTTACGTCTACCTGTACATTTACCTGTACATTTACCTGGACGTCTACCTGTACATTTACCTGTACGTCTACCTGTACATTTACCTGTACGTCTACCTGTACGTCTACCTGTACATTTACCTTTACGTCAAACTGTACATTTACCTGTACGTCTACCTTTACATTTGCCTGTACGTCTACCTGTACATTTACGTGTACGTCTACCTGTACATTTCCCCGTACGTCTACCTGTACATTTATCTGGATGTCTACCTGTACATTTACCTGGACGTCTACCTTTATGTCTACCTGTACATTTACCTTTACGTCTACCTGTACATTTACCTGTACGTCTACCTGTACATTTACCCGTACGTCTACCTGTACATTTACCTGGACGTCTACCTTTACGTCTACCTGTACATTTACCTTTACGTCTACCTGTACATTTACCTGGACGTTTACCTTTACGTCTTCCTGTACATCTACCTGTACGTCTACCTGTACATTTACCTGTACATTTACCTGTACGTCTACCTGTACATTTACGTGGACGTCTACCTGTATATTTACCTAGACATCTACCTGTACATTTACCTGGACATCTACAGGTAAATGTACGTCTACCTGTACATTTACCTGTTCGTCTACCTGGACGTCTACCAGTACATTTACCTGTACATTTATCTGGACGTCTACATGTAAGTCTACCTGTACATTTATCTGGACGTCTACCTGGACGTAGTCCTGTACATTTACCTGGACGTCTACCTTTACATTTACCTGGACGTCTCCCTGTACGTCTATCTGTACATTTACCTGTACATCTACCTATACGTCTACCTGGACGTCTACCTGTACATTTACTGTACATTTACCTGGACGTCTACCTGTACATTTACCTTTACGTCTACCTGTACATTTACCTGGACGTCTACTTGTACATTACCTGGACGTCTACCTGTACATTTACCTTGACATCTACAGGTAAATGTACGTCTACCTGTACATTTACCTGTACGTCTACCTGGACGTCTACCTGTACATTTACCTGGACATCTACAGGTAAATGTACGTCTACCAGTACATTTACCTGTACGTCTACCTGTATGTCTCCCTGTACATTTATCTGGACGTCTACCTGTACGTCTACCTGTACATTTATCTGGACGTCTACCTGGACGTCTACCTGTACATTTACCTGGACGTCTACCTGTACATTTACCTGGACATCTACCTGTACGTCTACCTGGACATTTACCTGGACGTCTACCTGTACATTTACCTGGACTTCTACCTGTACATTTACCTGTACATCTGCCTATAGATTTAACTGTACGTCTACCTGTACATTTACCTGGACGTCTACCTGTACATTTACCTGGACGTCTCCCTGGACGTCTACCTGTACATTTACCTGGACGTCTACCTATATGTCTACCTGTACATTTACCTGGACGTCTACCTGTACATTTACCTGTACGTTTACCTGTACGTCTACCTGTACATTTACCTGGACGTCTACCTGTACGTCTACCTGTACATTTACCTGGACATCTACAGGTAAATGTACGTCTACCTGTACATTTACCTGTACGTCTACCTGGACGTCTACCTGTACATTTACCTGGACATCTACAGGTAAATGTACGTCTACCAGTACATTTACCTGTATGTTTACCTGTATGTCTCCCTGTACATTTATCTGGACGTCTACCTGTACGTCTACCTGTACATTTATCTGGACGTCTACCTGGACGTCTACCTGTACATTTACCTGGACGTCTACCTGTACATTTACCTGGACATCTGCCTGTACGTCTACGTGGACATTTACCTGGACGTCTACCTGTACATTTACCTGGACTTCTACCTGTACATTTACCTGTACATCTCCCTATAGATTTAGCTGTACGTCTACCTGTACATTTACCTGGACGTCTACCTGTACATTTACCTGTACATCTACCTGTACATTTACCTGGACATCTACTTGTACGTCTAGCTGTACATTTACCTGTATGTCTACCTGTACATTTACCTGGACTTCTACATGTACATTGACTTGGACGTCTCCCTGGACGTCTACCTGTACATTTACCTGGACGTCTACCTATACGTCTACCTGTACATTTACCTGGACGTCTACCTGTACATTTACCTGTACGTCTACCTTTACGTCTACCTGTACATTTACCTGGACGTCTACCTGTACATTTACCTTGACGTCTACCTTTACGTCTACCTGTACATTTACCTTTACGTCTACCTGTACATTTACCTGTACGTCTACCTGTACATTTACCTGGACGTCTACCTGTACATTTACCTGGACGTCTACCTGTACATTTACCTGTACGTCTACCTGTACATTTACCCGTACGTCTAACTGTACATTTACCTGTACATCTGCCTATAGATTTACCTGTATGTCTACCTGTACATTTACCTGGACGTCTACCTGTACATTTACCTGGACGTCTCCCTGGACGTCTACCTGTACATTTACCTGGACGTCTACCTATATGTCTACCTGTACATTTACCTGGACGTCTACCTGTACATTTACCTGTACGTCTACCTGTACGTCTACCTGTACATTTACCTGGACGTCTACCTGTACGTCTACCTGTACATTTACCTGGACATCTAAAGGTAAATGTACGTCTACCTGTACATTTACCTGTACGTCTACCTGGACGTCTACCTGTACATTTACCTGGACATCTACAGGTAAATGTACGTCTACCAGTACATTTACCTGTATGTTTACCTGTATGTCTCCCTGTACATTTATCTGGACGTCTACCTGTACGTCTACCTGTACATTTATCTGGACGTCTACCTAGACGTCTACCTGTACATTTACCTGGACGTCTACCTGTACATTTACCTGGACGTCTACCTGTACATTTACCTGGACTTCTACCTGTACATTTACCTGTACATCTCCCTATAGATTTAACTGTACGTCTACCTGTACATTTACCTGGACGTCTACCTGTACATTTACCTGTACATCTACCTATAGATTTACCTTTACGTCTACCTGTACATTTACCTGTACATCTACCTGTACATTTACCTGGACATCTACCTGTACGTCTAGCTGTACATTTACCTGTATGTCTACCTGTACATTTACCTTGACGTCTACCTTTACGTCTAGCTGTACATTTACCTTTACGTCTACCTGTACATTTACCTGTACGTCTAGCTGTACATTTACCTGGACGTCTACCTGTACATTTACCTGGACGTCTACCTGTACATTTACCTGAACGTCTACCTGTACATTTACCTGGACGTCTACCTGCACATTTACCTGTACGTCTACCTGTACATTTACCTGGACGTCTACCTGTACATTTACCTGGACGTCTCCCTGGACGTCTACCTGTACATTTACCTGGACGTCTACCTATATGTCTACCTGTACATTTACCCGTACGTCTAACTGTACATTTACCTGTACATCTGCCTATAGATTTAACTGTACGTCTACCTGTACATTTACCTGGACGTCAACCTGTACATTTACCTGGACATCTACCTGTACGTCTAGCTGTACATTTACCTGTATGTCTACCTGTACATTTACCTGGACGTCTACCTGTACATTTACCTGGACGTCTCCCTGGACGTCTACCTGTACATTTACCTGGACGTCTACCTATATGTCTACCTGTACATTTACCTGGACGTCTACCTGTACATTTACCTGTACGTCTACCTGTACGTCTACCTGTACATTTACCTGGACGTCTACCTGTACGTCTACCTGTACATTTACCTGGACATCTACAGGTAAATGTACGTCTACCAGTACATTTACCTGTATGTTTACCTGTATGTCTCCCTGTACATTTATCTGGACGTCTACCTGTACGTCTACCTGTACATTTATCTGGACGTCTACCTAGACGTCTACCTGTACATTTACCTGGACGTCTACCTGTACATTTACCTGGACGTCTACCTGTACATTTACCTGGACTTCTACCTGTACATTTACCTGTACATCTCCCTATAGATTTAACTGTACGTCTACCTGTACATTTACCTGGACGTCTACCTGTACATTTACCTGTACATCTACCTGTACATTTACCTGTACGTCTACCTGTACATTTACCCGTACGTCTAACTGTACATTTACCTGTACATCTGCCTATAGATTTAACTGTATGTCTACCTGTACATTTACCTGGACGTCTACCTGTACATTTACCTGGACATCTACCTGTACGTCTAGCTGTACATTTACCTGTATGTCTACCTGTACATTTACCTGGACGTCTACCTGTACATTTACCTGGACGTCTCCCTGGACGTCTACCTGTACATTTACCTGGACGTCTACCTGTACATTTACCTGGACGTCTACCTATATGTCTACCTGTACATTTACCTGGACGTCTACCTGTACATTTACCTGTACGTCTACCTGTACATTTACCTGGACATCTAAAGGTAAATGTACGTCTACCTGTACATTTACCTGTACGTCTACCTGGACGTCTACCTGTACATTTACCTGGACATCTACAGGTAAATGTACGTCTACCAGTACATTTACCTGTATGTTTACCTGTATGTCTCCCTGTACATTTATCTGGACGTCTACCTGTACGTCTACCTGTACATTTATCTGGACGTCTACCTAGACGTCTACCTGTACATTTACCTGGACGTCTACCTGTACATTTACCTGGACGTCTACCTGTACATTTACCTGGACTTCTACCTGTACATTTACCTGTACATCTCCCTATAGATTTAACTGTACGTCTACCTGTACATTTACCTGGACGTCTACCTGTACATTTACCTGTACATCTACCTATAGATTTACCTTTACGTCTACCTGTACATTTACCTGTACATCTACCTGTACATTTACCTGGACATCTACCTGTACGTCTAGCTGTACATTTACCTGTATGTCTACCTGTACATTTACCTTGACGTCTACCTTTACGTCTAGCTGTACATTTACCTTTACGTCTACCTGTACATTTACCTGTACGTCTACCTGTACATTTACCTGGACGTCTACCTGTACATTTACCTGGACGTCTACCTGTACATTTACCTGTACGTCTACCTGTACATTTACCCGTAAGTCTAACTGTACATTTACCTGTACATCTGCCTATAGATTTAACTGTACGTCTACCTGTACATTTACCTGGACGTCTACCTGTACATTTACCTGGACATCTACCTGTACGTCTAGCTGTACATTTACCTGTATGTCTACCTGTACATTTACCTGGACGTCTACCTGTACATTTACCTGGACGTCTCCCTGGACGTCTACCTGTACATTTACCTGGACGTCTACCTATATGTCTACCTGTACATTTACCTGGACGTCTACCTGTACATTTACCTGTACGTCTACCTGTACGTCTACCTGTACATTTACCTGGACGTCTACCTGTACGTCTACCTGTACATTTACCTGGACATCTAAAGGTAAATGTACGTCTACCTGTACATTTACCTGTACGTCTACCTGGACGTCTACCTGTACATTTACCTGGACATCTACAGGTAAATGTACGTCTACCAGTACATTTACCTGTATGTTTACCTGTATGTCTCCCTGTACATTTATCTGGACGTCTACCTGTACGTCTACCTGTACATTTATCTGGACGTCTACCTAGACGTCTACCTGTACATTTACCTGGACGTCTACCTGTACATTTACCTGGACGTCTACCTGTACATTTACCTGGACTTCTACCTGTACATTTACCTGTACATCTCCCTATAGATTTAACTGTACGTCTACCTGTACATTTACCTGGACGTCTACCTGTACATTTACCTGTACATCTACCTATAGATTTACCTTTACGTCTACCTGTACATTTACCTGTACATCTACCTGTACATTTACCTGGACATCTACCTGTACGTCTAGCTGTACATTTACCTGTATGTCTACCTGTACATTTACCTGGACGTCTACATGTACATTGACCTGGACGTCTCCCTGGACATCTACCTGTACATTTACCTGGACGTCTACCTATACGTCTACCTGTACATTTACCTGGACGTCTACCTGTACATTTACCTGTACGTCTACCTTTACGTCTACCTGTACATTTACCTGGACGTCTACCTGTACATTTACCTTGACGTCTACCTTTACGTCTACCTGTACATTTACCTTTACGTCTACCTGTACATTTACCTGTACGTCTACCTGTACATTTACCTGGACGTCTACCTGTACATTTACCTGGACGTCTACCTGTACATTTACCTGTACGTCTACCTGTACATTTACCCGTACGTCTAACTGTACATTTACCTGGACGTCTACCTTTACGTCTACCTGTACATTTACCTTTACGTCTACCTGTACATTTACCTGTACGTCTACCATTACATTTACTTGGACGTCTACCTGTACGTCTACCTGTACATTTACCTGTACATTTAGCTATACGTCTACCTGTACATTTACGTGGACGTCTACCTGTACGACTACCTGGACGTCTACCTGTACATTTACCTGGACATCTACAGGTAAATGTACGTCTACATGTACATTTACCTGGACGTCTACCCGAACGTCTACCTGGACGTCTACCTGTACATTTACCTGGACGTCTACCTGTACATTTACCTGGACATCTACAGGTAAATGTACGTCTACCTGTACATTTACCTGTTTGTCTACCTGGACGTCTATCAGTACATTTACCTGTACGTCTACCTGTATGTCCCCCTGTACATTTATCTGGACGTCTACCTGTACGTCTGCCTGTACATTTACCTGGATGTCTACCGGGACGTCTACCTGTACATTTACCTGGACGTCTACCTGTACATTTACCTGGACGTCTACCTGTACATTTACCTGGACATCTACCTGTACGTCTACCTGGACATTTACCTGGACGTCTACATGTACATTTACCTGGACTTCTACCTGTACATTTACCATTACATCTACCTATAGATTTACCTTTAAGTCTACCTGTACATTGACCTGTATGTCTACCTGGACATTTACCTGGACGTCTACCTGTACATTTACCTGGACTTCTACCTGTACATTTACCAGTACATCTGCCTATAGATTTAACTGTACGTCTACCTGTACATTTACCTGTACATCTACCTGTACATTTACCTGGACATCTACCTTTACGTCTAGCTGTACATTTACCTGTATGTCTACCTGTACATTTACCTGGACGTCTACCTGTACATTTACCTGGACGTCTCCCTGGACGTCTACCTGTACATTTACCTGGACGTCTACCTATATGTCTACCTGTACATTTACCTGGACGTCTACCTGTACATTTACCTGTACGTCTACCTGTACGTCTACCTGTACGTCTACCTGTACATTTACCTGGACGTCTACCTTTACGTCTACCTGTACATTTACCTGTACGTCTACCTGTATGTCTCCCTGTACATTTATCTGGACGTCTACCTGTACGTCTACCTGTACATTTATCTGGACGTCTACCTGGACGTCTACCTGTACATTTACCTGGACATCTACCTGTACGTCTACCTGGACATTTACCTGGACGTCTACCTGTACATTTACCTGGACTTCTACCTGTACATTTACCTGTACATCTGCCTATAGATTTAACTGTACGTCTATCTGTACATTTACCTGGACGTCTACCTGTACATTTACCTGGACATCTACCTGTACGTCTAGCTGTACATTTACCTGTATGTCTACCTGTACATTTACCTGGACGTCTACCTTTACATTTACCTGGACGTCTCCCTGGACGTCTACCTGTACATTTACCTGGACGTCTACCTATATGTCTACCTGTACATTTACCTGGACGTCTACCTGTACATTTACCTGTACGTTTACCTGTACGTCTACCTGTACATTTACCTGGACATCTACAGGTAAATGTACGTCTACCTGTACATTTACCTGTACGTCTACCTGGACGTCTACCTGTACATTTACCTGGACATCTACAGGTAAATGTACGTCTACCAGTACATTTACCTGTATGTTTACCTGTATGTCTCCCTGTACATTTATCTGGACGTCTACCTGTACGTCTACCTGTACATTTATCTGGACGTCTACCTGGACGTCTACCTGTACATTTACCTGGACGTCTACCTGTACATTTACCTGGACATCTACCTGTACGTCTACGTGGACATTTACCTGGACGTCTACCTGTACATTTACCTGGACTTCTACCTGTACATTTACCTGTACATCTCCCTATAGATTTAACTGTACGTCTACCTGTACATTTACCTGGACATCTACCTATAGATTTACCTTTACGTCTACCTGTACATTTACCTGTACATCTACCTGTACATTTACCTGGACATCTACTTGTACGTCTAGCTGTACATTTACCTGTATGTCTACCTGTACATTTACCTGGACGTCTACATGTACATTGACCTGGACGTCTCCCTGGACGTCTACCTGTACATTTACCTGGACGTCTACCTATACGTCTACCTGTACATTTACCTGGACGTCTACCTGTACATTTACCTGTACGTCTACCTTTACGTCTACCTGTACATTTACCTGGACGTCTACCTGTACATTTACCTTGACGTCTACCTTTACGTCTACCTGTACATTTACCTTTACGTCTACCTGTACATTTACCTGTACGTCTACCTGTACATTTACCTGGACGTCTACCTGTACATTTACCTGGACGTCTACCTGTACATTTACCTGGACGTCTACCTGTACATTTACCTGTACGTCTACCTGTACATTTACCCGTACGTCTAACTGTACATTTACCTGTACATCTGCCTATAGATTTAACTGTACCTCTACCTGTACATTTACCTGGACGTCTACCTGTACATTTACCTGGACATCTACCTGTACGTCTAGCTGTACATTTACCTGTATGTCTACCTGTACATTTACCTGGACGTCTACCTGTACATTTACCTGGACGTCTCCCTGGACGTCTACCTGTACATTTACCTGGACGTCTACCTATATGTCTACCTGTACATTTACCTGGACGTCTACCTGTACATTTACCTGGACGTCTACCTGTACATTTACCTGGACATCTACCTGTACGTCTACGTGGACATTTACCTGGACATCTAAAGGTAAATGTACGTCTACCTGTACATTTACCTGTACGTCTACCTGGACGTCTACCTGTACATTTACCTGGACATCTACAGGTAAATGTACGTCTACCAGTACATTTACCTGTATGTTTACCTGTATGTCTCCCTGTACATTTATCTGGACGTCTACCTGTACGTATACCTGTACATTTATCTGGACGTCTACCTAGACGTCTACCTGTACATTTACCTGGACGTCTACCTGTACGTCTACGTGGACATTTACCTGGACGTCTACCTGTACATTTACCTGGACTTCTACCTGTACATTTACCTGTACATCTCCCTATAGATTTAACTGTACGTCTACCTGTACATTTACCTGGACGTCTACCTGTACATTTACCTGTACATCTACCTATAGATTTACCTTTACGTCTACCTGTACATTTACCTGTACATCTACCTGTATATTTACCTGGACACCTACCTGTACGTCTAGCTGTACATTTACCTGTATGTCTACCTGTACATTTACCTGGACGTCTACATGTACATTGACCTGGACGTCTCCCTGGACGTCTACCTGTACATTTACCTGGACGTCTACCTATACGTCTACCTGTACATTTACCTGGACGTCTACCTGTACATTTACCTGTACGTCTACCTTTACGTCTACCTGTACATTTACCTGGACGTCTACCTGTACATTTACCTTGACGTCTACCTTTACGTCTACCTGTACATTTACCTTTACGTCTACCTGTACATTTACCTGTACGTCTACCTGTACATTTACCTGGACATCTACCTGTACATTTACCTGGACGTCTACCTGTACATTTACCTGTACGTCTACCTGTACATTTACCCGTACGTCTAACTGTACATTTACCTGGACGTCTACCTTTACGTCTACCTGTACATTTACCTTTACGTCTACCTGTACATTTACCTGTACGTCTACCATTACATTTACCTGGACGTCTACCTGTACGTCTACCTGTACATTTACCTGTACATTTAGCTATACGTCTACCTGTACATTTACGTGGACGTCTACCTGTACGACTACCTGGACGTCTACCTGTACATTTACCTGGACGTCTACCCGGACGTCTACCTGGACGTCTACCTGTACATTTACCTGGACGTCTACCTGTACATTTACCTGGACATCTACAGGTAAATGTACGTCTACCTGTACATTTACCTGTTTGTCTACCTGGACGTCTATCAGTACATTTACCTGTACGTCTACCTGTATGTCTCCCTGTACATTTATCTGGACGTCTACCTGTACGTCTGCCTGTACATTTACCTGGACGTCTACCAGGACCTTTACCTGGACATCTACCTGTACGTCTACCTTGACATTTACCTGGACGTCTACATGTACATTTACCTGGACTTCTACCTGTACATTTACCATTACATCTACCTATAGATTTACCTTTAAGTCTACCTGTACATTGACCTGTATGTCTACCTGGACATTTACCTGGACGTCTACCTGTACATTTACCTGGACTTCTACCTGTACATTTACCTGTACATCTGCCTATAGATTTAACTGTACGTCTACCTGTACATTTACCTGTACATCTACCTGGACATTTACCTGGACATCTACCTGTACGTCTAGCTGTACATTTACCTGTATGTCTACCTGTACATTTACCTGGACGTCTACTTGTACATTTACCTGGACGTGTCCCTGGACGTCTACCTGTACATTTACCTGGACGTCTACCTATATGTCTACCTGTACATTTACCTGGACGTCTACCTGTACATTTACCTGTACGTCTACCTGTACGTCTACCTGTACATTTACCTGGACGTCTACCTTTACGTCTACCTGTACATTTACCTTTACGTCTACCTGTACATTTACCTGTACATTTACCTGGACGTCTACCTGTACATTTACCTGTACGTCTACCTGTACATTTACCTGTACGTCTACCTGTACGTCTACCTGTACATTTACCTTTACGTCAAACTGTACATTTACCTGTACGTCTACCTTTACATTTGCCTGTACGTCTACCTGTACATTTACCTGTACGTCTACCTGTACATTTCCCCGTACGTCTACCTGTACATTTATCTGGATGTCTACCTGTACATTTACCTGGACGTCTACCTTTATGTCTACCTGTACATTTACCTTTACGTCTACCTGTACATTTACCTGTACGTCTACCTGTACATTTACCCTTTACGTCTACCTGTACATTTACCTGGACGTCTACCTTTACGTCTACCTGTACATTTACCTTTACGTCTACCTGTACATTTACCTGGACGTTTACCATTACGTCTTCCTGTACATCTACCTGTACGTCTACCTGTAACTTTACCTGTACATTTACCTGTACGTCTACCTGTACATTTACGTGGACGTCTACCTGTATCTTTACCTAGACATCTACCTGTACATTTACCTGGACATCTACAGGTAAATGTACGTCTACCTGTACATTTACCTGTTCGTCTACCTGGACGTCTACCAGTACATTTACCTGTACATTTATCTGGACGTCTACCTGTACGTCTACCTGTACATTTATCTGGACGTCTACCTGGACGTAGTCCTGTACATTTACCTGGACGTCTACCTTTACATTTACCTGGACGTCTCCCTGTACGTCTACCTGTACATTTACCTGTACATCTACCTATACATCTACCTGGACGTCTACCTGTACATTTACCTGGACGTCTACCTGTACATTTACCTGTACGTCTACCTGGACGTCTACCTGTACATTTACCTGGACATCTACAGGTAAATGTACGTCTACCAGTACATTTACCTGTATGTCTCCCTGTACATTTACCTGGACGTCTACCTGTACGTCTATCTGTACATTTACCTGTACGTCTACCTGTACATTTCCCCGTACGTCTACCTGTACATTTATCTGGATGTCTACCTGTACATTTACCTGGACGTCTACCTTTATGTCTACCTGTACATTTACCTTTACGTCTACCTGTACATTTACCTGTACGTCTACCTGTACATTTACCCTTTACGTCTACCTGTACATTTACCTGGACGTCTACCTATACGTCTACCTGTACATTTACCTTTACGTCTACCTGTACATTTACCTGGACGTTTACCATTACGTCTTCCTGTACTTCTACCTGTACGTCTACCTGTAACTTTACCTGTACATTTACCTGTACGTCTACCTGTACATTTACCTGGACGTCTACCTGTATCTTTACCTAGACATCTACCTGTACATTTACCTGGACATCTACAGGTAAATGTACGTCTACCTGTACATTTACCTGTTCGTCTACCTGGACGTCTACCAGTACATTTACCTGTACATTTATCTGGACGTCTACCTGTACGTCTACCTGTACATTTATCTGGACGTCTACCTGGACGTAGTCCTGTACATTTACCTGGACGTCTACCTTTACATTTACCTGGACGTCTCCCTGTACGTCTACCTGTACATTTACCTGTACATCTACCTATACATCTACCTGGACGTCTACCTGTACATTTACCTGTACATTTACCTGGACGTCTACCTGTACATTTACCTGTACGTCTACCTGGACGTCTACCTGTACATTTACCTGGACATCTACAGGTAAATGTACGTCTACCAGTACATTTACCTGTATGTCTCCCTGTACATTTACCTGGACGTCTACCTGTACGTCTATCTGTACATTTATCTGGACGTCTACCTGGACGTCTACCTCTACATTTACCTGGACGTCTACCTGTACATTTACCTGGACGTCTACCTGTACATTTACCTGGACTTCTGCCTGTACATTTACCTGGACTTCTGCCTGTACATTTACCTGTACATCTGCCTATAGATTTAACTGTAACTCTACCTGTACATTTACCTGGACGTCTACCTGTACATTTACCTGCACATCTACCTATAGATTTACCTTTACATCTACCTGTACATTTACCTGTACATCTACCTTTACATTTACCTGTACGTCTACCTTTACGTCTACCTGTACATTTACCTGGACGTCTACCTGTACATTTACCTGTACATCTACCTGTATATTTACCTGGACATCTACCTGTACGTCTAGCTGTACATTTACCTGTATGTCTACCTGTACATTTACCTGGACGTCTACATGTACATTGACCTGGACGTCTCCCTGGACGTCTACCTGTACATTTACCTATACGTCTACCTTTATGTCTCCCTGTACATTTATCTGGACGTCTACCTGTACGTCTACCTGTACATTTATCTGGACGTCTACCTGGACGTCTACCTGTACATTTACCTGGACATCTACCTGTACGTCTACCTGGACATTTACCTGGACGTCTACCTGTACATTTACCTTGACGTCTACCTTTACGTCTACCTGTACATTTACCTTTACGTCTACCTGTACATTTACCTGTACGTCTACCTGTACATTTACCCTTTACGTCTACCTGTACATTTACCTGTACGTCTACCTGTACATTTACCTGTACGTCTACCTGTACATTTACCTGTATGTCTACCTGTACATTTACCCGTACGTCTAACTGTACATTTACCTGGACGTCTACCTTTACGTCTACCTGTACATTTACCTTTACGTCTACCTGTACGTCTACCTGTACATTTACCTGTTCGTCTACCTGGACGTCTACCAGTACATTTACCTGTACATTTATCTGGACGTCTACCTGTACGTCTACCTGTACATTTATCTGGACGTCTACCTGGACGTAGTCCTGTACATTTACCTGGACGTCTACCTTTACATTTACCTGGACGTCTCCCTGTACGTCTACCTGTACATTTACCTGTACATCTACCTATACATCTACCTGGACGTCTACCTGTACATTTACCTGTACATTTACCTGGACGTCTACCTGTACATTTACCTGTACGTCTACCTGGACGTCTACCTGTACATTTACCTGGACATCTACAGGTAAATGTACGTCTACCAGTACATTTACCTGTATGTCTCCCTGTACATTTACCTGGACGTCTACCTGTACGTCTATCTGTACATTTATCTGGACGTCTACCTGGACGTCTACCTCTACATTTACCTGGACGTCTACCTGTACATTTACCTGGACGTCTACCTGTACATTTACCTGGACTTCTGCCTGTACATTTACCTGGACTTCTGCCTGTACATTTACCTGTACATCTGCCTATAGATTTAACTGTAACTCTACCTGTACATTTACCTGGACGTCTACCTGTACATTTACCTGCACATCTACCTATAGATTTACCTTTACATCTACCTGTACATTTACCTGTACATCTACCTTTACATTTACCTGTACGTCTACCTTTACGTCTACCTGTACATTTACCTGGACGTCTACCTGTACATTTACCTGTACATCTACCTGTATATTTACCTGGACATCTACCTGTACGTCTAGCTGTACATTTACCTGTATGTCTACCTGTACATTTACCTGGACGTCTACATGTACATTGACCTGGACGTCTCCCTGGACGTCTACCTGTACATTTACCTATACGTCTACCTTTATGTCTCCCTGTACATTTATCTGGACGTCTACCTGTACGTCTACCTGTACATTTATCTGGACGTCTACCTGGACGTCTACCTGTACATTTACCTGGACATCTACCTGTACGTCTACCTGGACATTTACCTGGACGTCTACCTGTACATTTACCTTGACGTCTACCTTTACGTCTACCTGTACATTTACCTTTACGTCTACCTGTACATTTACCTGTACGTCTACCTGTACATTTACCCTTTACGTCTACCTGTACATTTACCTGTACGTCTACCTGTACATTTACCTGTACGTCTACCTGTACATTTACCTGTATGTCTACCTGTACATTTACCCGTACGTCTAACTGTACATTTACCTGGACGTCTACCTTTACGTCTACCTGTACATTTACCTTTACGTCTACCTGTACGTCTACCTGTACATTTACCTGTACGTCTACCATTACATTTACCTGGACGTCTACCTGTACGTCTACCTGTACATTTACCTGTACATTTAGCTATACGTCTACCTGTACATTTACGTGGACGTCTACCTCTACGTCTACCTGGACGTCTACCTGTACATTTACCTGGACATCTACAGGTAAATGTACGTCTACCAGTACATTTACCTGTACGTCTACCTGTACATTTACCTGGACATCTACCTGTACGTCTACCTGGACATTTACCTAAACGTCTACCTGTACATTTACCTGGACTTCTACCTGTACATTTACCTGTACATCTATCTATAGATTTAACTGTACGTCTACCTGGACGTCTACCTGTACATTTACCTATACGTCTACCTGTACATTTACCTGGACGTCTACCTGTACATTTACCTGTACATTTACCTGGACATTTACCTTGACGTCTACCTGTACATTTACCTGGACGTCTACCTGTACATTTACCTGCACGTCTACCTATACGTCTACCTGTACATTTACCTGTACATTTACCTGTACGTCTACCTGTACGTCTACCTGTACATTTACCTGGACGTCTCCCTGGACGTCTACCTGTACATTTATCTGGACGTCTACCTATACGTCTACCTGTACATTTACCTGTACATTTACCTGTATGTCTACCTGGACATTTACCTGGACTTCTACCTGTACATTTACCTGTACATCTATCTATAGATTTAACTGTACGTCTACCTGGACGTCTACCTGTACATTTACCTGTACGTCTACCTGTACATTTATCTGGACGTCTACCTATACATCTACCTGTACATTTACCTGTACATCTACCTTTACATTTACCTTGACGTCTACCTTTACGTCTATCTGTACATTTACCTTTACGTCTACCTGTACATTTACCTGTACGTCTACCTGTACATTTACCTGGACGTCTACCTGTACATTTACCTGTACGTCTACCTGTACATTTACCTTTACGTCTACCTGTACATTTACCTGTACGTCTACCTTTACATTTGCCTGTACGTCTACCTGTACATTTACCTGTACGTCTACCTGTACATTTACCCGTACGTCTACCTGTACATTTACCTGGACGTCTGCCTGTACGTCTATCTGTACATTTACCTGTACGTCTACCTGTACATTTCCCCGTACGTCTACCTGTACATTTATCTGGATGTCTACCTGTACATTTACCTGGACGTCTACCTTTATGTCTACCTGTACATTTACCTTTACGTCTACCTGTACATTTACCTGTACGTCTACCTGTACATTTACCCTTTACGTCTACCTGTACATTTACCTGGACGTCTACCTTTACGTCTACCTGTACATTTACCTTTACGTCTACCTGTACATTTACCTGGACGTTTACCATTACGTCTTCCTGTACATCTACCTGTACGTCTACCTGTAACTTTACCTGTACATTTACCTGTACGTCTACCTGTACATTTACCTGGACGTCTACCTGTATCTTTACCTAGACATCTACCTGTACATTTACCTGGACATCTACAGGTAAATGTACGTCTACCTGTACATTTACCTGTTCGTCTACCTGGACGTCTACCAGTACATTTACCTGTACATTTATCTGGACGTCTACCTGTACGTCTACCTGTACATTTATCTGGACGTCTACCTGGACGTAGTCCTGTACATTTACCTGGACGTCTACCTTTACATTTACCTGGACGTCTCCCTGTACGTCTACCTGTACATCTACCTATACATCTACCTGGACGTCTACCTGTACATTTACCTGTACATTTACCTGGACGTCTACCTGTACATTTACCTGTACGTCTACCTGGACGTCTACCTGTACATTTACCTGGACATCTACAGGTAAATGTACGTCTACCAGTACATTTACCTGTATGTCTCCCTGTACATTTACCTGGACGTCTACCTGTACGTCTATCTGTACATTTATCTGGACGTCTACCTGGACGTCTACCTCTACATTTACCTGGACGTCTACCTGTACATTTACCTGGACGTCTACCTGTACATTTACCTGGACTTCTGCCTGTACATTTACCTGGACTTCTGCCTGTACATTTACCTGTACATCTGCCTATAGATTTAACTGTAACTCTACCTGTACATTTACCTGGACGTCTACCTGTACATTTACCTGCACATCTACCTATAGATTTACCTTTACATCTACCTGTACATTTACCTGTACATCTACCTTTACATTTACCTGTACGTCTACCTTTACGTCTACCTGTACATTTACCTGGACGTCTACCTGTACATTTACCTGTACATCTACCTGTATATTTACCTGGACATCTACCTGTACGTCTAGCTGTACATTTACCTGTATGTCTACCTGTACATTTACCTGGACGTCTACATGTACATTGACCTGGACGTCTCCCTGGACGTCTACCTGTACATTTACCTATACGTCTACCTTTATGTCTCCCTGTACATTTATCTGGACGTCTACCTGTACGTCTACCTGTACATTTATCTGGACGTCTACCTGGACGTCTACCTGTACATTTACCTGGACATCTACCTGTACGTCTACCTGGACATTTACCTGGACGTCTACCTGTACATTTACCTTGACGTCTACCTTTACGTCTACCTGTACATTTACCTTTACGTCTACCTGTACATTTACCTGTACGTCTACCTGTACATTTACCCTTTACGTCTACCTGTACATTTACCTGGACGTCTACCTGTACATTTACCTGTACGTCTACCTGTACATTTACCTGTATGTCTACCTGTACATTTACCCATACGTCTAACTGTACATTTACCTGGACGTCTACCTTTACGTCTACCTGTACATTTACCTTTACGTCTACCTGTACGTCTACCTGTACATTTACCTGTACGTCTACCATTACATTTACCTGGACGTCTACCTGTACGTCTACCTGTACATTTACCTGTACATTTAGCTATACGTCTACCTGTACATTTACGTGGACGTCTACCTCTACGTCTACCTGGACGTCTACCTGTACATTTACCTGGACATCTACAGGTAAATGTACGTCTACCAGTACATTTACCTGTACGTCTACCTGTACATTTACCTGGACATCTACCTGTACGTCTACCTGGACATTTACCTAAACGTCTACCTGTACATTTACCTGGACTTCTACCTGTACATTTACCTGTACATCTATCTATAGATTTAACTGTACGTCTACCTGGACGTCTACCTGTACATTTACCTATACGTCTACCTGTACATTTACCTGGACGTCTACCTGTACATTTACCTGTACATTTACCTGTACATTTACCTTGACGTCTACCTGTACATTTACCTGCACGTCTACCTATACGTCTACCTGTACATTTACCTGTACATTTACCTGTACGTCTACCTGTACGTCTACCTGTACATTTACCTGGACGTCTCCCTGGACGTCTACCTGTACATTTATCTGGACGTCTACCTATACGTCTACCTGTACATTTACCTGTACATTTACCTGTATGTCTACCTGGACATTTACCTGGACTTCTACCTGTACATTTACCTGTACATCTATCTATAGATTTAACTGTACGTCTACCTGGACGTCTACCTGTACATTTACCTGTACGTCTACCTGTACATTTATCTGGACGTCTACCTATACATCTACCTGTACATTTACCTGTACATCTACCTTTACATTTACCTTGACGTCTACCTTTACGTCTATCTGTACATTTACCTTTACGTCTACCTGTACATTTACCTGTACGTCTACCTGTACATTTACCTGGACGTCTACCTGTACATTTACCTGTACGTCTACCTGTACATTTACCTTTACGTCTACCTGTACATTTACCTGTACGTCTACCTTTACATTTGCCTGTACGTCTACCTGTACATTTACCTGTACGTCTACCTGTACATTTACCCGTACGTCTACCTGTACATTTATCTGGACGTCTACCTGTACATTTACCTGTACGTCTACCTGTACATTTACCCGTACGTCTAACTGTACATTTACCTGGACGTCTACCTTTACGTCTACCTGTACATTTACCTTTACGTCTACCTGTACATTTACCTGTACGTCTACCTGTACATTTACCTGTACGTCTACCATTACATTTACCTGTTCGTCTACCTGGACGTCTACCAGTACATTTACCTGTACATTTAGCTGTACGTCTACCTGTACATTTAGCTGTACGTCTACCTGTACATTTACGTGGACGTCTACCTGTATATTTACCTAGACATCTACCTGTACATTTACCTGGACATCTACAGGTAAATGTACGTCTACCTGTACATTTACCTGTTCGTCTACCTGGACGTCTACCAGTACATTTACCTGTACATTTATCTGGACGTCTACCTGTACGTCTACCTGTACATTTATCTGGACGTCTACCTGGACGTAGTCCTGTACATTTACCTGGACGTCTACCTTTACATTTACCTGGACGTCTCCCTGTACGTCTACCTGTACATTTACCTGTACATCTACCTATACGTCTACCTGGACGTCTACCTGTACATTTACCTGTACATTTACCTGGACGTCTACCTGTACATTTACCTGTACGTCTACCTGGACGTCTACCTGTACATTTACCTGGACATCTACAGGTAAATGTACGTCTACCAGTACATTTACCTTTATGTTCACCTGTATGTCTCCCTGTACATTTATCTGGACGTCTACCTGTACGTCTATCTGTACATTTACCTGGACGTCTACCTGTACATTTACCTGGACCTCTACCTGTACATTTACCTGGACTTCTGCCTGTACATTTACCTGTACATCTGCCTATAGATTTAACTGTAACTCTACCTGTACATTTACCTGGACGTCTACCTGTACATTTACCTGCACATCTACCTATAGATTTACCTTTACATCTACCTGTACATTTACCTGTACATCTACCTTTACATTTACCTGGACATCTACCTGTACGTCTACCTGTACATTTACCTTGACGTCTACCTTTACGTCTATCTGTACATTTACCTTTACGTCTACCTGTACATTTACCTGTACGTCTACCTGTACATTTACCTGGACGTCTACCTGTACATTTACCTGTACGTCTACCTGTACATTTACCTGTATGTCTACCTGTACATTTACCCGTACGTCTAACTGTACATTTACCTGGACGTCTACCTTTACGTCTACCTGTACATTTACCTTTACGTCTACCTGTACGTCTACCTGTACATTTACCTGTACGTCTACCATTACATTTACCTGGACGTCTACCTGTACGTCTACCTGTACATTTACCTGTACATTTAGCTATACGTCTACCTGTACATTTACGTGGACGTCTACCTGTACGTCTACCTGGACGTCTACCTGTACATTTACCTGGACATCTACAGGTAAATGTACGTCTACCAGTACATTTACCTGTACGTCTACCTGTACATTTACCTGGACATCTACCTGTACGTCTACCTGTACATTTACGTTTACGTCTACCTGTACATTTACCTGTACGTCTACCTGTACATTTACCTGGACGTCTACCTGTACATTTACCTGTACGTCTACCTGTACATTTACCTGTACGTCTACCTGTACATTTACCTGGACATCTACCTGTACGTCTATCTGTACATTTACCTTTACGTCTACCTGTACATTTACCTGTACGTCTACCTGTACATTTACCTGTACGTCTACCTGTACATTTACCCGGACGTCTACCTGTACATTTACCTGTACGTCTACCTGTACATTTACCTGTATGTCTACCTGTACATTTACCCGTACGTCTAACTGTACATTTACCTGGACGTCTACCTTTACGTCTACCTGTACATTTACCTTTACGTCTACCTGTACGTCTACCTGTACATTTACCTGTACGTCTACCATTACATTTACCTGGACGTCTACCTGTACGTCTACCTGTACATTTAGCTATACGTCTACCTGTACATTTACCTGGACGTCTACATGTACATTGACCTGGACGTCTCCCTGGACGTCTACCTGTACATTTACCTGGACGTCTACCTATACGTCTACCTGTACATTTACCTGTACGTCTACCTTTACGTCTACCTGTACATTTACCTGGACGTCTACCTGTACATTTACCTTGACGTCTACCTTTACGTCTACCTGTACATTTACCTTTACGTCTACCTGTACATTTACCTGTACGTCTACCTGTACATTTACCTGGACGTCTACCTGTACATTTACCTGGACGTCTACCTGTACATTTACCTGGACGTCTACCTGTACATTTACCTGTACGTCTACCTGTACATTTACCCGTACGTCTAACTGTACATTTACCTGTACATCTGCCTAAAGATTTAACTGTACGTCTACCTGTACATTTACCTGGACGTCTACCTGTACATTTACCTGGACATCTACCTGTACGTCTAGCTGTACATTTACCTGTATGTCTACCTGTACATTTACCTGGACGTCTACCTGTACATTTACCTGGACGTCTCCCTGGACGTCTACCTGTACATTTACCTGGACGTCTACCTATATGTCTACCTGTACATTTACCTGGACGTCTACCTGTACATTTACCTGGACGTCTACCTGTACATTTACCTGGACATCTACCTGTACGTCTACGTGGACATTTACCTGGACATCTAAAGGTAAATGTACGTCTACCTGTACATTTACCTGTACGTCTACCTGGACGTCTACCTGTACATTTACCTGGACATCTACAGGTAAATGTACGTCTACCAGTACATTTACCTGTATGTTTACCTGTATGTCTCCCTGTACATTTATCTGGACGTCTACCTGTACGTATACCTGTACATTTATCTGGACGTCTACCTAGACGTCTACCTGTACATTTACCTGGACGTCTACCTGTACATTTACCTGGACATCTACCTGTACGTCTACGTGGACATTTACCTGGACGTCTACCTGTACATTTACCTGGACTTCTACCTGTACATTTACCTGTACATCTCCCTATAGATTTAACTGTACGTCTACCTGTACATTTACCTGGACGTCTACCTGTACATTTACCTGTACATCTACCTATAGATTTACCTTTACGTCTACCTGTACATTTACCTGTACATCTACCTGTATATTTACCTGGACACCTACCTGTACGTCTAGCTGTACATTTACCTGTATGTCTACCTGTACATTTACCTGGACGTCTACATGTACATTGACCTGGACGTCTCCCTGGACGTCTACCTGTACATTTACCTGGACGTCTACCTATACGTCTACCTGTACATTTACCTGGACGTCTACCTGTACATTTACCTGCACGTCTACCTTTACGTCTACCTTTACGTCTACCTGTACATTTACCTGGACGTCTACCTGTACATTTACCTTGACGTCTACCTGTACATTTACCTTTACGTCTACCTGTACATTTACCTGTACGTCTACCTGTACATTTACCTGGACATCTACCTGTACATTTACCTGGACGTCTACCTGTACATTTACCTGTACGTCTACCTGTACATTTGACCATACGTCTAACTGTACATTTACCTGGACGTCTACCTTTACGTCTACCTGTACATTTACCTTTACGTCTACCTGTACATTTACCTGGACGTCTACCTGTACATTTACCTGGACTTCTACCTGTACATTTATCTGTACATCTATCTATAGATTTAACTGTACGTCTACCTGGACGTCTACCTGTACATTTACCTGTACGTCTACCTGTACATTTATCTGGACGTCTACCTATACATCTACCTGTACATTTACCTGTACATCTACCTTTACATTTACCTTGACGTCTACCTTTACGTCTATCTGTACATTTACCTTTACGTCTACCTGTACATTTACCTGTACGTCTACCTGTACATTTACCTGGACGTCTACCTGTACATTTACCTGTACGTCTACCTGTACATTTACCTTTACGTCTACCTGTACATTTACCTGTACGTCTACCTTTACATTTGCCTGTACGTCTACCTGTACATTTACCTGTACGTCTACCTGTACATTTACCCGTACGTCTCCCTGTACATTTATCTGGACGTCTACCTGTACATTTACCTGTACGTCTACCTGTACATTTACCCGTACGTCTAACTGTACATTTACCTGGACGTCTACCTTTACGTCTACCTGTACATTTACCTTTACGTCTACCTGTACATTTACCTGTACGTCTACCTGTACATTTACCTGTACGTCTACCATTACATTTACCTGGACGTCTACCTGTACGTCTACCTACACATTTACCTGTACATTTAGCTATACGTCTACCTGTACATTTACATGGACGTCTACCTGTATATTTACCTGGACGTCTACCTTTACATTTACCTGGACATCTACAGGTAAATGTACGTCTACCTGTACATTTACCTGTTCGTCTACCTGGACGTCTACCAGTACATTTACCTGTACATTTAGCTGTACGTCTACCTGTACATTTACGTGGACGTCTACCTGTATATTTACCTAGACGTCTACCTGTACATTTACCTGGACATCTACAGGTAAATGTACGTCTACCTGTACATTTACCTGTTCGTCTACCTGGACGTCTACCAGTACATTTACCTGTACATTTATCTGGACGTCTACCTGTACGTCTACCTGTACATTTATCTGGACGTCTACCTGGACGTAGTCCTGTACATTTACCTGGACGTCTACCTTTACATTTACCTGGACGTCTCCCTGTACGTCTACCTGTACATTTACCTGTACATCTACCTATACGTCTACCTGGACGTCTACCTGTACATTTACCTGTACATTTACCTGGACGTCTACCTGTACATTTACCTGTACGTCTACCTGGACGTCTACCTGTACATTTACCTGGACATCTACAGGTAAATGTACGTCTACCAGTACATTTACCTTTATGTTCACCTGTATGTCTCCCTGTACATTTATCTGGACGTCTACCTGTACGTCTATCTGTACATTTACCTGGACGTCTACCTGTACATTTACCTGGACGTCTACCTGTACATTTACCTGGACTTCTGCCTGTACATTTACCTGTACATCTGCCTATAGATTTAACTGTAACTCTACCTGTACATTTACCTGGACGTCTACCTGTACATTTACCTGCACATCTACCTATAGATTTACCTGTACATCTACCTTTACATTTACCTGGACATCTACCTGTACGTCTACCTGTACATTTACCTTGACGTCTACCTTTACGTCTATCTGTACATTTACCTTTACGTCTACCTGTACATTTACCTGTACGTCTACCTGTACATTTACCTGGACGTCTACCTGTACATTTACCTGTACGTCTACCTGTACATTTACCTGTACGTCTACCTGTACATTTACCTGTATGTCTACCTGTACATTTACCCGTACGTCTAACTGTACATTTACCTGGACGTCTACCTTTACGTCTACCTGTACATTTACCTTTACGTCTACCTGTACGTCTACCTGTACATTTACCTGTACGTCTACCATTACATTTACCTGGACGTCTACCTGTACGTCTACCTGTACATTTACCTGTACATTTAGCTATACGTCTACCTGTACATTTACGTGGACGTCTACCTGTACGTCTACCTGGACGTCTACCTGTACATTTACCTGGACATCTACAGGTAAATGTACGTCTACCAGTACATTTACCTGTACGTCTACCTGTACATTTACCTGGACATCTACCTGTACGTCTACCTGTACATTTACCTTTACGTCTACCTGTACATTTACCTGTACGTCTACCTGTACATTTACCTGGACGTCTACCTGTACATTTACCTGTACGTCTACCTGTACATTTACCTGTACGTCTACCTGTACATTTACCTGGACATCTACCTGTACGTCTATCTGTACATTTACCTTTACGTCTACCTGTACATTTACCTGTACGTCTACCTGTACATTTACCTGTACGTCTACCTGTACATTTACCTGGACGTCTACCTGTACATTTACCTGGACGTCTGACTGTACATTTACCTGTACGTCTACCTGTACATTTACCTGTATGTCTACCTGTACATTTACCCGTACGTCTAACTGTACATTTACCTGGACGTCTACCTTTACGTCTACCTGTACATTTACCTTTACGTCTACCTGTACGTCTACCTGTACATTTACCTGTACGTCTACCATTACATTTACCTGGACGTCTACCTGTACGTCTACCTGTACATTTAGCTATACGTCTACCTGTACATTTACCTGGACGTCTACATGTACATTGACCTGGACGTCTCCCTGGACGTCTACCTGTACATTTACCTGGACGTCTACCTATACGTCTACCTGTACATTTACCTGGACGTCTACCTGTACATTTACCTGTACGTCTACCTTTACGTCTACCTGTACATTTACCTGGACGTCTACCTGTACATTTACCTTGACGTCTACCTTTACGTCTACCTGTACATTTACCTTTACGTCTACCTGTACATTTACCTGTACGTCTACCTGTACATTTACCTGGACGTCTACCTGTACATTTACCTGGACGTCTACCTGTACATTTACCTGTACGTCTACCTGTACATTTACCCGTACGTCTAACTGTACATTTACCTGTACATCTGCCTATAGATTTAACTGTACGTCTACCTGTACATTTACCTGGACGTCTACCTGTACATTTACCTGGACATCTACCTGTACGTCTAGCTGTACATTTACCTGTATGTCTACCTGTACATTTACCTGGACGTCTACCTGTACATTTACCTGGACGTCTCCCTGGACGTCTACCTGTACATTTACCTGGACGTCTACCTATATGTCTACCTGTACATTTACCTGGACGTCTACCTGTACATTTACCTGGACGTCTACCTGTACATTTACCTGGACATCTACCTGTACGTCTACGTGGACATTTACCTGGACATCTAAAGGTAAATGTACGTCTACCTGTACATTTACCTGTACGTCTACCTGGACGTCTACCTGTACATTTACCTGGACATCTACAGGTAAATGTACGTCTACCAGTACATTTACCTGTATGTTTACCTGTATGTCTCCCTGTACATTTATCTGGACGTCTACCTGTACGTATACCTGTACATTTATCTGGACGTCTACCTAGACGTCTACCTGTACATTTACCTGGACGTCTACCTGTACATTTACCTGGACATCTACCTGTACGTCTACGTGGACATTTACCTGGACGTCTACCTGTACATTTACCTGGACTTCTACCTGTACATTTACCTGTACATCTCCCTATAGATTTAACTGTACGTCTACCTGTACATTTACCTGGACGTCTACCTGTACATTTACCTGTACATCTACCTATAGATTTACCTTTACGTCTACCTGTACATTTACCTGTACATCTACCTGTATATTTACCTGGACACCTACCTGTACGTCTAGCTGTACATTTACCTGTATGTCTACCTGTACATTTACCTGGACGTCTACATGTACATTGACCTGGACGTCTCCCTGGACGTCTACCTGTACATTTACCTGGACGTCTACCTATACGTCTACCTGTACATTTACCTGGACGTCTACCTGTACATTTACCTGTACGTCTACCTTTACGTCTACCTGTACATTTACCTGGACGTCTACCTGTACATTTACCTTGACGTCTACCTTTACGTCTACCTGTACATTTACCTTTACGTCTACCTGTACATTTACCTGTACGTCTACCTGTACATTTACCTGGACATCTACCTGTACATTTACCTGGACGTCTACCTGTACATTTACCTGTACGTCTACCTGTACATTTACCCGTACGTCTAACTGTACATTTACCTGGACGTCTACCTTTACGTCTACCTGTACATTTACCTTTACGTCTACCTGTACATTTACCTGTACGTCTACCATTACATTTACCTGGACGTCTACCTGTACGTCTACCTGTACATTTACCTGTACATTTAGCTATACGTCTACCTGTACATTTACGTGGACGTCTACCTGTACGACTACCTGGACGTCTACCTGTACATTTACCTGGACGTCTACCCGGACGTCTACCTGGACGTCTACCTGTACATTTACCTGGACGTCTACCTGTACATTTACCTGGACATCTACAGGTAAATGTACGTCTACCTGTACATTTACCTGTTTGTCTACCTGGACGTCTATCAGTACATTTACCTGTACGTCTACCTGTATGTCTCCCTGTACATTTATCTGGACGTCTACCTGTACGTCTGCCTGTACATTTACCTGGACGTCTACCGGGACCTTTACCTGGACATCTACCTGTACGTCTACCTTGACATTTACCTGGACGTCTACATGTACATTTACCTGGACTTCTACCTGTACATTTACCATTACATCTACCTATAGATTTACGTTTAAGTCTACCTGTACATTGACCTGTATGTCTACCTGGACATTTACCTGGACGTCTACCTGTACATTTACCTGGACTTCTACCTGTACATTTACCTGTACATCTGCCTATAGATTTAACTGTACGTCTACCTGTACATTTACCTGTACATCTACCTGGACATTTACCTGGACATCTACCTGTACGTCTAGCTGTACATTTACCTGTATGTCTACCTGTACATTTACCTGGACGTCTACTTGTACATTTACCTGGACGTGTCCCTGGACGTCTAACTGTACATTTACCTGGACGTCTACCTATATGTCTACCTGTACATTTACCTGGACGTCTACCTGTACATTTACCTGTACGTCTACCTGTACGTCTACCTGTACATTTACCTGGACGTCTACCTTTACGTCTACCTGTACATTTACCTTTACGTCTACCTGTACATTTACCTGTACATTTACCTGGACGTCTACCTGTACATTTACCTGTACGTCTACCTGTACATTTACCTGTACGTCTACCTGTACGTCTACCTGTACATTTACCTTTACGTCAAACTGTACATTTACCTGTACGTCTACCTTTACATTTGCCTGTACGTCTACCTGTACATTTACCTGTACGTCTACCTGTACATTTCCCCGTACGTCTACCTGTACATTTATCTGGATGTCTACCTGTACATTTACCTGGACGTCTACCTTTATGTCTACCTGTACATTTACCTTTACGTCTACCTGTACATTTACCCTTTACGTCTACCTGTACATTTACCTGGACGTCTACCTTTACGTCTACCTGTACATTTACCTTTACGTCTACCTGTACATTTACCTGGACGTTTACCTTTACGTCTTCCTGTACATCTACCTGTACGTCTACCTGTACATTTACCTGTACATTTCCCTGTACGTCTACCTGTACATTTACGTGGACGTCTACCTGTATCTTTACCTAGACATCTACCTGTACATTTACCTGGACATCTACAGGTAAATGTACGTCTACCTGTACATTTACCTGTTCGTCTACCTGGACGTCTACCAGTACATTTACCTGTACATTTATCTGGACGTCTACCTGTACGTCTACCTGTACATTTATCTGGACGTCTACCTGGACGTAGTCCTGTACATTTACCTGGACGTCTACCTTTACATTTACCTGGACGTCTCCCTGTACGTCTACCTGTACATTTACCTGTACATCTACCTATACATCTACCTGGACGTCTACCTGTACATTTACCTGTACATTTACCTGGACGTCTACCTGTACATTTACCTGTACGTCTACCTGGACGTCTACCTGTACATTTACCTGGACATCTACAGGTAAATGTACGTCTACCAGTACATTTACCTGTATGTCTCCCTGTACATTTATCTGGACGTCTACCTGGACGTCTACCTCTACATTTACCTGGACGTCTACCTGTACATTTACCTGGACGTCTCCCTGTACGTCTACCTGTACATTTACCTGTACATCTACCTATACATCTACCTGGACGTCTACCTGTACATTTACCTGTACATTTACCTGGACGTCTACCTGTACATTTACCTGTACGTCTACCTGTACATTTACCTGGACATCTACAGGTAAATGTACGTCTACCAGTACATTTACCTGTATGTCTCCCTGTACATTTATCTGGACGTCTACCTGGACGTCTACCTCTACATTTACCTGGACGTCTACCTGTACATTTACCTGGACGTCTACCTGTACATTTACCTGGACTTCTGCCTGTACATTTATCTGGACTTCTGCCTGTACATTTACCTGTACATCTGCCTATAGATTTAACTGTAACTCTACCTGTACATTTACCTGGACGTCTACCTGTACATTTACCGGCACATCTACCTATAGATTTACCTTTACATCTACCTGTACATTTACCTGTACATCTACCTTTACATTTACCTGTACGTCTACCTTTACGTCTACCTGTACATTTACCTGGACGTCTACCTGTACATTTACCTGTACATCTACCTGTATATTTACCTGGACATCTACCTGTACGTCTAGCTGTACATTTACCTGTATGTCTACCTGTACATTTACCTGGACGTCTACATGTACATTGACCTGGACGTCTCCCTGGACGTCTACCTGTACATTTACCTGTACGTCTACCTGTATGTCTCCCTGTACATTTATCTGGACGTCTACCTGTACGTCTACCTGTACATTTATCTGGACGTCTACCTGGACGTCTACCTGTACATTTACCTGGACATCTACCTGTACGTCTACCTGGACATTTACCTGGACGTCTACCTGTACATTTACCTTGACGTCTACCTTTACGTCTACCTGTACATTTACCTTTACGTCTACCTGTACATTTACCTGTACGTCTACCTGTACATTTACCCTTTACGTCTACCTGTACATTTACCTGGACGTCTACCTGTACATTTACCTGTACGTCTACCTGTACATTTACCTGTATGTCTACCTGTACATTTACCCGTACGTCTAACTGTACATTTACCTGGACGTCTACCTTTACGTCTACCTGTACATTTACCTTTACGTCTACCTGTACGTCTACCTGTACATTTACCTGTACGTCTACCATTACATTTACCTGGACGTCTACCTGGACGTCTACCTGTACGTCTACCTGTACATTTACCTGTACATTTAGCTATACGTCTACCTGTACATTTACGTGGACGTCTACCTCTACGTCTACCTGGACGTCTACCTGTACATTTACCTGGACATCTACAGGTAAATGTACGTCTACCAGTACATTTACCTGTACGTCTACCTGTACATTTACCTGGACATCTACCTGTACGTCTACCTGGACATTTACCTAAACGTCTACCTGTACATTTACCTTGACTTCTACCTGTACATTTACCTGTACATCTATCTATAGATTTAACTGTACGTCTACCTGGACGTCTACCTGTACATTTACCTATACGTCTACCTGTACATTTACCTGGACGTCTACCTGTACATTTACCTGTACATTTACCTGGACATTTACCTTGACGTCTACCTGTACATTTACCTGGACGTCTACCTGTACATTTACCTGCACGTCTACCTATACGTCTACCTGTACATTTACCTGTACATTTACCTGTACGTCTACCTGTACGTCTACCTGTACATTTACCTGGACGTCTCCCTGGACGTCTACCTGTACATTTATCTGGACGTCTACCTATACGTCTACCTGTACATTTACCTGTACATTTACCTGTATGTCTACCTGGACATTTACCTGGACGTCTACCTGTACATTTACCTGGACTTCTACCTGTACATTTACCTGTACATCTATCTATAGATTTAACTGTACGTCTACCTGGACGTCTACCTGTACATTTACCTGTACGTCTACCTGTACATTTATCTGGACGTCTACCTATACATCTACCTGTACATTTACCTGTACATCTACCTTTACATTTACCTTGACGTCTACCTTTACGTCTATCTGTACATTTACCTTTACGTCTACCTGTACATTTACCTGTACGTCTACCTGTACATTTACCTGGACGTCTACCTGTACATTTACCTGTACGTCTACCTGTACATTTACCCGTACGTCTACCTGTACATTTATCTGGACGTCTACCTGTACATTTACCCGTACGTCTACCTGTACATTTATCTGGACGTCTACCTGTACATTTACCTGTACGTCTACCTGTACATTTACCCGTACGTCTAACTGTACATTTACCTGGACGTCTACCTTTACGTCTACCTGTACATTTACCTTTACGTCTACCTGTACATTTACCTGTACGTCTACCTGTACATCTACCTGTACGTCTACCATTACATTTACCTGGACGTCTACCTGTACGTCTACCTACACATTTACCTGTACATTTAGCTATACGTCTACCTGTACATTTACATGGACGTCTACCTGTATATTTACCTGGACGTCTACCTTTACATTTACCTGGACATCTACAGGTAAATGTACGTCTACCTTTACATTTACCTGTTCGTCTACCTGGACGTCTACCAGTACATTTACCTGTACATTTAGCTGTACGTCTACCTGTACATTTACGTGGACGTCTACCTGTATATTTACCTAGACGTCTACCTGTACATTTACCTGGACATCTACAGGTAAATGTACGTCTACCTGTACATTTACCTGTTCGTCTACCTGGACGTCTACCAGTACAGTTACCTGTACATTTATCTGGACGTCTACCTGTACGTCTACCTGTACATTTATCTGGACGTCTACCTGGACGTAGTCCTGTACATTTACCTGGACGTCTACCTTTACATTTACCTGGACGTCTCCCTGTACGTCTACCTGTACATTTACCTGTACATCTACCTATACGTCTACCTGGACGTCTACCTGTACATTTACCTGTACATTTACCTGGACGTCTACCTGTACATTTACCTGTACGTCTACCTGGACGTCTACCTGTACATTTACCTGGACATCTACAGGTAAATGTACGTCTACCAGTACATTTACCTTTATGTTCACCTGTATGTCTCCCTGTACATTTATCTGGACGTCTACCTGTACGTCTATCTGTACATTTACCTGGACGTCTACCTGTACATTTACCTGGACGTCTACCTGTACATTTACCTGGACTTCTGCCTGTACATTTACCTGTACATCTGCCTATAGATTTAACTGTAACTCTACCTGTACATTTACCTGGACGTCTACCTGTACATTTACCTGCACATCTACCTATAGATTTACCTTTACATCTACCTGTACATTTACCTGTACATCTACCTTTACATTTACCTGGACATCTACCTGTACGTCTACCTGTACATTTACCTTGACGTCTACCTTTACGTCTATCTGTACATTTACCTTTACGTCTACCTGTACATTTACCTGTACGTCTACCTGTACATTTACCTGGACGTCTACCTGTACATTTACCTGGACGTCTACCTGTACATTTACCTGTACGTCTACCTGTACATTTACCTGTATGTCTACCTGTACATTTACCCGTACGTCTAACTGTACATTTACCTGGACGTCTACCTTTACGTCTAGCTGTACATTTACCTTTACGTCTACCTGTACGTCTACCTGTACATTTACCTGTACGTCTACCTTTACATTTACCTGGACGTCTCCCTGTACGTCTACCTGTACATTTACCTGTACATCTACCTATACGTCTACCTGGACGTCTACCTGTACATTTACCTGTACATTTAGCTATACGTCTACCTGTACATTTACGTGGACGTCTACCTGTACGTCTACCTGGACGTCTACCTGTACATTTACCTGGACATCTACAGGTAAATGTACGTCTACCAGTACATTTACCTGTACGTCTACCTGTACATTTACCTGGACATCTACCTGTACGTCTACCTGTACATTTACCTTTACGTCTACCTGTACATTTACCTTTACGTCTACCTGTACATTTACCTGGACGTCTACCTGTACATTTACCTGTACGTCTACCTGTACATTTACCTGTACGTCTACCTGTACATTTACCTGGACATCTACCTGTACGTCTATCTGTACATTTACCTTTACGTCTACCTGTACATTTACCTGTACGTCTACCTGTACATTTACCTGTACGTCTACCTGTACATTTACCTGGACGTCTACCTGTACATTTACCTGGACGTCTACCTGTACATTTACCTGGACGTCTACCTGTACATTTACCTGTACGTCTACCTGTACATTTACCTGTATGTCTACCTGTACATTTACCCGTACGTCTAACTGTACATTTACCTGGACGTCTACCTTTACGTCTACCTGTACATTTACCTTTACGTCTACCTGTACGTCTACCTGTACATTTACCTGTACGTCTACCATTACATTTACCTGGACGTCTACCTGTACGTCTACCTGTACATTTAGCTATACGTCTACCTGTACATTTACGTGGACGTCTACCTGTACGTCTACCTGGACGTCTACCTGTACATTTACCTGGACATCTACAGGTAAATGTACGTCTACCAGTACATTTACCTGTACGTCTACCTGTACATTTACCTGGACATCTACCTGTACGTCTACCTGGACATTTATCTAAACGTCTACCTGTACATTTACCTGGACTTCTACCTGTACATTTACCTGTACATCTATCTATAGATTTAACTGTACGTCTACCTGGACGTCTACCTGTACATTTACCTATACGTCTACCTGTACATTTACCTGGACGTCTACCTGTACATTTACCTGTACATTTACCTGGACATTTACCTTTACGTCTACCTGTACATTTACCTGGACGTCTACCTGTACATTTACCTGCACGTCTACCTATACGTCTACCTGTACATTTACCTGTACATTTACCTGTACGTCTACCTGTACGTCTACCTGTACATTTACCTGGACGTCTCCCTGGACGTCTACCTGTACGTTTATCTGGACGTCTACCTATACATCTACCTGTACATTTACCTGTACGTCTACCTGGACATTTACCTGGATGTCTACCTGTACATTTACCTGGACTTCTACCTGTACATTTAGCTGTACATCTATCTATAGATTTAACTGTACGTCTACCTGGACGTCTACCTGTACATTTACCTGTACGTCTACCTGTACATTTATCTGGACGTCTACCTATACATCTACCTGTACATTTACCTGTACATCTACCTTTACATTTACCTGGACATCTACCTGTACGTCTACCTGTACATTTACCTTGACGTCTACCTGTACATTTACCTGGACGTCTACCTGTACATTTACCTGGACGTCTACCTGTACATTTACCTGTACGTCTACCTGTACATTTACCCGTACGTCTAACTGTACATTTACCTGGACGTCTACCTTTACGTCTACCTGTACATTTACCTTTACGTCTACCTGTACGTCTACCTGTACGTCTACCTGTACGTCTACCTGGACATTTACCTAAACGTCTACCTGTACATTTACCTGTACATTTAGCTATACGTCTACCTCTACATTTACGTGGACGTCTACCTGTACGTCTACCTGGACGTCTACCTGTACATTTACCTGGACATCTACAGGTAAATGTACGTCTACCAGTACATTTACCTGTACGTCTACCTGTACATTTACCTGGACATCTACCTGTACGTCTACCTGGACATTTACCTAAACGTCTACCTGTACATTTACCTGGACTTCTACCTGTACATTTACCTGTACATCTATCTATAGATTTAACTGTACGTCTACCTGGACGTCTACCTGTACATTTACCTATACGTCTACCTGTACATTTACCTGGACGTCTACCTGTACATTTACCTGCACGTCTACCTATACGTCTACCTGTACATTTACCTGTACATTTACCTGTACGTCTACCTGTACGTCTACCTGTACATTTACCTGGACGTCTCCCTGGACGTCTACCTGTACATTTATCTGGACGTCTACCTATACGTCTACCTGTACATTTACCTGTACATTTACCTGTACGTCTACCTGGACATTTACCTGGACGTCTACCTGTACATTTACCTGGACTTCTACCTGTACATTTACCTGTACATCTATCTATAGATTTAACTGTACGTCTACCTGGACGTCTACCTGTACATTTACCTGGACGTCTACCTATACGTCTACCTGTACATTTACCTGTACGTCTACCTGGACATTTACCTGGACGTCTACCTGTACATTTACCTGGACTTCTACCTGTACATTTACCTGTACATCTATCTATAGATTTAACTGTACGTCTACCTGGACGTCTACCTGTACATTTACCTGTACGTCTACCTGTACATTTATCTGGACGTCTACCTATACGTCTACCTGTACATTTACCTGGACGTCTACCTGTACATTTACCTGTACGTCTACCTGTACATTTAGCTGTACGTCTACCTGTACATTTACGTGGACGTCTACCTGTATATTTACCTGGACGTCTACCTTTACATTTACCTGGACATCTACAGGTAAATGTACGTCTACCTGTACATTTACCTGTACTTTTACCTGGACGTCTACCTGTACATTTACCTGGACATCTACCTGGACGCCTACCTGTACATTTACCCTTTACGTCTACCTGTACATTTACCTGGATGTCTACCCGGACGTCTACCTGAACATTTACACGAACGTCCACCTGTCTCCTCAGAGGATGCCTCCATCAGCATATCCGTGTACAACTCTCAGATAGAAAAAAACGTGGTGAGTTCTACTGAGTTTCTATTGACTGAATCTGATTCCTCAACTTGAGAATAAAACTGTTTTTGTCTGAACCATGGAGACGATAAAACAAACGGAGACCATCAGGAAACCAACTGGATCAGACGGTTTTCTTGCTGTTTATACAGGATGATCTGAAGGAGGAAAGATCCAGTTCCACAGACTGGTTTAGAAATCTGTTCCTGATTGAGTTTCCAGCCCAATCGTGATACTTTTAATCGGAATAATTACTGGTCAGGTTTTCATTCTCCATGTTTCAGAAAAACAATATTTTCCTCTTTTTAACTCAATGCAACTTCCAGTTTCATCCTTTTTTTTCTTTTTTTTTTTTCTTTTTAAACATTTTATTCATTTTAATTCTTTGTAATTTTAATTTGATTATTTTCTTTTGTTTGACATAATTTTAGCTTTAACTTTTCATTTTTATTAATTGTAGTTTTAATATTGAATTATTAATTGTAATTCTTTGTTTTTACTTTAATTGAAATTTATTGATTTGGAACATTCTGCTTTTTTTCTGCAGGACATCAGTTCCGTGTACCAGATCTTCGCTGACGACGTCCTCGGGTCCGGACAGTTTGGGATCGTCTATGGAGGCAAGACCTTTCTGCCATTTCCACGTTAACATGCTAATCTGTTCGATCCTCTGCCGAGTGTCAGATACATAACTCCATCTTGCTCTTCTCGGCAGGGAAACACAGGAAAAGCGGCCACGACGTCGCCATTAAAATCATCGATAAGATGAGGTTTCCCACCAAGCAGGAGAGCCAGCTGAGGAATGAGGTGGCCATCCTCCAGGTATGTCCTCACCTGCTGAAGACCCGATGAAGGGAAGATAATCTGACCCTCCTCTTCCTCCTCTGTCCCACAGAACCTCCACCACCCGGGAATCGTGAACCTGGATTGCATGTTCGAGACCCCTGAGCAGGTGTTCGTGGTAATGGAGAAGCTCCACGGAGACATGCTGGAGATGATTTTATCCAGCGAGAAGAGCCGACTCCCCGAACGCCTCACCAAGTTCCTGGTTACGCAGGTCAGTAGAGACCAGAGCCATCGTCCAATCAGGATTCAATATGCAGAAATACATTTTTGATTTCTGCTCAGCTGGAGACCAGATGAGGGTTAAACCGTGGAATCAAACCAACCAATGAGGAGGCAGATAGAGAAGGAAACAGATCATGTGATGTAAACCCGGTCTCTCCTAGATCCTGGTGGCTCTGAGACACCTTCACTTCAAGAACATCGTCCACTGTGACCTGAAGCCCGAGAACGTGCTGCTGGCCTCAGCCGAGCCTTTCCCTCAGGTCAGAACCAAGACCAAGACCAGATCTAGAACCAGACCAAGCTCCGTTGATCCCAGGTCTGGGTTCTAACAGAACTTGATTTCCAGGTGAAGCTGTGTGACTTCGGCTTCGCTCGGATCATCGGGGAGAAGTCATTTCGGCGTTCCGTGGTTGGCACGCCGGCCTACCTGGCCCCCGAGGTCCTGCGGAGTAAAGGCTACAACCGGTCTCTGGACATGTGGTCTGTGGGCGTGATTGTCTATGTTAGCCTGAGTGGGACGTTTCCCTTCAACGAGGACGAGGACATCAACGACCAGATCCAAAACGCTGCATTCATGTATCCGCCCAACCCTTGGAAGGAGATCTCTGAGGAAGGTGAGATCATCATCCGTTCTTGCAAGACAAGTCAGCAACAGACAGCTGCGGTAAAAACCACGTCATGGTTCAGAACCTGATCCAGTCCTGATCCAGTGGTGACGCGTCACGTCCTGATCCAGTGGTGACGGGTCTTGATCCAGTGGTGACACGTCCTTATCCAGTAGTAACGCATCCTGATCCAGTAGTAACGCATCCTGATCCAGTAGTAACGCATCTTGATCCAGTGGTGTCGGGTCCTGAGCCAGTAGGGTTGGGTCCTGATCCATTTGCGACGGTCCTGATCCAGTTCTGACGCATCCTGATTCAATGGTGAGGGGTCCTGATCCAGTAGTGACGCGTCCTGATCCAGTCATGACGGTTCCTGATCCAGTGGTGAGGGGTCCTGATCCAGTGGTGACGGGTCCTGATCCAGTGGTGTCGCGTCCTGATCCAGTCGTGACGTGTCCTGATTCAGTGGTGACGGTCCTTATCCAGTTGGGACCGGTCCTGATCCAGTGGTGACGGGTCCTGATCCAGTGGTGAGGGGTCCTGATCCAGTGGTGTCGCATCCTGATCCAGTCGTGACGTGTCCTGATCCAGTGGTGACGGGTCCTGATCCAGTGGTGACGGGTCCTGATCCAGTGGTGACGGGTCCTGATCCAGTGGTGACGGGTCCTGATCCAGTGGTGTCGCGTCCTGATCCAGTCGTGACGTGTCCTGATTCAGTGGTGACGGTCCTTATCCAGTTGGGACCGGTCCTGATCCAGTGGTGACACGTCCTGATCCAGTCATAAAGGGTCCTGATCCAGTGGTGACGGGTCCTGATCCAGTGGTGACGGGTCCTGATCCAGTCATAAAGGGTCCTGATCCAGTGGTGACGGGTCCTGATCCAGTCAGTGGTGACGGGTCCTGATCCAGTCATAAAGGGTCCTGATCCAGTAGTGACGGGTCCTGATCCAGTGGCGACGGGTCCTGATCCAATGGTGACGGGTCCTGATCCAGTAGTGACGCATCCTGATCCAGTGGTGACGGTCCTTATCCAGTTGGGACCGGTCCTGATCCAGTGGTGACGGGTCCTGATCCAGTCATAAAGGGTCCTGATCCAGTGGTGACGTGTACTGATCCAGTCATGACGGGTCCTGATCCAGTGGTGACAGGTCCTGATCCAGTGGTGACAGGTCCTGATCCAGTGGTGACACGTCCTGTTCCAGCATAAAGGGTCCTGATCCAGTGGTGACGGGTCCTGATCCAGTCATAAAGGGTCCTGATCCAGTCATGACGTGTCCTGATCCAGTGGTGACAGGTCCTGATCCAGTGGTGGGGGGTCCAGATCCAGTGGTGACAGGTCCTTATCCAGTCGTGAGGGGTCCTGATCCAGTCCAGTGGTGTCCTGATCCAGTGGTGACAGGTCCTTATCCAGTCGTGAGGGGTCCTGATCCAGTGGTGAGGGGTCCAGATCCAGTGGTGACAGGTCCTGATCCTGTGGTGACAGGTCCTGATCCAGTCCTGAGGGGTCCTGATCCTGTGGTGACGCGTCGTTATCCAGTAGTAACGCATCCTGATCCAGTAGTAACGCATCTTGATCTAGTGGTGACGGGTCCAGATCCAGTGGTGTCGGGTCCTGAGCCAGTAGGGATGGGTCCTGATCCATTAGCGACGGTCCTGATCCAGGTCTGACGCATCCTGATTCAATGGTGACGGGTCCTGATCTAGGGGTGACGGGTCCTGATCCAGTAGTGACGCGTCCTGATCCAGTCATGACGGTTCCTGATCCAGTGGTGACGTGTACTGATCCAGTGGTGTCGCGTCCTGATCCAATCAGTGGTGATGGGTCCTGATCCAGTCATAAAGGGTCTTGATCCAGTGGTGACGGGTCCTGATCCAGTGGCGACGGGTCCTGATCCTATGGTGACGGGTCCAGATCCAGTAGTGACGCATCCTGATCCAGTGGTGATGGTCCTTATCCAGTTGGGACCGGTCCTGATCCAGTGGTGACACGTCCTGATCCAGTCATAAAGGGTCCTGATCCAGTGGTGACACGTCCTGATCCAGTCATAAAGGGTCCTGATCCAGTGGTGACACGTCCTGATCCAGTCATAAAGGGTCCTGATCCAGTGGTGACGGGTACTGATCCAGTGGTGACGGGTTCTGATGCAGTGGTGACGCGTCATGTCATGATCCAGTGGTGAGGGGTCCTGATCCAGTAGTGACGCGTCCTGATTCAATGGTGACGAGTCCTGATCTAGTGGTGACGGGTCCTGATCCAGTAGTGACGCGTCCTGATCCAGTCGTGAGTCGTCCTGATCCAGTCATGACGGTTCCTGATCCAGTGGTGACGGGTCCTGATCCAGTTCTGACGCATCCTGATTCAATGGTGACGGGTCCTGATCTAGTGGTGACGGGTCCTGATCCAGTAGTGACACGTCCTGATCCAGTCGTGAGGCATCCTGATTCAGTCATGACGGTTCCTGATCCAGTGGTGACGGGTCCTGATCCAGTGGTGACGGGTCCTGATCCAGTGGTGTCGCGTCCTGATCCAGTCAGTGGTGACGGGTCCTGATCCAGTCATAAAGGGCCTTGATCCAGTGGTGACGGGCCCTGATCCAGTGGCGACGGGTCCTGATCCTATGGTGACGGGTCCTGATCCAGTAGTGACGCATCCTGATCCAGTGGTGATGGTCCTTATCCAGTTGGGACCGGTCCTGATCCAGTGGTGACACGTCCTGATCCAGTCATAAAGGGTCCTGATCCAGTGGTGACACGTCCTGATCCAGTCATAAAGGGTCCTGATCCAGTAGTGACGCATCCTGATCCAGTGGTGATGGTCCTTATCCAGTTGGGACCGGTCCTGATCCAGTGGTGACACGTCCTGATCCAGTCATAAAGGGTCCTGATCCAGTGGTTACACGTCCTGATCCAGTCACAAAGGGTCCTGATCCAGTAGTAACGCATCTTGATCCAGTGGTGTCGGGTCCTGATCCATTAGCGACGGTCCTGATCCATTAGCGACGGTCCTGATCCAGTTCTGACGCATCCTGATTCAATGGTGACGGGTCCTGATCTAGTGGTGACGGGTCCTGATCCAGTAGTGACACGTCCTAATCCAGTCATGACGGTTCCTGATCCAGTGGTGACACGTCCTGATCCAGTCAGTGGTGACGGGTCCTGATCCAGTCATAAAGGGTCTTGATCCAGTGGTGACGGGTCCTGATCCTATGGTGACGGGTCCTGATCCAGTAGTGACACATCCTGATCCAGTGGTGATGGTCCTTATCCAGTTGGGACCGGTCCTGATCCAGTGGTTACACGTCCTGATCCAGTCATAAAGGGTCCTGATCCAGTGGTGACGGGTCCTGATCCAGTGGTGACGGGTCCTGATCCAGTCATAAAGGGTCCTGATCCAGTGGTGACACGTCCTGATCCAGTCATAAAGGGTCCTAATCCAGTGGTGACGTGCACTGATCCAGTGGTGACGGGTCCTGATCCAGTGGTGACGGGTCCTGATGCAGTGGTGACGGGTCCAGATCCAGTGGTGTCGGGTCCTGGGCCAGTAGGGACGGGTCCTGATCCATTAGCGACGGTCCTAATCTATTAGCGACGGTCTTGATCCAGTTCTGACGCATCCTGATCCAATGTTGACGGGTCCTGAACCAATGTTGACGGGTCCTTATCCAGTTCGGACGGGTCCTGATCCAGTGGCGACGGTACATGATCCAGTGGTGACGGGTCCTGATCCAGTGGTGACGGGTCCTGATCCAGTGGTGACGGGTCCTGATCCAGTGGTGTCGCGTCCTGATCCAGTCGTGACGTGTCCTGATTCAGTGGTGACGGTCCTTATCCAGTTGGGACCGGTCCTGATCCAGTGGTGACACGTCCTGATCCAGTCATAAAGGGTCCTGATCCAGTGGTGACGGGTCCTGATCCAGTGGTGACGGGTCCTGATCCAGTCATAAAGGGTCCTGATCCAGTGGTGACGGGTCCTGATCCAGTGGTGACGGGTCCTGATCCAGTCAGTGGTGACGGGTCCTGATCCAGTCATAAAGGGTCCTGATCCAGTAGTGACGGGTCCTGATCCAGTGGCGACGGGTCCTGATCCAATGGTGACGGGTCCTGATCCAGTAGTGACGCATCCTGATCCAGTGGTGACGGTCCTTATCCAGTTGGGACCGGTCCTGATCCAGTGGTGACACGTCCTGTTCCAGCATAAAGGGTCCTGATCCAGTGGTGACGGGTCCTGATCCAGTCATAAAGGGTCCTGATCCAGTGGTGACGTGTACTGATCCAGTCATGACGGGTCCTGATCCAGTGGTGACAGGTCCTGATCCAGTGGTGACAGGTCCTGATCCAGTGGTGACAGGTCCTGATCCAGTGGTGACACGTCCTGTTCCAGCATAAAGGGTCCTGATCCAGTGGTGACGGGTCCTGATCCAGTCATAAAGGGTCCTGATCCAGTGGTGACGGGTCCTGATCCAGTGGTGTCGCATCCTGATCCAGTCATGACGTGTCCTGATCCAGTGGTGACAGGTCCTGATCCAGTGGTGAGGGGTCCAGATCCAGTGGTGACAGGTCCTTATCCAGTCGTGAGGGGTCCTGATCCAGTCCAGTGGTGTCCTGATCCAGTGGTGACAGGTCCTTATCCAGTCGTGAGGGGTCCTGATCCAGTGGTGAGGGGTCCAGATCCAGTGGTGACAGGTCCTGATCCTGTGGTGACAGGTCCTGATCCAGTCCTGAGGGGTCCTGATCCTGTGGTGACGCGTCGTTATCCAGTAGTAACGCATCCTGATCCAGTAGTAACGCATCTTGATCTAGTGGTGACGGGTCCAGATCCAGTGGTGTCGGGTCCTGAGCCAGTAGGGATGGGTCCTGATCCATTAGCGACGGTCCTGATCCAGGTCTGACGCATCCTGATTCAATGGTGACGGGTCCTGATCTAGGGGTGACGGGTCCTGATCCAGTAGTGACGCGTCCTGATCCAGTCATGACGGTTCCTGATCCAGTGGTGACGTGTACTGATCCAGTGGTGTCGCGTCCTGATCCAATCAGTGGTGATGGGTCCTGATCCAGTCATAAAGGGTCTTGATCCAGTGGTGACGGGTCCTGATCCAGTGGCGACGGGTCCTGATCCTATGGTGACGGGTCCAGATCCAGTAGTGACGCATCCTGATCCAGTGGTGATGGTCCTTATCCAGTTGGGACCGGTCCTGATCCAGTGGTGACACGTCCTGATCCAGTCATAAAGGGTCCTGATCCAGTGGTGACACGTCCTGATCCAGTCATAAAGGGTCCTGATCCAGTGGTGACACGTCCTGATCCAGTCATAAAGGGTCCTGATCCAGTGGTGACGGGTACTGATCCAGTGGTGACGGGTTCTGATGCAGTGGTGACGCGTCATGTCATGATCCAGTGGTGAGGGGTCCTGATCCAGTAGTGACGCGTCCTGATTCAATGGTGACGAGTCCTGATCTAGTGGTGACGGGTCCTGATCCAGTAGTGACGCGTCCTGATCCAGTCGTGAGTCGTCCTGATCCAGTCATGACGGTTCCTGATCCAGTGGTGACGGGTCCTGATCCAGTTCTGACGCATCCTGATTCAATGGTGACGGGTCCTGATCTAGTGGTGACGGGTCCTGATCCAGTAGTGACACGTCCTGATCCAGTCGTGAGGCATCCTGATTCAGTCATGACGGTTCCTGATCCAGTGGTGACGGGTCCTGATCCAGTGGTGACGGGTCCTGATCCAGTGGTGTCGCGTCCTGATCCAGTCAGTGGTGACGGGTCCTGATCCAGTCATAAAGGGCCTTGATCCAGTGGTGACGGGCCCTGATCCAGTGGCGACGGGTCCTGATCCTATGGTGACGGGTCCTGATCCAGTAGTGACGCATCCTGATCCAGTGGTGATGGTCCTTATCTAGTTGGGACCGGTCCTGATCCAGTGGTGACACGTCCTGATCCAGTCATAAAGGGTCCTGATCCAGTGGTGACACGTCCTGATCCAGTCATAAAGGGTCCTGATCCAGTAGTGACGCATCCTGATCCAGTGGTGATGGTCCTTATCCAGTTGGGACCGGTCCTGATCCAGTGGTGACACGTCCTGATCCAGTCATAAAGGGTCCTGATCCAGTGGTTACACGTCCTGATCCAGTCACAAAGGGTCCTGATCCAGTAGTAACGCATCTTGATCCAGTGGTGTCGGGTCCTGATCCATTAGCGACGGTCCTGATCCATTAGCGACGGTCCTGATCCAGTTCTGACGCATCCTGATTCAATGGTGACGGGTCCTGATCTAGTGGTGACGGGTCCTAATCCAGTCATGACGGTTCCTGATCCAGTGGTGACGCGTCCTGATCCAGTCAGTGGTGACGGGTCCTGATCCAGTCATAAAGGGTCTTGATCCAGTGGTGACGGGTCCTGATCCTATGGTGACGGGTCCTAATCCAGTAGTGACACATCCTGATCCAGTGGTGATGGTCCTTATCCAGTTGGGACCGGTCCTGATCCAGTGGTTACACGTCCTGATCCAGTCATAAAGGGTCCTGATCCAGTGGTGACGGGTCCTGATCCAGTGGTGACGGGTCCTGATCCAGTCATAAAGGGTCCTGATCCAGTGGTGACACGTCCTGATCCAGTCATAAAGGGTCCTAATCCAGTGGTGACGTGCACTGATCCAGTGGTGACGGGTCCTGATCCAGTGGTGACGGGTCCTGATGCAGTGGTGACGGGTCCAGATCCAGTGGTGTCGGGTCCTGGGCCAGTAGGGACGGGTCCTGATCCATTAGCGACGGTCCTAATCTATTAGCGACGGTCTTGATCCAGTTCTGACGCATCCTGATCCAATGTTGACGGGTCCTGAACCAATGTTGACGGGTCCTTATCCAGTTCGGACGGGTCCTGATCCAGTGGCGACGGTACATGATCCAGTGGTGACGGGTCCTGATCCAGTGGTGACGGGTCCTGATGCAGTGGTGACGGGTCCAGATCCAGTGGTGTCGGGTCCTGGGCCAGTAGGGACGGGTCCTGATCCATTAGCGACGGTCTTGATCCAGTTCTGACGCATCCTGATCCAATGTTGACGGGTCCTGAACCAATGTTGACGGGTCCTTATCCAGTTGGGACGGGTCCTGATCCAGTGGCGACGGTACATGATCCAGTGGTGACGGGTCCTGATCCAGTGGTGACGGGTCCTGATGCAGTGGTGACGGGTCCAGATCCAGTGGTGTCGGGTCCTGGGCCAGTAGGGACGGGTCCTGATCCATTAGCGACGGTCTTGATCCAGTTCTGACGCATCCTGATCCAATGTTGACGGGTCCTGAACCAATGTTGACGGGTCCTTATCCAGTTGGGACGGGTCCTGATCCAGTGGCGACGGTACATGATCCAGTCGTGAGGGGTCCTGATCCAGTCGTGAGGGGTCCTGATCCAGTGGTGACGCGTCCTCATCCAGTGGTGTCGGGTCCTGAGCCAGTTGGGACGGGTCCTGATCCATTCGCGACGGTCCTGATCCAGTTCTCACACATCCCGAACCAATGTTGACGGGTCCTTATCCAGTAGTGACGCATCCTTATCCAGTCGTGAGGCGTCCTGATCCAGTCATGACGGTTCCTGATCCAGTGGTGACGGGTCCTGATCCAGTGGTGACGGGTCCTGATCCAGTGGTGTCGCGTCCTGATCCAGTGGTGACGGGTCCTGATCCAGTCATGACGGTTCCTGATCCAGTGGTGACGGGTCCTGATCCAGTGGTGACGGGTCCTGATCCAGTGGTGTCGCGTCCTGATCCAGTCAGTGGTGACGGGTCCTGATCCAGTCATAAAGGGCCTTGATCCAGTGGTGACGGGTCCTGATCCAGTGGCGACGGGTCCTGATCCTATGGTGACCGGTCCTGATCCAGTAGTGACGCATCCTGATCCAGTGGTGATGGTCCTTATCCAGTTGGGACCGGTCCTGATCCAGTGGTGACACGTCCTGATCCAGTCATAAAGGGTCCTGATCCAGTGGTGACACGTCCTGATCCAGTCATAAAGGGTCCTGATCCAGTGGTGACACATCCTGATCCAGTCATAAAGGGTCCTGATCCAGTGGTGACGTGTACTGATCCAGTGGTGACGGGTTCTGATGCAGTGGTGACGCGTCATTTCATGATCCAGTGGTGAGGGGTCCTGAACCAGTGGTGACGGGTCCTGATGCAGTGGTGACGGGTCCTGATCCAGTAGTGACGCGTCCTGATCCAGTTCTGACGCATCCTGATTCAATGGTGACGGGTCCTGATCTAGTGGTGACGGGTCCTGATCCAGTAGTGACGCGTCCTGATCCAGTCGTGAGGCGTCCTGATCCAGTCATGACGGTTCCTGATCCAGTGGTGACGGGTCCTGATCCAGTGGTGACGGGTCCTGATCCAGTGGTGTCGCGTCCTGATCCAGTGGTGACGGGTCCTGATCCAGTGGTGTCGCGTCCTGATCCAGTCGTGACGTGTCCTGATCCAGTGGTGACGGGTCCTGATCCAGTGGTGACGGGTCCTGATCCAGTGGTGACAGGTCCTTATCCAGTCGTGAGGGGTCCTGATCCAGTCATAAAGGGTCCTGATCCAGTAGTAACGCATCTTGATCCAGTGGCGACGGGTCCAGATCCAGTGGTGTCGGGTCCTGAGCAAGTAGGGATGGGTCCTGATCCATTAGCGACGGTCCTGATCCATTAGCGACGGTCCTGATCCAGTTCTGACGCATCCTGATTCAATGGTGACGGGTCCTGATCTAGTGGTGACGGGTCCTAATCCAGTCATAAAGGGTCTTGATCCAGTGGTGACGGGTCCTGATCCAGTGGCGACGGGTCCTGATCCTATGGTGACGGGTCCTGATCCAGTAGTGACGCATCCTGATCCAGTGGTGATGGTCCTGAACCAATGTTGATGGGTCCTTATCCAGTGGTGACGGGTCCTGATCCAATGTTGACGGGTCCTGATCCAGTGGTGACGGGTCCTGAACCAATGTTGACGGGTCCTTATCCAGTCGTGAGGGGTCCTGATCCAGTCGTGAGGGGTCCTGATCCAGTATTGACGCATCCTGATCCAGTGGTGACGGGTCCTGATCCAGTGGTGACACGTCCTTATCCAGTATTGACGAATCCTGATCCATTGGTGACGGGTCCTGATCCAGTCGTGAGGGGTCCTTATCCAGTCGTGAGGGGTCCTTATCCAATCGTGACGGGTCCTGATCCAGTGGTGACAGGTCCTGATCCAGTGGTGACGCGTCCTGATCCAGTCGTGACGGGTCCTGATCCAGTGGTGAGGGGTCCTGATCCAGTGGTGACAGGTCCTGATCCAGTGGTGACGGGTCTTGATCCAGTGGTTACGGGTCCTGATCCAGTATTGACGCATCCTGATCCAGTGGTGACGGGTCCTGATCCAGTGGTGACGGTACATGATCCAGTGGTGACACGTCCTGATCCAGTCATAAAGGGCCCTGATCCAGTGGTGACACGTCCTGATCCAGTCATAAAGTGTCCTGATCCAGTGGTGACGTGTACTGATCCAGTGGTGACGGGTCCCAATCCAGTGGTGACGGGTCCTGATGCAGTGGTGACAGGTCCAGATCCAGTGGTGTTGGGTCCTGGGCCAGTCGTGAGGGGTCCTGATCCAGTGGTGACGCGTCCTTATCCAGTTGGGACGGGTCCTGATCCATTCGCGACGGTCCTGATCCAGTTCTCACACATCCTGAACCAATGTTGACGGGTCCTTATCCAGTAGTGATGCATCCTTATCCAGTGGTGACGCATCCTGATCCAGTATTGACGCATCCTGATCCAGTGGTGACGGGTCCTCATCCAGTGGTGACGCGTCCTTATCCAGTATTGACGCATCCTGATCCAGTGGTGACGTGTCCTGATCCAGTGGTGACGGGTCCTCATCCAGTGGTGACGCGTCCTTATCCAGTATTGACGAATCCTGATCCATTGGTGACGGGTCCTTATCCAGTTGGGACGGGTCCTGATCCAGTGGTGACAGGTCCTGATCCAGTCGTGACGGGTCCTGATCCAGTGGTGACGGGTCCAGATCCAGTGGTGTCGGGTCCTGGGCCAGTAGGGATGGGTCCTGATCCATTAGCGACGGTCCTAATCCATTAGCGACGGTCTTGATCCAGTTCTGACGCATCCTGATCCAATGTTGACGGGTCCTGAACCAATGTTGACGGGTCCTTATCCAGTTGGGACGGGTCCTGATCCAGTGGCGACGGTACATGATCCAGTGGTGACGGGTCCTGATCCAGTGGTGACGGGTCCTGATCCAGTGGTGACAGGTCCTTATCCAGTCGTGAGGGGACCTGATCCAATGTTGACGGGTCCTGATCCAGTGGTGACGGGTCCTGAACCAATGTTGACGGGTCCTTATCCAGGTGGGATGGGTCCTGATCCAGTGGCGACGGTACATGATCCAGTGGTGACGGGTCCTGATCCATTGGTGACGGGTCCTGATCCAGTCGTGAGGGGTCCTTATCCAGTCGTGAGGGGTCCTTATCCAATCGTGACGGGTCCTGATCCAGTGGTGACAGGTCCAGATCCAGTGGTGACGCGTCCTGATCCAGTCGTGACGGGTCCTGATCCAGTGGTGAGGGGTCCTGATCCAGTGGTGACAGGTCCTGATCCAGTGGTGACGGGTCTTGATCCAGTGGTTACGGGTCCTGATCCAGTATTGACGCATCCTGATCCAGTGGTGACGGGTCCTGATCCAGTGGTGACGGTACATGATCCAGTGGTGACAGGTCCTGATCCAGTCATAAAGGGTCCTGATCCAGTGGTGACACGTCCTGATCCAGTCATAAAGTGTCCTGATCCAGTGGTGACGTGTACTGATCCAGTGGTGACGGGTCCCAATCCAGTGGTGACGGGTCCTGATGCAGTGGTGACAGGTCCAGATCCAGTGGTGTTGGGTCCTGGGCCAGTCGTGAGGGGTCCTGATCCAGTGGTGACGCGTCCTTATCCAGTTGGGACGGGTCCTGATCCATTCGCGACGGTCCTGATCCAGTTCTCACACATCCTGAACCAATGTTGACGGGTCCTTATCCAGTAGTGATGCATCCTTATCCAGTGGTGACGCATCCTGATCCAGTATTGACGCATCCTGATCCAGTGGTGACGGGTCCTCATCCAGTGGTGACGCGTCCTTATCCAGTATTGACGCATCCTGATCCAGTGGTGACGTGTCCTGATCCAGTGGTGACGGGTCCTCATCCAGTGGTGACGCGTCCTTATCCAGTATTGACGAATCCTGATCCATTGGTGACGGGTCCTTATCCAGTTGGGACGGGTCCTGATCCAGTGGTGACAGGTCCTGATCCAGTCGTGACGGGTCCTGATCCAGTGGTGACGGGTCCAGATCCAGTGGTGTCGGGTCCTGGGCCAGTAGGGATGGGTCCTGATCCATTAGCGACGGTCCTAATCCATTAGCGACGGTCTTGATCCAGTTCTGACGCATCCTGATCCAATGTTGACGGGTCCTGAACCAATGTTGACGGGTCCTTATCCAGTTGGGACGGGTCCTGATCCAGTGGCGACGGTACATGATCCAGTGGTGACGGGTCCTGATCCAGTGGTGACGGGTCCTGATCCAGTGGTGACAGGTCCTTATCCAGTCGTGAGGGGACCTGATCCAATGTTGACGGGTCCTGATCCAGTGGTGACGGGTCCTGAACCAATGTTGACGGGTCCTTATCCAGGTGGGATGGGTCCTGATCCAGTGGCGACGGTACATGATCCAGTGGTGACGGGTCCTGATCCATTGGTGACGGGTCCTGATCCAGTCGTGAGGGGTCCTTATCCAGTCGTGAGGGGTCCTTATCCAATCGTGACGGGTCCTGATCCAGTGGTGACAGGTCCAGATCCAGTGGTGACGCGTCCTGATCCAGTCGTGACGGGTCCTGATCCAGTGGTGAGGGGTCCTGATCCAGTGGTGACAGGTCCTGATCCAGTGGTGACGGGTCTTGATCCAGTGGTTACGGGTCCTGATCCAGTATTGACGCATCCTGATCCAGTGGTGACGGGTCCTGATCCAGTGGTGACGGTACATGATCCAGTGGTGACAGGTCCTGATCCAGTCATAAAGGGTCCTGATCCAGTGGTGACACGTCCTGATCCAGTCATAAAGTGTCCTGATCCAGTGGTGACGTGTACTGATCCAGTGGTGACGGGTCCCAATCCAGTGGTGACGGGTCCTGATGCAGTGGTGACAGGTCCAGATCCAGTGGTGTTGGGTCCTGGGCCAGTCGTGAGGGGTCCTGATCCAGTGGTGACGCGTCCTTATCCAGTTGGGACGGGTCCTGATCCATTCGCGACGGTCCTGATCCAGTTCTCACACATCCTGAACCAATGTTGACGGGTCCTTATCCAGTAGTGATGCATCCTTATCCAGTGGTGACGCATCCTGATCCAGTATTGACGCATCCTGATCCAGTGGTGACGGGTCCTCATCCAGTGGTGACGCGTCCTTATCCAGTATTGACGCATCCTGATCCAGTGGTGACGTGTCCTGATCCAGTGGTGACGGGTCCTCATCCAGTGGTGACGCGTCCTTATCCAGTATTGACGAATCCTGATCCATTGGTGACGGGTCCTTATCCAGTTGGGACGGGTCCTGATCCAGTGGTGACAGGTCCTGATCCAGTCGTGACGGGTCCTGATCCAGTGGTGACGGGTCCAGATCCAGTGGTGTCGGGTCCTGGGCCAGTAGGGATGGGTCCTGATCCATTAGCGACGGTCCTAATCCATTAGCGACGGTCTTGATCCAGTTCTGACGCATCCTCATCCAATGTTGACGGGTCCTGAACCAATGTTGACGGGTCCTTATCCAGTTGGGACGGGTCCTGATCCAGTGGCGACGGTACATGATCCAGTGGTGACGGGTCCTGATCCAGTGGTGACGGGTCCTGATCCAGTGGTGACAGGTCCTTATCCAGTCGTGAGGGGACCTGATCCAATGTTGACGGGTCCTGATCCAGTGGTGACGGGTCCTGAACCAATGTTGACGGGTCCTTATCCAGGTGGGATGGGTCCTGATCCAGTGGCGACGGTACATGATCCAGTCGTGAGGGGTCCTGATCCAGTGGTGACGCGTCCTTATCCAGTTGGGACGGGTCCTGATCCATTCGCGACGGTCCTGATCCAGTTCTCACACATCCTGAACCAATGTTGACGGGTCCTTATCCAGTAGTGACGCATCCTTATCCAGTATTGACGCATCCTGATCCAGTATTGACGCATCCTGATCCAGTGGTGACGGGTCCTCATCCAGTGGTGACGCGTCCTTATCCAGTATTGACGCATCCTGATCCAGTGGTGATGTGTCCTGATCCAGTGGTGACGGGTCCTCATCCAGTGGTGACGCGTCCTTATCCAGTATTGACGAATCCTGATCCAGTGGTTACGGGTCCTGTTCCAATGGTGACGGGTCCTGATCCAGTGGTGACGGGTCCTTATCCAGTGGTGTCGGGCCCTGAGCCAGTAGGGACGGGTCCTGATCCATTCGCGACGGTCCTGATCCAGTTCTCACACATCCTGAACCAATGTTGACGGGTCCTTATCCAGTAGTGACGCATCCTTATCCAGTATTGACGCATCCTGATCCAGTGGTGACGGGTCCTCATCCAGTGGTGACGCGTCCTTATCCAGTATTGACGAATCCTGATCCATTGGTGATGGGTCCTTATCCAGTTGGGACGGGTCCTGATCCAGTGGTGATGGGTCCTGATCCAGTGGTGACGCGTCCTAATCCAGTATTGACGCATCCTGATCCAGTGGTGACAGGTCCTTATCCAGTGGTGTCGGGTCCTGATCCAGTGGTGACGCGTCCTGATCCAGTCGTGACGGGTCCTGATCCAGTGGTGAGGGGTCCTGATCCAGTGGTGACAGGTCCTGATCCAGTGGTGACGGGTCTTGATCCAGTGGTTACGGGTCCTGATCCAGTATTGACGCATCCTGATCCAGTGGTGACGGGTCCTGATCCAGTGGTGACGGTACATGATCCAGTGGTGACAGGTCCTGATCCAGTCATAAAGGGTCCTGATCCAGTGGTGACACGTCCTGATCCAGTCATAAAGTGTCCTGATCCAGTGGTGACGTGTACTGATCCAGTGGTGACGGGTCCCGATCCAGTGGTGACGGGTCCTGATGCAGTGGTGACAGGTCCAGATCCAGTGGTGTTGGGTCCTGGGCCAGTCGTGAGGGGTCCTGATCCAGTGGTGACGCGTCCTTATCCAGTTGGGACGGGTCCTGATCCATTCGCGACGGTCCTGATCCAGTTCTGACACATCCTGAACCAATGTTGACGGGTCCTTATCCAGTAGTGATGCATCCTTATCCAGTGGTGACGCATCCTGATCCAGTATTGACGCATCCTGATCCAGTGGTGACGGTTCCTCATCCAGTGGTGACGCGTCCTTATCCAGTATTGACGCATCCTGATCCAGTGGTGACGTGTCCTGATCCAGTGGTGACGGGTCCTTATCCAGTATTGACGAATCCTGATCCATTGGTGACGGGTCCTTATCCAGTTGGGACGGGTCCTGATCCAGTGGTGACAGGTCCTGATCCAGTCGTGACGGGTCCTGATCCAGTGGTGACGGGTCCTGATCCAGTGGTGACGGGTCCAGATCCAGTGGTGTCGGGTCCTGGGCCAGTAGGGCTGGGTCCTGATCCATTAGCGACGGTCCTAATCCATTAGCGACGGTCTTGATCCAGTTCTGACGCATCCTCATCCAATGTTGACGGGTCCTGAACCAATGTTGACGGGTCCTTATCCAGTTGGGACGGGTCCTGATCCAGTGGCGACGGTACATGATCCAGTGGTGACGGGTCCTGATCCAGTGGTGATGGGTCCTGATCCAGTGGTGACAGGTCCTTATCCAGTCGTGAGGGGACCTGATCCAATGTTGACGGGTCCTGATCCAGTGGTGACGGGTCCTGAACCAATGTTGACGGGTCCTTATCCAGGTGGGATGGGTCCTGATCCAGTGGCGACGGTACATGATCCAGTCGTGAGGGGTCCTGATCCAGTGGTGACGCGTCCTTATCCAGTTGGGACGGGTCCTGATCCATTCGCGACGGTCCTGATCCAGTTCTCACACATCCTGAACCAATGTTGACGGGTCCTTATCCAGTAGTGACGCATCCTTATCCAGTATTGACGCATCCTGATCCAGTATTGACGCATCCTGATCCAGTGGTGACGGGTCCTCATCCAGTGGTGACGCGTCCTTATCCAGTGGTGACGCGTCCTTATCCAGTATTGACGAATCCTGATCCAGTGGTTACGGGTCCTGTTCCAATGGTGACGGGTCCTGATCCAGTGGTGACGGGTCCTTATCCAGTGGTGTCGGGCCCTGAGCCAGTAGGGACGGGTCCTGATCCATTCGCGACGGTCCTGATCCAGTTCTCACACATCCTGAACCAATGTTGACGGGTCCTTATCCAGTAGTGACGCATCCTTATCCAGTATTGACGCATCCTGATCCAGTGGTGACGGGTCCTCATCCAGTGGTGACGCGTCCTTATCCAGTATTGACGAATCCTGATCCATTGGTGATGGGTCCTTATCCAGTTGGGACGGGTCCTGATCCAGTGGTGATGGGTCCTGATCCAGTGGTGACGCGTCCTAATCCAGTATTGACGCATCCTGATCCAGTGGTGACAGGTCCTTATCCAGTGGTGTCGGGTCCTGATCCAGTCGTGACGGGTCCTGATCCAGTGGTGAGGGGTCCTGATCCAGTGGTGACAGGTCCTGATCCAGTGGTGACAGGTCCTTATCCAGTCGTGAGGGGTCCTGATCCAGTGGTGACGCGTCCTGATCCAGTGGTGACGGGTCCTGATCCAGTGGTGTCGGGTCCTGAGCCAGTAGGGACGGGTTCTGATCCATTAGCGACGGTCCTGATCCAGTTCTCACGCATCCTGAACCAATGTTGACGGGTCCTGATCCAGTGGCGACGGTACATGATCCAGTGGTGACAGGTCCTGATCCAGTGGTGACGGGTCCTGATCCAGTGGTGACGGGTCCTGATCCAGTGGCGACGGTACATGATCCAGTGGTGATGGGTCCTGATCCAGTGGTGACGGGTCCTGATGCAGTGGTGACAGGTCCAGATCCAGTGGTGTTGGGTCCTGGGCCAGTCGTGAGGGGTCCTGATCCAGTGGTGACGCGTCCTTATCCAGTTGGGACGGGTCCTGATCCATTCGCGACGGTCCTGATCCAGTTCTCACACATCCTGAACCAATGTTGACGGGTCCTTATCCAGTAGTGATGCATCCTTATCCAGTGGTGACGCATCCTGATCCAGTATTGACGCATCCTGATCCAGTGGTGACGGGTCCTCATCCAGTGGTGACGCGTCCTTATCCAGTATTGACGCATCCTGATCCAGTGGTGACGTGTCCTGATCCAGTGGTGACGGGTCCTCATCCAGTGGTGACGCGTCCTTATCCAGTATTGACGAATCCTGATCCATTGGTGACGGGTCCTTATCCAGTTGGGACGGGTCCTGATCCAGTGGTGACAGGTCCTGATCCAGTCGTGACGGGTCCTGATCCAGTGGTGACGGGTCCAGATCCAGTGGTGTCGGGTCCTGGGCCAGTAGGGATGGGTCCTGATCCATTAGCGACGGTCCTAATCCATTAGCGACGGTCTTGATCCAGTTCTGACGCATCCTCATCCAATGTTGACGGGTCCTGAACCAATGTTGACGGGTCCTTATCCAGTTGGGACGGGTCCTGATCCAGTGGCGACGGTACATGATCCAGTGGTGACGGGTCCTGATCCAGTGGTGACGGGTCCTGATCCAGTGGTGACAGGTCCTTATCCAGTCGTGAGGGGACCTGATCCAATGTTGACGGGTCCTGATCCAGTGGTGACGGGTCCTGAACCAATGTTGACGGGTCCTTATCCAGGTGGGATGGGTCCTGATCCAGTGGCGACGGTACATGATCCAGTCGTGAGGGGTCCTGATCCAGTGGTGACGCGTCCTTATCCAGTTGGGACGGGTCCTGATCCATTCGCGACGGTCCTGATCCAGTTCTCACACATCCTGAACCAATGTTGACGGGTCCTTATCCAGTAGTGACGCATCCTTATCCAGTATTGACGCATCCTGATCCAGTATTGACGCATCCTGATCCAGTGGTGACGGGTCCTCATCCAGTGGTGACGCGTCCTTATCCAGTATTGACGCATCCTGATCCAGTGGTGATGTGTCCTGATCCAGTGGTGACGGGTCCTCATCCAGTGGTGACGCGTCCTTATCCAGTATTGACGAATCCTGATCCAGTGGTTACGGGTCCTGTTCCAATGGTGACGGGTCCTGATCCAGTGGTGACGGGTCCTTATCCAGTGGTGTCGGGCCCTGAGCCAGTAGGGACGGGTCCTGATCCATTCGCGACGGTCCTGATCCAGTTCTCACACATCCTGAACCAATGTTGACGGGTCCTTATCCAGTAGTGACGCATCCTTATCCAGTATTGACGCATCCTGATCCAGTGGTGACGGGTCCTCATCCAGTGGTGACGCGTCCTTATCCAGTATTGACGAATCCTGATCCATTGGTGATGGGTCCTTATCCAGTTGGGACGGGTCCTGATCCAGTGGTGATGGGTCCTGATCCAGTGGTGACGCGTCCTAATCCAGTATTGACGCATCCTGATCCAGTGGTGACAGGTCCTTATCCAGTGGTGTCGGGTCCTGATCCAGTGGTGACGCGTCCTGATCCAGTCGTGACGGGTCCTGATCCAGTGGTGAGGGGTCCTGATCCAGTGGTGACAGGTCCTGATCCAGTGGTGACGGGTCTTGATCCAGTGGTTACGGGTCCTGATCCAGTATTGACGCATCCTGATCCAGTGGTGACGGGTCCTGATCCAGTGGTGACGGTACATGATCCAGTGGTGACAGGTCCTGATCCAGTCATAAAGGGTCCTGATCCAGTGGTGACACGTCCTGATCCAGTCATAAAGTGTCCTGATCCAGTGGTGACGTGTACTGATCCAGTGGTGACGGGTCCCGATCCAGTGGTGACGGGTCCTGATGCAGTGGTGACAGGTCCAGATCCAGTGGTGTTGGGTCCTGGGCCAGTCGTGAGGGGTCCTGATCCAGTGGTGACGCGTCCTTATCCAGTTGGGACGGGTCCTGATCCATTCGCGACGGTCCTGATCCAGTTCTGACACATCCTGAACCAATGTTGACGGGTCCTTATCCAGTAGTGATGCATCCTTATCCAGTGGTGACGCATCCTGATCCAGTATTGACGCATCCTGATCCAGTGGTGACGGTTCCTCATCCAGTGGTGACGCGTCCTTATCCAGTATTGACGCATCCTGATCCAGTGGTGACGTGTCCTGATCCAGTGGTGACGGGTCCTTATCCAGTATTGACGAATCCTGATCCATTGGTGACGGGTCCTTATCCAGTTGGGACGGGTCCTGATCCAGTGGTGACAGGTCCTGATCCAGTCGTGACGGGTCCTGATCCAGTGGTGACGGGTCCTGATCCAGTGGTGACGGGTCCAGATCCAGTGGTGTCGGGTCCTGGGCCAGTAGGGCTGGGTCCTGATCCATTAGCGACGGTCCTAATCCATTAGCGACGGTCTTGATCCAGTTCTGACGCATCCTCATCCAATGTTGACGGGTCCTGAACCAATGTTGACGGGTCCTTATCCAGTTGGGACGGGTCCTGATCCAGTGGCGACGGTACATGATCCAGTGGTGACGGGTCCTGATCCAGTGGTGATGGGTCCTGATCCAGTGGTGACAGGTCCTTATCCAGTCGTGAGGGGACCTGATCCAATGTTGACGGGTCCTGATCCAGTGGTGACGGGTCCTGAACCAATGTTGACGGGTCCTTATCCAGGTGGGATGGGTCCTGATCCAGTGGCGACGGTACATGATCCAGTCGTGAGGGGTCCTGATCCAGTGGTGACGCGTCCTTATCCAGTTGGGACGGGTCCTGATCCATTCGCGACGGTCCTGATCCAGTTCTCACACATCCTGAACCAATGTTGACGGGTCCTTATCCAGTAGTGACGCATCCTTATCCAGTATTGACGCATCCTGATCCAGTATTGACGCATCCTGATCCAGTGGTGACGGGTCCTCATCCAGTGGTGACGCGTCCTTATCCAGTGGTGACGCGTCCTTATCCAGTATTGACGAATCCTGATCCAGTGGTTACGGGTCCTGTTCCAATGGTGACGGGTCCTGATCCAGTGGTGACGGGTCCTTATCCAGTGGTGTCGGGCCCTGAGCCAGTAGGGACGGGTCCTGATCCATTCGCGACGGTCCTGATCCAGTTCTCACACATCCTGAACCAATGTTGACGGGTCCTTATCCAGTAGTGACGCATCCTTATCCAGTATTGACGCATCCTGATCCAGTGGTGACGGGTCCTCATCCAGTGGTGACGCGTCCTTATCCAGTATTGACGAATCCTGATCCATTGGTGATGGGTCCTTATCCAGTTGGGACGGGTCCTGATCCAGTGGTGATGGGTCCTGATCCAGTGGTGACGCGTCCTAATCCAGTATTGACGCATCCTGATCCAGTGGTGACAGGTCCTTATCCAGTGGTGTCGGGTCCTGATCCAGTCGTGACGGGTCCTGATCCAGTGGTGAGGGGTCCTGATCCAGTGGTGACAGGTCCTGATCCAGTGGTGACAGGTCCTTATCCAGTCGTGAGGGGTCCTGATCCAGTGGTGACGCGTCCTGATCCAGTGGTGACGGGTCCTGATCCAGTGGTGTCGGGTCCTGAGCCAGTAGGGACGGGTTCTGATCCATTAGCGACGGTCCTGATCCAGTTCTCACGCATCCTGAACCAATGTTGACGGGTCCTGATCCAGTGGCGACGGTACATGATCCAGTGGTGACAGGTCCTGATCCAGTGGTGACGGGTCCTGATCCAGTGGTGACGGGTCCTGATCCAGTGGCGACGGTACATGATCCAGTGGTGATGGGTCCTGATCCAGTGGTGACGGGTCCTGATGCAGTGGTGACAGGTCCAGATCCAGTGGTGTTGGGTCCTGGGCCAGTCGTGAGGGGTCCTGATCCAGTGGTGACGCGTCCTTATCCAGTTGGGACGGGTCCTGATCCATTCGCGACGGTCCTGATCCAGTTCTCACACATCCTGAACCAATGTTGACGGGTCCTTATCCAGTAGTGATGCATCCTTATCCAGTGGTGACGCATCCTGATCCAGTATTGACGCATCCTGATCCAGTGGTGACGGGTCCTCATCCAGTGGTGACGCGTCCTTATCCAGTATTGACGCATCCTGATCCAGTGGTGACGTGTCCTGATCCAGTGGTGACGGGTCCTCATCCAGTGGTGACGCGTCCTTATCCAGTATTGACGAATCCTGATCCATTGGTGACGGGTCCTTATCCAGTTGGGACGGGTCCTGATCCAGTGGTGACAGGTCCTGATCCAGTCGTGACGGGTCCTGATCCAGTGGTGACGGGTCCAGATCCAGTGGTGTCGGGTCCTGGGCCAGTAGGGATGGGTCCTGATCCATTAGCGACGGTCCTAATCCATTAGCGACGGTCTTGATCCAGTTCTGACGCATCCTCATCCAATGTTGACGGGTCCTGAACCAATGTTGACGGGTCCTTATCCAGTTGGGACGGGTCCTGATCCAGTGGCGACGGTACATGATCCAGTGGTGACGGGTCCTGATCCAGTGGTGACGGGTCCTGATCCAGTGGTGACAGGTCCTTATCCAGTCGTGAGGGGACCTGATCCAATGTTGACGGGTCCTGATCCAGTGGTGACGGGTCCTGAACCAATGTTGACGGGTCCTTATCCAGGTGGGATGGGTCCTGATCCAGTGGCGACGGTACATGATCCAGTCGTGAGGGGTCCTGATCCAGTGGTGACGCGTCCTTATCCAGTTGGGACGGGTCCTGATCCATTCGCGACGGTCCTGATCCAGTTCTCACACATCCTGAACCAATGTTGACGGGTCCTTATCCAGTAGTGACGCATCCTTATCCAGTATTGACGCATCCTGATCCAGTATTGACGCATCCTGATCCAGTGGTGACGGGTCCTCATCCAGTGGTGACGCGTCCTTATCCAGTATTGACGCATCCTGATCCAGTGGTGATGTGTCCTGATCCAGTGGTGACGGGTCCTCATCCAGTGGTGACGCGTCCTTATCCAGTATTGACGAATCCTGATCCAGTGGTTACGGGTCCTGTTCCAATGGTGACGGGTCCTGATCCAGTGGTGACGGGTCCTTATCCAGTGGTGTCGGGCCCTGAGCCAGTAGGGACGGGTCCTGATCCATTCGCGACGGTCCTGATCCAGTTCTCACACATCCTGAACCAATGTTGACGGGTCCTTATCCAGTAGTGACGCATCCTTATCCAGTATTGACGCATCCTGATCCAGTGGTGACGGGTCCTCATCCAGTGGTGACGCGTCCTTATCCAGTATTGACGAATCCTGATCCATTGGTGATGGGTCCTTATCCAGTTGGGACGGGTCCTGATCCAGTGGTGATGGGTCCTGATCCAGTGGTGACGCGTCCTAATCCAGTATTGACGCATCCTGATCCAGTGGTGACAGGTCCTTATCCAGTGGTGTCGGGTCCTGATCCAGTGGTGACGCGTCCTGATCCAGTCGTGACGGGTCCTGATCCAGTGGTGAGGGGTCCTGATCCAGTGGTGACAGGTCCTGATCCAGTGGTGACGGGTCTTGATCCAGTGGTTACGGGTCCTGATCCAGTATTGACGCATCCTGATCCAGTGGTGACGGGTCCTGATCCAGTGGTGACGGTACATGATCCAGTGGTGACAGGTCCTGATCCAGTCATAAAGGGTCCTGATCCAGTGGTGACACGTCCTGATCCAGTCATAAAGTGTCCTGATCCAGTGGTGACGTGTACTGATCCAGTGGTGACGGGTCCCGATCCAGTGGTGACGGGTCCTGATGCAGTGGTGACAGGTCCAGATCCAGTGGTGTTGGGTCCTGGGCCAGTCGTGAGGGGTCCTGATCCAGTGGTGACGCGTCCTTATCCAGTTGGGACGGGTCCTGATCCATTCGCGACGGTCCTGATCCAGTTCTGACACATCCTGAACCAATGTTGACGGGTCCTTATCCAGTAGTGATGCATCCTTATCCAGTGGTGACGCATCCTGATCCAGTATTGACGCATCCTGATCCAGTGGTGACGGTTCCTCATCCAGTGGTGACGCGTCCTTATCCAGTATTGACGCATCCTGATCCAGTGGTGACGTGTCCTGATCCAGTGGTGACGGGTCCTTATCCAGTATTGACGAATCCTGATCCATTGGTGACGGGTCCTTATCCAGTTGGGACGGGTCCTGATCCAGTGGTGACAGGTCCTGATCCAGTCGTGACGGGTCCTGATCCAGTGGTGACGGGTCCTGATCCAGTGGTGACGGGTCCAGATCCAGTGGTGTCGGGTCCTGGGCCAGTAGGGCTGGGTCCTGATCCATTAGCGACGGTCCTAATCCATTAGCGACGGTCTTGATCCAGTTCTGACGCATCCTCATCCAATGTTGACGGGTCCTGAACCAATGTTGACGGGTCCTTATCCAGTTGGGACGGGTCCTGATCCAGTGGCGACGGTACATGATCCAGTGGTGACGGGTCCTGATCCAGTGGTGATGGGTCCTGATCCAGTGGTGACAGGTCCTTATCCAGTCGTGAGGGGACCTGATCCAATGTTGACGGGTCCTGATCCAGTGGTGACGGGTCCTGAACCAATGTTGACGGGTCCTTATCCAGGTGGGATGGGTCCTGATCCAGTGGCGACGGTACATGATCCAGTCGTGAGGGGTCCTGATCCAGTGGTGACGCGTCCTTATCCAGTTGGGACGGGTCCTGATCCATTCGCGACGGTCCTGATCCAGTTCTCACACATCCTGAACCAATGTTGACGGGTCCTTATCCAGTAGTGACGCATCCTTATCCAGTATTGACGCATCCTGATCCAGTATTGACGCATCCTGATCCAGTGGTGACGGGTCCTCATCCAGTGGTGACGCGTCCTTATCCAGTGGTGACGCGTCCTTATCCAGTATTGACGAATCCTGATCCAGTGGTTACGGGTCCTGTTCCAATGGTGACGGGTCCTGATCCAGTGGTGACGGGTCCTTATCCAGTGGTGTCGGGCCCTGAGCCAGTAGGGACGGGTCCTGATCCATTCGCGACGGTCCTGATCCAGTTCTCACACATCCTGAACCAATGTTGACGGGTCCTTATCCAGTAGTGACGCATCCTTATCCAGTATTGACGCATCCTGATCCAGTGGTGACGGGTCCTCATCCAGTGGTGACGCGTCCTTATCCAGTATTGACGAATCCTGATCCATTGGTGATGGGTCCTTATCCAGTTGGGACGGGTCCTGATCCAGTGGTGATGGGTCCTGATCCAGTGGTGACGCGTCCTAATCCAGTATTGACGCATCCTGATCCAGTGGTGACAGGTCCTTATCCAGTGGTGTCGGGTCCTGATCCAGTCGTGACGGGTCCTGATCCAGTGGTGAGGGGTCCTGATCCAGTGGTGACAGGTCCTGATCCAGTGGTGACAGGTCCTTATCCAGTCGTGAGGGGTCCTGATCCAGTGGTGACGCGTCCTGATCCAGTGGTGACGGGTCCTGATCCAGTGGTGTCGGGTCCTGAGCCAGTAGGGACGGGTTCTGATCCATTAGCGACGGTCCTGATCCAGTTCTCACGCATCCTGAACCAATGTTGACGGGTCCTGATCCAGTGGCGACGGTACATGATCCAGTGGTGACAGGTCCTGATCCAGTGGTGACGGGTCCTGATCCAGTGGTGACGGGTCCTGATCCAGTGGCGACGGTACATGATCCAGTGGTGATGGGTCCTGATCCAGTGGTGACGGGTCCTGATGCAGTGGTGACAGGTCCAGATCCAGTGGTGTTGGGTCCTGGGCCAGTCGTGAGGGGTCCTGATCCAGTGGTGACGCGTCCTTATCCAGTTGGGACGGGTCCTGATCCATTCGCGACGGTCCTGATCCAGTTCTCACACATCCTGAACCAATGTTGACGGGTCCTTATCCAGTAGTGATGCATCCTTATCCAGTGGTGACGCATCCTGATCCAGTATTGACGCATCCTGATCCAGTGGTGACGGGTCCTCATCCAGTGGTGACGCGTCCTTATCCAGTATTGACGCATCCTGATCCAGTGGTGACGTGTCCTGATCCAGTGGTGACGGGTCCTCATCCAGTGGTGACGCGTCCTTATCCAGTGGTGACGCGTCCTAATCCAGTATTGACGCATCCTGATCCAGTGGTGACAGGTCACTATCCAGTGGTGTCGGGTCCTGATCCAGTCGTGACAGGTCCTGATCCAGTGGTGACGCATCCTTATCCAGTATTGACGCATCCTGATCCAGTGGTGACAGGTCCTTATCCAGTCGTGAGGGGTCCTCATCCAGTGGTGACGCGTCCTGATCCAGTGGTGTCGGGTCCTGAGCCAGTAGGGACGGGTTCTGATCCATTAGCCACGGTCCTGATCCAGTTCTCACGCATCCTGAACCAATGTTGACGGGTCCTTATCCAGTAGTGACGCATCCTCATCCAGTATTGACGCATCCTGATCCAGTGGTGACGGGTCCGGATCCAGTCATAAAGGGTCTTGATCCAGTAGTAACGCATCTTGATCCAGTGGTGTCGGGTCCTGAGCCAGTAGGGATGGGTCCTGATCCATTAGCAACGGTCCTGATCCATTAGCGACGGTCCTGATCCAGTTCTGACGCATCCTGATTCAATGGTGACGGGTCCTGATCTAGTGGTGACGGGTCCTAATCCAGTCATGACGGTTCCTGATCCAGTGGTGACGCGTCCTGATCCAGTCAGTGGTGACGGGTCCTGATCCAGTCATAAAGGGTCTTGATCCAGTGGTGACGGGTCCTGATCCAGTGGCGACGGGTCCTGATCCTATGGTGACGGGTCGTGATCCAGTAGTGACGCATCCTGATCCAGTGATGGTCCTTATCCAGTTGGGACCGGTCCTGATCCAGTGGTTACACGTCCTGATCCAGTCATAAAGGGTCCTGATCCAGTGGTGACGGGTCCTGATCCAGTGGTGACGGGTCCTGATCCAGTCATAAAGGGTCCTGATCCAGTGGTGACACGTCCTGATCCAGTCATAAAGGGTCCTAATCCAGTGGTGACGTGCACTGATCCAGTGGTGACGGGTCCTGATCCAGTGGTGACAGGTCCTTATCCAGTCGTGAGGGGACCTGATCCAATGTTGACGGGTCCTGATCCAGTGGTGACGGGTCCTGAACCAATGTTGACGGGTCCTTATCCAGGTGGGATGGGTCCTGATCCAGTGGCGACGGTACATGATCCAGTCGTGAGGGGTCCTGATCCAGTGGTGACGCGTCCTTATCCAGTTGGGACGGGTCCTGATCCATTCGCGACGGTCCTGATCCAGTTCTCACACATCCTGAACCAATGTTGACGGGTCCTTATCCAGTAGTGATGCATCCTTATCCAGTATTGACGCATCCTGATCCAGTATTGACGCATCCTGATCCAGTGGTGACGGGTCCTCATCCAGTGGTGACGCGTCCTTATCCAGTATTGACGCATCCTGATCCAGTGGTGACGGGTCCTGATCCAGTGGTGACGGGTCCTGATCCAGTGGTGACGGGTCCTCATCCAGTGGTGATGCGTCCTTATCCAGTATTGACGAATCCTGATCCATTGGTGACGGGTCCTTATCCAGTTGGGACGGGTCCTGATCCAGTGGCGACGGTACATGATCCAGTGGTGACGGGTCCTGATCCAGTGGTGACGCGTCCTAATCCAGTATTGACGCATCCTGATCCAGTGGTGACAGGTCACTATCCAGTGGTGTCGGGTCCTGATCCAGTCGTGACAGGTCCTGATCCAGTGGTGACAGGTCACTATCCAGTGGTGTCGGGTCCTGATCCAGTCGTGACAGGTCCTGATCCAGTGGTGACGCATCCTTATCCAGTATTGACGCATCCTGATCCAGTATTGACGCATCCTGATCCAGTGGTGACGGGTCCTCATCCAGTGGTGACGCGTCCTTATCCAGTATTGACGCATCCTGATCCAGTGGTGATGTGTCCTGATCCAGTGGTGACGGGTCCTCATCCAGTGGTGACGCGTCCTTATCCAGTATTGACGAATCCTGATCCAGTGGTTACGGGTCCTGTTCCAATGGTGACGGGTCCTGATCCAGTGGTGACGGGTCCTTATCCAGTGGTGTCGGGCCCTGAGCCAGTAGGGACGGGTCCTGATCCATTCGCGACGGTCCTGATCCAGTTCTCACACATCCTGAACCAATGTTGACGGGTCCTTATCCAGTAGTGACGCATCCTTATCCAGTATTGACGCATCCTGATCCAGTGGTGACGGGTCCTCATCCAGTGGTGACGCGTCCTTATCCAGTATTGACGAATCCTGATCCATTGGTGATGGGTCCTTATCCAGTTGGGACGGGTCCTGATCCAGTGGTGATGGGTCCTGATCCAGTGGTGACGCGTCCTAATCCAGTATTGACGCATCCTGATCCAGTGGTGATAGGTCCTTATCCAGTGGTGTCGGGTCCTGATCCAGTCGTGACGGGTCCTGATCCAGTGGTGAGGGGTCCTGATCCAGTGGTGACAGGTCCTGATCCAGTGGTGACAGGTCCTTATCCAGTCGTGAGGGGTCCTGATCCAGTGGTGACGCGTCCTGATCCAGTGGTGACGGGTCCTGATCCAGTGGTGTCGGGTCCTGAGCCAGTAGGGACGGGTTCTGATCCATTAGCGACGGTCCTGATCCAGTTCTCACGCATCCTGATCCAATGTTGACGGGTACTTATCCAGTTGTGACGCATCCTTATCCAGTATTGACGCATCCTGATCCAGTGGTGACGGGTCCTGATCCAGTGGTGACGGGTCCTTATCCAGTTGGGACGGGTCCTGATCCAGTATTGACGCATCCTGATCCAGTGGTGACGGGTCCTGAACCAATGTTGACGGGTCCTTATCCAGTAGTGACGCATCCTTATCCAGAATTGACGCATCCTGATCCAGTGGTGACAGGTCCTGATCCAGTCCTGAGGGGTCCTGATCCTGTGGTGACGGGTCCTGATCCAGTGGTGACACGTCGTTATCCAGTAGTGACACATCCTGATCCAGTGGTGACGGGTCCTGATCCAGTGGCGACGGTACATGATCCAGTGGTGACGGGTCCTGATCCAGTCATAAACGGTCCTGATCCAGTCATAAAGGGTCTTGATCCAGTGGTGACGCGTCTTGATCCAGTGGTGACACGTCGTTATCCAGTAGTGACACATCCTGATCCAGTGGTGACGGGTCCTGATCCAGTGGCGACGGTACATGATCCAGTGGTGACGGGTCCTGATCCAGTCATAAACGGTCCTGATCCAGTCATAAAGGGTCTTGATCCAGTAGTAACGCATCTTGATCCAGTGGCGACGGCTCCAGATCCAGTGGTGTCGGGTTCTGAGCCAGTAGGGACGGGTCCTGATCCATTAGCGACGGTCCTGTTCCAGTTCTAACGCATCCTGGACCAATGTTGACGGGTCCTTATCCAGTAGTGACGCATCCTTATCCAGTATTGACGCATCCTGATCCAGTGGTGACGGGTCCTGATCCAGTGGTGACGGGTCCTGGTCCAGTCATAAACGGTCCTGATCCAGTCATAAAGGGTCTTGATCCAGTGGTGACGCGTCTTGATCCAGTGGTGACTCGTCCTTATCCAGTAGTGACGTATCCTGATCCAGTAGTAACGCATCTTGATCCAGTGGCGACGGCTCCAGATCCAGTGGTGTCGGGTTCTGAGCCAGTAGGGACGGGTCCTGATCCATTAGCGACGGTCCTGTTCCAGTTCTAACGCATCCTGGACCAATGTTGACGGGTCCTTATCCAGTAGTGACGCATCCTTATCCAGTATTGACGCATCCTGATCCAGTGGTGACGGGTCCTGATCCAGTGGTGACGGGTCCTGGTCCAGTAGTGACGCATCCTTATCCAGTATTGACGCATCCTGATCCAGTGGTGACGGGTCCTGATCCAGTGGTGACGGGTGCAGATCCAGTGGTGTCTGGTCCTGAGCCAGTAGGGACGGGTCCTGATCCATTCGGGACGGTCCTGATCCAGTTCTGACGCATCCTGATCCAATGGTGACGGGTCCTGATCCAGTGGTGACGGGTCTTGATCCAGTGGTGACGAGTCCTTATCCAGTGGTGTCGGGTCCTGAGCCAGTAGGGACGGGTCCTGGTCCATTAGCGACGGTCCTGATCCAGTTCTAACGCATCCTGGACCAATGTTGACGGGTCCTTATCCAGTAGTGACGCATCCTTATCCAGTATTGACGCATCCTGATCCAGTGGTGACGGGTCCTGATCCAGTGGTGACGGGTGCAGATCCAGTGGTGTCTGGTCCTGAGCCAGTAGGGACGGGTCCTGATCCATTCGGGACGGTCCTGATCCAGTTCTGACGCATCCTGATCCAATGGTGACGGGTCCTGATCCAGTGGTGACGGGTCTTGATCCAGTGGTGACGAGTCCTTATCCAGTGGTGTCGGGTCCTGAGCCAGTAGGGACGGGTCCTGGTCCATTAGCGACGGTCCTGATCCAGTTCTAACGCATCCTGGACCAATGTTGACGGGTCCTTATCCAGTAGTGACGCATCCTTATCCAGTATTGACGCATCCTGATCCAGTGGTGACGGGTCCTGATCCAGTGGTGACGGGTGCAGATCCAGTGGTGTCTGGTCCTGAGCCAGTAGGGACGGGTCCTGATCCATTCGCGACGGTCCTGATCCAGTTCTGACGCATCCTGATCCAATGGTGACGGGTCCTGATCCAGTGGTGACGGGTCTTGATCCAGTGGTGACGAGTCCTTATCCAGTGGTGTCGGGTCCTGAGCCAGTAGGGACGGGTCCTGATCCATTAGCGACGGTCCTGATCCAGTTCTAACGCATCCTGGACCAATGTTGACGGGTCCTTATCCAGTAGTGACGCATCCTTATCCAGTATTGACGCATCCTGATCCAGTGGTGACGGGTCCTGATCCAGTGGTGACGGGTCCTGGTCCAGTGGTGACGTGTCCTTATCCAGTCTTGACGCATCCTGATCCAGTGGTGACGGGTCCTTATCCAGTTGGGACAGGTCCTGATCCAGTGGCGACGGTAAATGATCCAGTGGTGACGCATCCTGATCTAGTGGTGACGGGTCCTGATCAAGTGGTGACGGGTCTTGATCCAGTGGTGACGCGTCCTTATCCAGTGGTGTCGGGTCCTGATCCAGTGGTGACGCGTCGTTATCCAGTAGTGACACATCCTGATCCAGTGGTGACGGATCCTGATCCAGTGGCGACGGTACATGATCCAGTGGTGACGGGTTATGTTCCAATGGTGACGGGTCCTGATCCAGTGGTGTCGGGTCCTGATCCAGTGGTGATGGGTCTTGATCCAGTCATAAAGGGTCCTGATCCAGTCATAAAGGGTCCTGATCCAGTGGTGACGCGTCTTGATCCAGTGGTGACAGGTCCTTATCCAGTAGTAACGCATCTTGATCCAGTGGTGACGGGTCCAGATCCAGTGGTGTCGGGTCCTGAGCCGGTAGGGATGGGTCCTGATCCATTAGCGACGGTCCTGATCCAGTTCTGACGCATCCTGATTCAATGTTGACGGGTCCTGATCCAGTGGTGACGGGTCCTGATCCAATAGTGACAGGTCCTGATCCAGTCGTGAGGCGTCCTGATGCAGTCATAAAGGGTCCTGATCCAGTGGTGACGGGTCCTGATCCAATGGCGACGGGTCCTTAACGAGTCCTGAGGGGTCTTGATCCTGTGGTGACGGGTTCTGATGCAGTGGTGTCGGGTCCTGAGCCAGTAGGGACGCATCCTGATCCAGTGGTGACGGGTCCTTAACAAGTCTTGAGGGGTCTTGATCCAGTGGTGATGGGTCCAGATCCAGTTGGGACAGGTCCTGATCCAGCGGCGACGGTAAATGATCCAGTGGTGACGCATCCTGATCCTGTGGTGACGGGTCTTGATCCAGTGGTGACGCGTCGTTATCCAGTAGTGACACATCCTGATCCAGTGGTGACACATCTTGATCCAATGGTGACGGGTCCTGATCCAGTGGTGACGGGTCCTGATCCAGTGGTGACACGTCCTGATCCAGTCATAAAGGGTCCTGATCCAGTGGTGAGGGGTCCTGATCCAGTGGTGAGGGGTCCTGATCCAGTGGCAACGGGTCCTGATGCAGTGGTGACGGGTCCTGATCCAGTGGTGACGGGTCCTGATCCAGTGGTGACGTGTCCTGATCCAGTGGTGTTGGGTCCTGATGCAGTGGTGACGGGTCCTGATCCAGTGGTGACGTGTCCTGATCCAGTCGTGAGGGGTCCTGATCTAGTCGTGACGGCTCCGGATCCAGTGGTGACGTGTCCTGATCCAGTGGTGACGGGTCCTGATCCAATGGTGACGGGTCCTGATCCAGTGGTGACGTGTCCTGATCCAATGGTGACGGGTCCTGATCCAGTGGTGTCGGGCCCTGAGCCAGTAGGGACGGGTCCTGATCCATTCGCGACAGTCCTGATCCAGTTCTAACGCATCCTGGACCAATGTTGACGGGTCCTTATCCAGTAGTGACGCATCCTTATCCAGTATTGACGCATCCTGATCCAGTGGTGACGGGTCCTGATCCAGTGGTGACGGGTCCTGGTCCAGTGGTGACGTGTCCTTATCCAGTCTTGACGCATCCTGATCCAGTGGTGACGGGTCCTTATCCAGTTGGGACAGGTCCTGATCCAGTGGCGGCGGTAAATGATCCAGTGGTGACGCATCCTGATCCAGTGGTGACGGGTCCTGATCAAGTGGTGACGGGTCTTGATCCAGTGGTGACGCGTCCTTATCCAGTGGTGTCGGGTCCTGATCCAGTGGCGACGGTACATGATCCAGTGGTGACGGGTTATGTTCCAATGGTGACGGGTCCTGATCCAGTGGTGTCGGGTCCTGATCCAGTGGTGATGGGTCTTGATCCAGTCATAAAGGGTCCTGATCCAGTCATAAAGGGTCCTGATCCAGTGGTGACGCGTCTTGATCCAGTGGTGACAGGTCCTTCTCCAGTAGTAACCCATCTTGATCCAGTGGCGACGGGTCCAGATCCAGTGGTGTCGGGTCCTGAGCCGGTAGGGACGGGTCCTGATCCATTAGCGACGGTCCTGATCCAGTTCTGACGCATCCTGATTCAATGTTGACGGGTCCTGATCCAGTGGTGACGGGTCCTGATCCAATAGTGACAGGTCCTGATCCAGTCGTGAGGCGTCCTGATGCAGTCATAAAGGTTCCTGATCCAGTGGTGACGGGTCCTGACCCAATGGCGACGGGTCCTGATCCAATAGTGACGCGTCCTGATCCAGTAGTGACACGTCCTGATCCAGTCATAAAGGGTCCTGATCCAGTGGTGACGTGTACTAATCCAGTGGTGACGGGTCCTTAACGAGTCCTGAGGGGTCTTGATCCTGTGGTGACGGGTTCTGATGCAGTGTTGACGCGTCATGTCATGATCCAGTGGTGACGCGTCCTGATCCTGTGGTGACGGGTCCAGATCCAGTGGTGTCGGGTCCTGAGCCAGTAGGGACGCATCCTGATCCAGTGGTGACGGGTCCTTAACAAGTCTTGAGGGGTCTTGATCCAGTGGTGATGGGTCCAGATCCAGTTGGGACAGGTCCTGATCCAGCGGCGACGGTAAATGATCCAGTGGTGACGCATCCTCATCCTGTGGTGACGGGTCTTGATCCAGTGGTGACGCGTCGTTATCCAGTAGTGACACATCCTGATCCAGTGGTGACACATCTTGATCCAATGGTGACGGGTCCTGATCCAGTGGTGACGGGTCCTGATCCAGTCGTGAGGGGTCCTGATCCAGTCGTGACGGGTCCTGATCCAGTGGTGACAGGGCCTGATCCAGTGGTGACGGGTCCTGATCCAGTGGTGACACGTCCTGATCCAGTCATAAAGGGTCCTGATCCAGTGGTGAGGGGTCCTGATCCAGTGGCAACGGGTCCTGATGCAGTGGTGACGGGTCCTGATCCAACGGTGACGGGACATGTCGTGATCCAGTGGTGACGCGTCCTGATCCAGTGGTGAAGGGTCCTGATCCAGTGGTGACGTGTCCTGATCCAGTGGTGTTGGGTCCTGATGCAGTGGTGACGGGTCCTGATCCAGTCGTGAGGGGTCCTGATCTAGTCGTGACGGGTCCGGATCCAGTGGTGACGTGTCCTGATCCAGTGGTGACGGGTCCTGATCCAATGGTGACGGGTCCTGATCCAGTGGTGACGTGTCCTGATCCAATGGTGACGGGTCCTGATCCAGTGGTGACACATCTTGATCCAATGGTGACGGGTCCTGATCCAGTTGTGAGGGGTCCTGATCCAATGTTGACGGGTCCTGATCCAGTCGTGAGGGGTCCTGATCCAGTCGTGACGGGTCCTGATCCAATGGTGACGGGTCCTTATCCAGTCGTGAGGGGTCCTGATCCAGTGGTGACGGGTCCTGATCCAGTGGTGACGGGTCCGGATCCAGTGGTGACGGGTCCTGATCCAGTGGTGACGTGTCCTGATCCAATGGTGACGGGTCCTGATCCAGTGGTGACTCGTCCTGATACAGTGGTGACGCGTCCTTATCCAGTCTTGACGCATCCTGTTCCAGTGGTGACGGGTCCTTATCCAGTTGGGACGGGTCGTGATCCAGTGGTGGTGCGTCCTGATCCAGTGGTGACGGGTCCTGATCCAGTGGTGATACGTCCTGATCCAGTCATAAAGGGTCCTGATCCAGTGGTGACGGGTCCTGATCCAGTGGTGACACGTCCTGATCCAGTCATAAAGGGTCCTGATCCAGTGGTGACGGGTCCTGATCTAGTGGTGACGGGTCCTGATCCAGTGGTGAAGTGTCCTGATCCAGTCGAGAGGCGTCCTGATCCAGTCATGACGGGTCCTGATCCAGTGGTGACGGGTCCTTATCCAGTCGTGACACGTCCTGATCCAGTGGTGACGGGTCCTGATCCAGTGGGGACGGGTCCTGATCCAATGGTGACGGGTCCTGATCCAGTGGTGACGTGTCCTGATCCAGTGGTGACGGGTCCTGATGCAGTGGTGACGCGTCATGTCGTGATCCAGTGGTGACGGGTCCTGATCCAGTGGTGTCGCGTCCTGATCCAGTGGTGACGGGTACTGATCCAGTGGCAACGGTACATGATCCAATGGTGACGTATCCTGATCCAGTGGTGACGGGTCCTGATCCAGTGGTGACGGGTCCTGATCCAGTGGTGACACGTCCTGATCCAGTCATAAAGGGTCCTGATCCAGTGGTGACGTGTACTGATCCAGTGGTGACGGCTCCTTAACAAGTCCTGAGGGGTCTTGATTCTGTGGTGACGGGTTCTGATGCAGTGGTGACGCGTCCTTATCCAGTATTGACGCATCCTGATCCAGTGGTGACGTGTCCTGATCCAGAGGCGACGGTACATGATCCAGTGGTGACGGGTCCTGATCCAGTGGTGACAGGTCCTGATCCAGTGGTGACGGGTCCTGATCCAGTGGTGACAAGTCCTTATCCAGTCGTGAGGGGTCCTGATCCAGTCGTGACGGGTCCTGATCCAGTGGTGAGGGGTCCTGATCCAGTGGTGATGCGTCCTGATCCAGTGGTGACGCGTCCTGATCCAGTGGTGACGCGTCCTGATCCAGTGGTGACGCGTCCTGAGCCAGTGGTGACGCGTCACGTCCTGATCCAGTGGTGACAGGTCCTGATCCAGTGGTGACGCGTCACGTCCTGATCCAGTGGTGACAGGTCCTGATCCAGTGGTGACGGGTCCTGATCCCGTGGTGACGAGTCCTGATCCAGTAGTGACGCATCCTGATCCAGTGGCGACGGGTCCAGATCCAGTGGTGTCGGGTCCTGAGCCAGTAGGGATGGGTCCTGATCCATTAGCGACGGTCCTGATCCAGTTCAGATGCATCCTGATTCAATGTTGACGGGTCCTGATCCAGTGGTGACGGGTCCTGATCCAATGGTGGCAGGTCCTGATCCAGTGGTGATGCGTCCTGGTCCAGTCGTAAGGCGTCCTGATCCAGTCATGACGGGTCCTGATCCAGTGGTGACGCGTCCTGATCCAGTGGTGACGGGTCCTGATCTAGTGGTGACACATCTTGATCCAATGGTTACGGGTCCTGATCCAGTGGTGACGGGTCCTGATCCAATGGTGACGGGTCCTGATCCAGTCGTGACGGGTCCTGATCCAGTGGTGACGGGTCCTGATCCAACGGTGACGGGTCATGTCGTGATCCAGTGGTGACGCGTCCTGATCCAGTTATGAGGGGTCCTGATCCAGTCATGAGGGGTCCTGATCCAGTCGTGACGGGTCCTGATCCAGTCGTGAGGGGTCCTGATCCAGTCGTGACGCGTCCTGATCCAGTGGTGACGCATCCTGATCCAGTAGTGACGCATCCTGATCCAGTGGCAACGGGTCCAGATCCAGTGGTGTCGGGTCCTGATCCAGTGGTGACGTGTCCTGATCCAGTGGTGACACATCTTGATCCAATGGTTACGGGTCCTGATCCAGTGGTGACACATCTTGATCCAATGGTGACGGGTCCTGATCCAGTCGTGACGCGTCCTGATCCAGTCATGAGGGGTCCTAATCTAGTCGTGACGGGTCCTGATCCAGTTATGAGGGGTCCTGATCCAGTCATGAGGGGTCCTGATCCAGTCGTGACGGGTCCTGATCCAGTCGTGACGGGTCCTGATCCAGTTATGAGGGGTCCTGATCCAGTCATGAGGGGTCCTGATCCAGTCGTGACGGGTCCTGATCCAGTCGTGAGGGGTCCTGATCCAGTCGTGACGCGTCCTGATCCAGTGGTGACGCATCCTGATCCAGTAGTGACGCATCCTGATCCAGTGGCAACGGGTCCAGATCCAGTGGTGTCGGGTCCTGATCCAGTGGTGACGTGTCCTGATCCAGTGGTGACACATCTTGATCCAATGGTTACGGGTCCTGATCCAGTGGTGACACATCTTGATCCAATGGTGACGGGTCCTGATCCAGTCGTGAGGGGTCCTGATCCAGTCGTGAGGCGTCCTGATCCAGTCGTGAGGGGTCCTGATCCAGTGGTGTCGGGTCCTGATCCAGTGGTGACGCGTCCTTATCCAATTGGGACAGGTCCTGATCCAGAGGCGACGGTACATGATCCAGTGGTGACGGGTCCTGATCCAGTGGTGACAGGTCCTGATCCAGTGGTGACGGGTCCTGATCCAGTGGTGACAAGTCCTTATCCAGTCGTGAGGGGTCCTGATCCAGTCGTGACGGGTCCTGATCCAGTGGTGAGGGGTCCTGATCCAGTGGTGATGCGTCCTGATCCAGTGGTGACGCGTCCTGAGCCAGTGGTGACGCGTCACGTCCTGATCCAGTGGTGACGGGTCCTGATCCCGTGGTGACGGGTCTTTATCCAGTGGTGACGGGTCCTGATCCAGTAGTGACGCATCCTGATCCAGTGGCGACGGGTCCAGATCCAGTGGTGTCGGGTCCTGAGCCAGTAGGGATGGGTCCTGATCCATTAGCGACGGTCCTGATCCAGTTCAGATGCATCCTGATTCAATGTTGACGGGTCCTGATCCAGTGGTGACGGGTCCTGATCCAATGGTGGCAGGTCCTGATCCAGTGGTGATGCGTCCTGGTCCAGTCGTAAGGCGTCCTGATCCAGTCATGACGGGTCCTGATCCAGTGGTGACGCGTCCTGATCCAGTGGTGACGGGTCCTGATCTAGTGGTGACACATCTTGATCCAATGGTTACGGGTCCTGATCCAATGGTGACGGGTCCTGATCCAGTCGTGACGGGTCCTGATCCAGTGGTGACGGGTCCTGATCCAACGGTGACGGGTCATGTCGTGATCCAGTGGTGACGCGTCCTGATCCAGTCATGAGGGGTCCTAATCTAGTCGTGACGGGTCCTGATCCAGTTATGAGGGGTCCTGATCCAGTCGTGACGGGTCCTGATCCAGTCGTGACGGGTCCTGATCCAGTGGTGACGCGTCCTGATCCAGTGGTGACGCGTCCTGAGCCAGTGGTGACGCGTCACGTCCTGATCCAGTGGTGACAGGTCCTGATCCAGTGGTGACGCGTCACGTCCTGATCCAGTGGTGACAGGTCCTGATCCAGTGGTGACGGGTCCTGATCCCGTGGTGACGAGTCCTGATCCAGTAGTGACGCATCCTGATCCAGTGGCGACGGGTCCAGATCCAGTGGTGTCGGGTCCTGAGCCAGTAGGGATGGGTCCTGATCCATTAGCGACGGTCCTGATCCAGTTCAGATGCATCCTGATTCAATGTTGACGGGTCCTGATCCAGTGGTGACGGGTCCTGATCCAATGGTGGCAGGTCCTGATCCAGTGGTGATGCGTCCTGGTCCAGTCGTAAGGCGTCCTGATCCAGTCATGACGGGTCCTGATCCAGTGGTGACGCGTCCTGATCCAGTGGTGACGGGTCCTGATCTAGTGGTGACACATCTTGATCCAATGGTTACGGGTCCTGATCCAGTGGTGACGGGTCCTGATCCAATGGTGACGGGTCCTGATCCAGTCGTGACGGGTCCTGATCCAGTGGTGACGGGTCCTGATCCAACGGTGACGGGTCATGTCGTGATCCAGTGGTGACGCGTCCTGATCCAGTTATGAGGGGTCCTGATCCAGTCATGAGGGGTCCTGATCCAGTCGTGACGGGTCCTGATCCAGTCGTGAGGGGTCCTGATCCAGTCGTGACGCGTCCTGATCCAGTGGTGACGCATCCTGATCCAGTAGTGACGCATCCTGATCCAGTGGCAACGGGTCCAGATCCAGTGGTGTCGGGTCCTGATCCAGTGGTGACGTGTCCTGATCCAGTGGTGACACATCTTGATCCAATGGTTACGGGTCCTGATCCAGTGGTGACACATCTTGATCCAATGGTGACGGGTCCTGATCCAGTCGTGACGCGTCCTGATCCAGTCATGAGGGGTCCTAATCTAGTCGTGACGGGTCCTGATCCAGTTATGAGGGGTCCTGATCCAGTCATGAGGGGTCCTGATCCAGTCGTGACGGGTCCTGATCCAGTCGTGACGGGTCCTGATCCAGTTATGAGGGGTCCTGATCCAGTCATGAGGGGTCCTGATCCAGTCGTGACGGGTCCTGATCCAGTCGTGAGGGGTCCTGATCCAGTCGTGACGCGTCCTGATCCAGTGGTGACGCATCCTGATCCAGTAGTGACGCATCCTGATCCAGTGGCAACGGGTCCAGATCCAGTGGTGTCGGGTCCTGATCCAGTGGTGACGTGTCCTGATCCAGTGGTGACACATCTTGATCCAATGGTTACGGGTCCTGATCCAGTGGTGACACATCTTGATCCAATGGTGACGGGTCCTGATCCAGTCGTGAGGGGTCCTGATCCAGTCGTGAGGCGTCCTGATCCAGTCGTGAGGGGTCCTGATCCAGTGGTGTCGGGTCCTGATCCAGTGGTGACGCGTCCTTATCCAATTGGGACAGGTCCTGATCCAGAGGCGACGGTACATGATCCAGTGGTGACGGGTCCTGATCCAGTGGTGACAGGTCCTGATCCAGTGGTGACGGGTCCTGATCCAGTGGTGACAAGTCCTTATCCAGTCGTGAGGGGTCCTGATCCAGTCGTGACGGGTCCTGATCCAGTGGTGAGGGGTCCTGATCCAGTGGTGATGCGTCCTGATCCAGTGGTGACGCGTCCTGAGCCAGTGGTGACGCGTCACGTCCTGATCCAGTGGTGACGGGTCCTGATCCCGTGGTGACGGGTCTTTATCCAGTGGTGACGGGTCCTGATCCAGTAGTGACGCATCCTGATCCAGTGGCGACGGGTCCAGATCCAGTGGTGTCGGGTCCTGAGCCAGTAGGGATGGGTCCTGATCCATTAGCGACGGTCCTGATCCAGTTCAGATGCATCCTGATTCAATGTTGACGGGTCCTGATCCAGTGGTGACGGGTCCTGATCCAATGGTGGCAGGTCCTGATCCAGTGGTGATGCGTCCTGGTCCAGTCGTAAGGCGTCCTGATCCAGTCATGACGGGTCCTGATCCAGTGGTGACGCGTCCTGATCCAGTGGTGACGGGTCCTGATCTAGTGGTGACACATCTTGATCCAATGGTTACGGGTCCTGATCCAATGGTGACGGGTCCTGATCCAGTCGTGACGGGTCCTGATCCAGTGGTGACGGGTCCTGATCCAACGGTGACGGGTCATGTCGTGATCCAGTGGTGACGCGTCCTGATCCAGTCATGAGGGGTCCTAATCTAGTCGTGACGGGTCCTGATCCAGTTATGAGGGGTCCTGATCCAGTCGTGACGGGTCCTGATCCAGTCGTGACGGGTCCTGATCCAGTCGTGAGGGGTCCTGATCCAGTCGTGACGCGTCCTGATCCAGTGGTGACGCATCCTGATCCAGTAGTGACGCATCCTGATCCAGTGGCAACGGGTCCAGATCCAGTGGTGTCGGGTCCTGATCCAGTGGTGACGTGTCCTGATCCAGTGGTGACACATCTTGATCCAATGGTTACGGGTCCTGATCCAGTGGTGACACATCTTGATCCAATGGTGACGGGTCCTGATCCAGTCGTGAGGGGTCCTGATCCAGTCGTGAGGCGTCCTGATCCAGTCGTGAGGGGTCCTGATCCAGTGGTGTCGGGTCCTGATCCAGTGGTGACGTGTCCTGATCCAGTGGTGACACATCTTGATCCAGTCGTGAGGGGTCCTGATCCAGTCGTGACGGGTCCTGATCCAGTGGTGACGTGTCCTGATCCAGTGGTGACGTGTCCTGATCCAGTGGTGACGTGTCCTGATCCAGTGGTGACGTGTCCTGATCCAGTGGTGACGTGTCCTGATCCAGTGGTGACGTGTCCTGATCCAATGGTGACGGGTCCTGATCCAGTGGTGACGCGTCCTGATCCAGTGGCAACGGGTCCAGATCCAGTGGTGTCGGGTCCTGATCCAGTGGTGACGTGTCCTGATCCAGTGGTGACACATCTTGATCCAGTCGTGAGGGGTCCTGATCCAGTCGTGACGGGTCCTGATCCAGTGGTGACGTGTCCTGATCCAGTGGTGACGGGTCCTGATCCAGTGGTGACGCGTCCTGATCCAGTGGCAACGGGTCCAGATCCAGTGGTGTCGGGTCCTGATCCAGTGGTGACGTGTCCTGATCCAGTGGTGACACATCTTGATCCAGTCGTGAGGGGTCCTGATCCAGTGGTGACGTGTCCTGATCCAGTGGTGACGTGTCCTGATCCAGTGGTGACGTGTCCTGATCCAATGGTGACGGGTCCTGATCCAGTGGTGACGTGTCCTGATCCAGTGGTGACGGGTCCTGATCCAGTGGTGACGTGTCCTCATCCAGTGGTGACGTGTCCTGATCCAGTGGTGACGTGTCCTGATCCAGTGGTGACGTGTCCTGATCCAGTGGTGACTCGTCCTGATCCAGTGGTGAACTTAACCTGACTGACATGTCGTGCAGTTTGGAGCATGGTGCCCGTCAAGACGGTTTGGAAAAACACTTCCCTGCATGTTATCCTTTTTAACGGCAGAATAAAGTTCGGGGACTGATCCAGGAAGTGTCCGATTCGCCTCATTTTGTTTCCTTTGTCATTTGAAAATGCTGAGTCATTAAAACGGCCCGATATTGTTTTCCAAACGTTCGTGAAGCAGGTTGAACCGAGCACCTGATGGAGGCGGTGAGAAAGTACAAAACGGTTTTAATTGAAGACACGGACACCGCTGCCTGCACAACCCACCCTGGTCAGATACCCGCTCTAACCTATCTTCCCTCCTTACCAGTGGATCCCGGGACCACCAGTAGACCCCCGGGACCATCAGTGGACCCTCGGGACCACCACGGGGCGCTGAGAAGGACGTCCTATTTCTGTTTTATATTAGTTACTACCCGGATAACGTGATCTGGACCTTGTTGTGTGGTCTCCGACAGCCAAAGACCTGATCAACAACCTGCTGCAGGTGAAAATGAGGAAGCGTTTCAGCGTGGACAAGTCGCTGAGTCATCCCTGGCTGCAGGTAACCAGCACGGTCCAGGTGGGCCTGGTGAATGAATGATCAGAAATGTGTAAAGCATGATTTATAAACACTGAGCAAATGTCCCACTGTCCCTCTCTACTGTCGATCCCAACGTGACATCATTTCCTGTTTGGACGGTGTCCCTAACCCCGTCCTTTGATTGTGTCTCCTTGCAGGACTACCACACCTGGCTGGACCTCCGGGAGTTCGAGACACGGCAAGGCAAGCGCTACATCACGCACGAGAGTGACGACGCCCGCTGGGAGGAGTATGCCGACGAGCAGGGTCTGCAGTTCCCGAACCACTTCGTCGTGTCCCCCAACCTGGACGACATGGACGAGGACCCCTAGACAGCCCTGCCGGGTCCACGTGGAGAGCTGTAGTCATGGAGGAGGACAGCTTTGTACCCAGAACTGAACTTTCGTTACCAGAACTGGACCTTGGTCCCTTTAACTGGACCTTGGTCCTTGACATCGACCTTTGTCCCCAGACCTTGACCTTCGTCTTTAGAACCCGGACCTTTGTCTCCAGAACTGGACATTGGTCCCCAAAACTGGACCCTGGTCCCAAAATTGGACCGTGGTCCCCAGAACTGGACCTTAGTCCTAGACATCAACCTTCGTCCTTAGACCTGGACCTTTGTGACTAGACCTGGATCATTGTCCACAAAACTAGACTTTTGTTTCCAGAACTGGACCTTGGTCCCTTGAACTGGACCTTGGTCCTTGACATGGACCTTCGTCCTTAGACCTGGACTTTTGTCCCCAGACCTTGACCTTCGTCTTTAGACCTGGGCCTTGGTCCCCAGAACTGGACCTTTGTGTCTACAACTGGACCTTGGTCCTTAGACCTGGATCTTTGTCCCCAGAACTGGACCTTTGTGTCTACAACTGGACCTTGGTCCTTAGACCTGGATCTTTGTCCCCAGAACTGGACTTTTGTCCCCAGACCTTGATCTTTGTCTTTAGACCTGGACCTTGGTCCTAGAACTGGACTTTTGTCCCCAAAACTGGACCGCGGTCCCCAGAACTGGACCTTGGTCCTAGACATCAACCTTCGTCCTTAGACCTGGACCTTTGTCCCCAGACCTAGACTTTTGTCCTTAGACCTGGACCTTTTTTCTTAGACCTGGACTTTTGTCCCCAGAACTGGACCTTTGTCTTCAGAACTGCACCTTTGTCCCCAGAACTGGACCTCTGTCCCCAAAACTGGACTTTCGTTTCCAGAACTCGACCTTGGTCCTTGACATGGACCTTCGTTCCTAGACCTGTATTTTTGTTTCCAGAACTGGAGCTCGGTCTCTAGACCTGAACCTTCGTCTTCAGAACTGCACCTTTGTCCCCATAACTGAACCTTTGTCCCCAGGACTAAACCTTCATCTTTAGACCTTGACCTTGGCCACCGGCGGACAAACCTGACGGCGGCTCTGAGGCCCCGCCCAGTTTTAGGTGGATCCCATCCTCTACTTCTTGGACTGGAGGAAACTGGGGTAATTTGTCGAGTGAACTGGAAAGTTTCGTGTTTTTGTGAAAGAAGCGAAGAACATCTGATCCTTAGAATTCATCACAACTTTTCATATTTTTACAAGAAATGTTTAGTCCTGTAAAAAAAATATTAAATCTGATGTTGTGTGTGTTCATAACTAAATTTACAGAAAATGATTCACCATGGTGATTTACTCTGGTAAGACAGGAACCAGCTTCCTAGTCTGGAAAACCTCTCAGACAAAATCCAGCTTCTGGTCCGGTAGACCAACAGAGAGATGAAGCAGTATGTCTTCAGGTCTTTTCTATTCTATTCTACAGTCATTTGGACACTTTTATCCAAAGCGATTTACATCTGAGTGAGAACACAAAGCAGGAAATCAAACAGTAGAGGACATCGTAGGAAGGTGCTGGTGGACTCTCCAGTTGGACGCAGGTCCTTCCAGGAAGTGCTGCTGGCTTCTTTTTATTTTGTTTGTTTGTTTTTCTTCCTTCACACCCCACAATATTATGTTAAAATACAAAGAATTAATATAATGTTTGTTGCAAAGAACTGGGCTAAGTTGTCCAACTTTCCAACAAATACAGCTAAACTAAGTGTTGAAGTTCTCCTTGAAGAGCTGAGTCTTCAGCTTGCCAGTGAAGTCTGAAGTCTGATTAGCAGCGGAGTGACATGAGCTGAGTCGTGTGTTCTGTCAGGTACGTCTGATTCTCTTGATGTTGTAGAGAGCACATCGGCAGGTACGGACAACCGAGGCAACATGGACCTTAAAGGTCAGCTGGTCATCCACCATGACACCCAGATTCCAGGCAGCAGACGTAGGAACAAGTGTGACAGAGTGGAGCTTCACACGTATCTGCGGAGGTAAGGAAGGATTGGCTGGACAGACAATGAGCTCTGTCTTGGACAGATTGAGCTGAAGGAGGCGATCCTTCATCCATGCAGAGATATCAGCAAGGCAAGCTGATATTCTCAGTGAGACAGATAGGTCTTACTGGTGAACATCAGCTGATGGAGGCAAACAAACATCCTGACAAAAAACTACAAAAACATTTCCAAAACTATTCCGTTTATTTCAAGGAAAAGATCTCCATGTCTGGTAACGCCACCTGTCAATCACCCGTCACTTCAGCTGTCAGTCAACCTGTCAATCACCCGTCTCTACCTGTCTCTACACCTGATGCACAGATCCACGTTTTGGGAGTTCCGATCCGATCCGAAACTTGAATATCTGCGGATACCGATATTTGCCGATACCAGACCTGTTTATGTGAACATTATTGTGACGATGGTTATTACTGCTGTTATAACTGTGTCAAATTTCATGAGGTTGTAATAAATGACCCGTCCTTTCTGAAGTTACCTCACCAATACAAATATAATAACATTACAGATCTTACAATTCCAACAGGTTTTATTCTGATTCGACACATTTTACCTAAATACAACTATAAATGTGTGGTTTAGGAACAAAGATCCAGCTTTTAGTGCCGTGTTCCTCATCGCATGTGGCTCTCTGACTCTTGCCTTGCGGCTCGTGAAGCAGCCTCTGGCTTTCTGAAAATGCATCTAAACAAGTCATAATGATCCTCAACGCTGCAGTTCTCTCCACTAACAAGAGCTGCTTGCAGAAACTCTGCTGTCCTAACGGCCCTAACTGACCCTGTCAGAGTTGCCAGTTCTGGCTGATTTCAGCTGCAGCGAACTCCACCAAAGAGCTGCTCCGTCGGTAGCTCCGTATATATAATGAAAAAGAAACGCCCACATTCTGGAGGCATTACTGTATTTTCACCACATACTGTTGCATAAGAACGCCATTACTCCGTGCAATATTTAGAATAACTATTCCTTGCGAAAAAGCTGAATGTTACTGATTTGGCAACGTAGCAGGATACGTAGCGTGGGAACGCTGGTTTTTGGGAAAGGGGGGCGGCCTCTCTTGTCTTAGTATATTGAGTGCAGCTCTTGTTGAATTAAAAGTGAGGATCACTGCTTTAGTGGAACTAAAAAATGTCACATTTTAACATTCAAGGCTTTTATTTCTTTTAAAACACGTCCGAAGCATCAAACACGTCTGTGCTAGCTGGACTAGTGTGGTATCGGTTGTGGTGTTGGTACGAGTCTGGGTATTAGTACGAGTACACACACTTATCGGTATCTGTGCATCCCTACCTGTCAGCCACCTGTCAGTCATTGAAGAGCACGAGAACCTGAATTCTGGCTGAATTAAGTGTAAAACCAAAGAAGATCAAAGTAGAACCTTTAAACATGGATCGGTTCCCGTCCAGACGGGGATCTTGTGGCAGCTGATGACGTTCTCTTATTTCAGTGGAACGTGAACGAACAAGTTGAAGGAAAAGGCGGGGCCTCACCTTTTCTTTCTGAATAAGAATTTATTTTCATGTGGATGAAAACTGAACAGGTCCATGGAGGTTTTCCAGCTGAGGAATAATGGCGTCCCGTCAGGAGAAGCTGAGCTCGGAGAACCCGGCCACTGGCAGCGGCGCCGGACTCCTCTTCCTCTCCAGCTTCAGCCCAGCTGGGCGACTGGGCCTGGAGAGGCGGCTGGGATGCAGCAGGCTGAAGAAGTGGAAGCGGTGGCCCATCTTTGCAGGGTCAGTCAGCATGTTATAGCTGCTGATCAACTGCCTCCTGGTGGACGGATCGGTGCAGTTCCTCAGCAGGACCTGCAGAGCAGCACAGACCCTGCAAACTCTGCTGATCACCGTTTCGTCACGTTTTATAAAAGGCATGCTGAACATGACAAAATGATGATCAACAAGTATTCTGAACCTTCCTGCTCCTGCCTGCTGGTGCCTGCTAGCTGGTAACTAGTACCTGGTAGCTAGTAACAAGCAGCTAGAAGCTAGTAACTAGTAACTGCTAGCTGGTAACTAGTACCTGGTAGCTAGTAAGACGCAGCTAGTATCTGGAAACTAGTAACTACTAGCTGTAAGCTAGTAACTAGAAGCTAGCAGCTAGTAAGTGGCATGTTATGCTAGCTAGTAGTCATCAGCTAGTAGCTGATAGCTAGGAGGGGAACACTGTCCCAGTGTTAAAACTGGACGAAACAGGCAGCTAAACAACATGAAACCACTTCCTGGGACAGAAATTGAGACGTCAGATCCGTGAAAACACTCACCTGCATCCGGGCATCGATGCCCATGTTCTTCAGGAATGTCCTCTGACTGACAGGTCCCAGACAAGTTACACTCCCTCCAGCCATCCGCCGCAGGTAGCTGAAGTCCACGTCAGCGGTGAGGTCAGCTGACCCTGGACTGGAAAGGACATCATGGAGCTGGTGTTCTTTAAAGCCCTGAAGAGGAAACATTCACTGGTTAATATACTGATGTAAACACGTCTGAGGAGGTTCATCTCCATCCCTACAGACTAAACAGTCTAACACCGATGAACATCAAGGAGTCTAAGCTGCGCCCAGACCAAGTCCAAAATGAGTCAACACTGAATGCAGACCGAGTCCAGATCAAGAACAGATTAAAGACAAGTGTAAGAAAACGTGGAGGAGACAAGCAGATGAAGATAAGGACTCATGTCTGTTTGTTATGACTAAAAGATATAAACTGCTTTACTTGTGCCTACATATCTGTTAACTCATACCTGTTAGATACTGGCTACTAGCTCCTATCAAGTAGCTCTTACCTGTTAGATACTGGCTACTTGCTCCTATCTGTTAACTCCTACCTGTTAGATACTGGCTACTAGCTCCTATCTGTTAACTCCTACCTGTTAGATACTGGCTACTAGCTCCTATCAAGTAGCTCTTACCTGTTAGATACTGGCTACTAGCTCCTATCTGTTAACTCCTACCTGTTAGATACTGGCTACTTGCTCCTATCTGTTAACTCCTACCTGTTAGATACTTGCTACTAGCTCCTATCAAGTAGCTCTTACCTGTTAGATACTGGCTACTAGCTCCTATCTGTTAACTCTTACCTGTTAGATACTGGCTACTTGCTCCTATCTGTTAACTCCTACCTGTTAGATACTGGCTACTAGCTCCTATCAAGTAGCTCTTACCTGTTAGATACTGGCTACTAGCTCCTATCTGTTAACTCCTACCTGTTAGATACTGGCTACTAGCTCCTATCTGTTAACTCCTACCTGTTAGATACTGGCTACTAGCTCCTATCAAGTAGCTCTTACCTGTTAGATACTGGCTACTAGCTCCTATCTGTTAACTCCTACCTGTTAGATACTGGCTACTAGCTCCTATCAAGTAGCTCTTACCTGTTAGATACTGGCTACTAGCTCCTATCTGTTAACTCCTACCTGTTAGATACTGGCTACTAGCTCCTATCAAGTAGCTCTTACCTGTTAGATACTGGCTACTAGCTCCTATCTGTTAACTCCTACCTGCTAGATACTGGCTACTAGCTCCTATCAAGTAGCTCTTACCTGTTAGATACTGGCTACTAGCTCCTATCTGTTAACTCATACCTGTTAGTTACTGGCTACTTGCTCCTATCTGTTAACTCCTACCTGTTAGATACTGGCTACTAGCTCCTATCAAGTAGCTCTTACCTGTTAGATACTGGCTACTTGCTCCTATCTGTTAACTCCTACCTGTTAGATACTGGCTACTAGCTCCTATCTGTTAACTCCTACCTGTTAGATACTGGCTACTAGCTCCTATCAAGTAGCTCTTACCTGTTAGATACTGGCTACTAGCTCCTATCTGTTAACTCCTACCTGTTAGATACTGGCTACTTGCTCCTATCTGTTAACTCCTACCTGTTAGATACTGGCTACTAGCTCCTATCAAGTAGCTCTTACCTGTTAGATACTGGCTACTAGCTCCTATCTGTTAACTCTTACCTGTTAGATACTGGCTACTTGCTCCTATCTGTTAACTCCTACCTGTTAGATACTGGCTACTAGCTCCTATCAAGTAGCTCTTACCTGTTAGATACTGGCTACTAGCTCCTATCTGTTAACTCCTACCTGTTAGATACTGGCTACTAGCTCCTATCTGTTAACTCCTACCTGTTAGATACTGGCTACTAGCTCCTATCAAGTAGCTCTTACCTGTTAGATACTGGCTACTAGCTCCTATCTGTTAACTCCTACCTGTTAGATACTGGCTACTAGCTCCTATCAAGTAGCTCTTACCTGTTAGATACTGGCTACTAGCTCCTATCTGTTAACTCTTACCTGTTAGATACTGGCTACTTGCTCCTATCTGTTAACTCCTACCTGTTAGATACTGGCTACTAGCTCCTATCAAGTAGCTCTTACCTGTTAGATACTGGCTACTAGCTCCTATCTGTTAACTCCTACCTGTTAGATACTGGCTACTAGCTCCTATCTGTTAACTCCTACCTGTTAGATACTGGCTACTAGCTCCTATCAAGTAGCTCTTACCTGTTAGATACTGGCTACTAGCTCCTATCTGTTAACTCCTACCTGTTAGATACTGGCTACTAGCTCCTATCAAGTAGCTCTTACCTGTTAGATACTGGCTACTAGCTCCTATCTGTTAACTCCTACCTGCTAGATAATGGCTACTTGCTCCTATCTGTTAACTCCTACCTGTTACATACTGGCTACTTGCTCCTATCAAGTAGCTCTTACCTGTTAGATACTGGCTACTAGCTCCTATCTGTTAACTCCTACCTGTTAGATACTGGCTACTAGCTCCTATCAAGTAGCTCTTACCTGTTAGATACTGGCTACTAGCTCCTATCTGTTAACTCCTACCTGTTAGATACTGGCTACTAGCTCCTATCAAGTAGCTCTTACCTGTTAGATACTGGCTACTAGCTCCTATCTGTTAACTCCTACCTGCTAGATACTGGCTACTAGCTCCTATCAAGTAGCTCTTACCTGTTAGATACTGGCTACTAGCTCCTATCTGTTAACTCATACCTGTTAGTTACTGGCTACTTGCTCCTATCTGTTAACTCCTACCTGTTAGATACTGGCTACTAGCTCCTATCAAGTAGCTCTTACCTGTTAGATACTGGCTACTTGCTCCTATCTGTTAACTCCTACCTGTTAGATACTGGCTACTAGCTCCTATCTGTTAACTCCTACCTGTTAGATACTGGCTACTAGCTCCTATCAAGTAGCTCTTACCTGTTAGATACTGGCTACTAGCTCCTATCTGTTAACTCCTACCTGTTAGATACTGGCTACTTGCTCCTATCTGTTAACTCCTACCTGTTAGATACTGGCTACTAGCTCCTATCAAGTAGCTCTTACCTGTTAGATACTGGCTACTAGCTCCTATCTGTTAACTCTTACCTGTTAGATACTGGCTACTTGCTCCTATCTGTTAACTCCTACCTGTTAGATACTGGCTACTAGCTCCTATCAAGTAGCTCTTACCTGTTAGATACTGGCTACTAGCTCCTATCTGTTAACTCCTACCTGTTAGATACTGGCTACTAGCTCCTATCTGTTAACTCCTACCTGTTAGATACTGGCTTCTAGCTCCTATCAAGTAGCTGTTACCTGTTAGATACTGGCTACTAGCTCCTATCTGTTAACTCCTACCTGTTACATACTGGCTACTAGCTCCTATCAAGTAGCTCTTACCTGTTAGATACTGGCTACTAGCTCCTATCTGTTAACTCCTACCTGCTAGATACTGGCTACTTGCTCCTATCTGTTAACTCCTACCTGTTACATACTGGCTACTTGCTCCTATCAAGTAGCTCTTACCTGTTAGATACTGGCTACTAGCTCCTATCTGTTAACTCCTACCTGTTAGATACTGGCTACTAGCTCCTATCAAGTAGCTCTTACCTGTTAGATACTGGCTACTAGCTCCTATCTGTTAACTCCTACCTGTTAGATACTGGCTACTAGCTCCTATCAAGTAGCTCTTACCTGTTAGATACTGGCTACTAGCTCCTATCTGTTAACTCCTACCTGCTAGATACTGGCTACTAGCTCCTATCAAGTAGCTCTTACCTGTTAGATACTGGCTACTAGCTCCTATCCGTTAACTCCTACCTGTTAGATACTGGCTCCTAGCTCCTATCAAGTAGCTCTTACCTGTTAGATACTGGCTACTAGCTCCTATCTGTTAACTCCTACCTGTTAGATACTGGCTACTAGCTCCTATCAAGTAGCTCTTACCTGTTAGATACTGACTACTAGCTCCTATCTGTTAACTCCTACCTGCTAGATACTGGCTACTAGCTCCTATCAAGTAGCTCTTACCTGTTAGATACTGGCTCCTAGCTGCTATCTGTTAACTCTTACCTGCTAGATACTGGCTCCTAGCTCCTATCAAGTAGCTCTTACCTGTTAGATACTGGCTACTAGCTCCTATCTGCTAACTCCTACCTGCTAGTTACTGACGACTAGCTCCTATCTGTTATCTCCTATCAGGTAATTACCGGCTACTAGCTATTATCTGCTAACGCCTACCTGCTAGTGGCTACAAGCTCCTATCTCCTAACTCCGGGGCGGCTGTAGCTCAGGAGCAAGAGCAGTTGTCCTTCAACTGGTAAGTTGGGGGATCGATTCCAGGCTTCCCCTGAAATGCCGAAGTGTCCTAGGGCAAGACACTGAACCCCAAACTGCCCCCCAATGTGCCTATCGGGGTATGAGTGTGTTGAGTGAGTGTGTGTGTGAATGGGTGAATATGACAAGTAGTGTAAAGCGCTTTGAGTGGTCTGTATGACTAGAAAAGCGCTATAGAAGTACAAGTCCATTTACCATTTACCATTTAACTCCGACCAGCAAGTTACTGGCTACTAACTCCTATCTGTTAACTCCAACCTTCTAGTTACTGGCTACTAGCTTCTATCTCTTCTGTCTCCTACCTGCTAGTTACTGGTTTGTCGCTCCTATCCGCTAGTTCCTATTTGTTAACTCCTACCAACTAGTTACTGGCTACTAGCTCATATCAGCTAGCTCCTATCTGCTAACTCCTACCTGCTAGATACTGGCAACTAGCTCCTATCTGCTAGGTCCTACCTGCTAGTTACTGGCTGCTAGCTTCTATCTGTTAACTCCTACCTGCAAATACTGGCTACTATCTCCTATCAGCTAGCTCCTACCTGCTAGTGGCTACTAGCTCATCTCAGCTAGCTCCTATCTGTTAACTACAACCTGCTTGTTACTGACTACTAGCTCCTATCTGTTAACTCCTGCCTGTTAGATACTGGCTACTTGCTCCTATCTGTTAACTCCTACCTGTTAGATACTGGCTACTAGCTCCTATCTGTTAACTCCTACCTGTTAGATACTGGCTACTAGCTCCTATCAAGTAGCTCTTACCTGTTAGATACTGGCTACTAGCTCCTATCTGTTAACTCTTACCTGTTAGATACTGGCTACTTGCTCCTATCTGTTAACTCCTACCTGTTACATACTGGCTACTTGCTCCTATCAAGTAGCTCTTACCTGTTAGATACTGGCTACTAGCTCCTATCTGTTAACTCCTACCTGTTAGATACTGGCTACTAGCTCCTATCAAGTAGCTCTTACCTGTTAGATACTGGCTACTAGCTCCTATCTGTTAACTCCTACCTGTTAGATACTGGCTACTAGCTCCTATCAAGTAGCTCTTACCTGTTAGATACTGGCTACTAGCTCCTATCTGTTAACTCCTACCTGCTAGATACTGGCTACTAGCTCCTATCAAGTAGCTCTTACCTGTTAGATACTGGCTACTAGCTCCTATCTGTTAACTCATACCTGTTAGATACTGGCTACTTGCTCCTATCTGTTAACTCCTACCTGTTAGATACTGGCTACTAGCTCCTATCAAGTAGCTCTTACCTGTTAGATACTGGCTACTTGCTCCTATCTGTTAACTCCTACCTGTTAGATACTGGCTACTAGCTCCTATCTGTTAACTCCTACCTGTTAGATACTGGCTACTAGCTCCTATCAAGTAGCTCTTACCTGTTAGATACTGGCTACTAGCTCCTATCTGTTAACTCCTACCTGTTAGATACTGGCTACTTGCTCCTATCTGTTAACTCCTACCTGTTAGATACTGGCTACTAGCTCCTATCAAGTAGCTCTTACCTGTTAGATACTGGCTACTTGCTCCTATCTGTTAACTCCTACCTGTTAGATACTGGCTACTAGCTCCTATCTGTTAACTCCTACCTGTTAGATACTGGCTACTAGCTCCTATCAAGTAGCTCTTACCTGTTAGATACTGGCTACTAGCTCCTATCTGTTAACTCCTACCTGTTAGATACTGGCTACTTGCTCCTATCTGTTAACTCCTACCTGTTAGATACTGGCTACTAGCTCCTATCAAGTAGCTCTTACCTGTTAGATACTGGCTACTAGCTCCTATCTGTTAACTCCTACCTGTTAGATACTGGCTACTAGCTCCTATCTGTTAACTCCTACCTGTTAGATACTGGCTACTAGCTCCTATCAAGTAGCTCTTACCTGTTAGATACTGGCTACTAGCTCCTATCTGTTAACTCCTACCTGTTACATACTGGCTACTAGCTCCTATCAAGTAGCTCTTACCTGTTAGATACTGGCTACTAGCTCCTATCTGTTAACTCCTACCTGCTAGATACTGGCTACTTGCTCCTATCTGTTAACTCCTACCTGTTACATACTGGCTACTTGCTCCTATCAAGTAGCTCTTACCTGTTAGATACTGGCTACTAGCTCCTATCTGTTAACTCCTACCTGTTAGATACTGGCTCCTAGCTCCTATCAAGTAGCTCTTACCTGTTAGATACTGGCTACTTGCTCCTATCTGTTAACTCCTACCTGTTAGATACTGGCTACTAGCTCCTATCAAGTAGCTCTTACCTGTTAGATACTGACTACTAGCTCCTATCTGTTAACTCCTACCTGCTAGATACTGGCTACTAGCTCCTATCAAGTAGCTCTTACCTGTTAGATACTGGCTCCTAGCTGCTATCTGTTAACTCTTACCTGCTAGATACTGGCTCCTAGCTCCTATCAAGTAGCTCTTACCTGTTAGATACTGGCTACTAGCTCCTATCTGCTAACTCCTACCTGCTAGTTACTGACGACTAGCTCCTATCTGTTATCTCCTATCAGGTAATTACCGGCTACTAGCTATTATCTGCTAACGCCTACCTGCTAGTGGCTACAAGCTCCTATCTCCTAACTCCGGGGCGGCTGTAGCTCAGGAGCAAGAGCAGTTGTCCTTCAACTGGTAAGTTGGGGGATCGATTCCAGGCTTCCCCTGAAATGCCGAAGTGTCCTAGGGCAAGACACTGAACCGCAAACTGCCCCCCAATGTGCCTATCGGGGTATGAGTGTGTTGAGTGAGTGTGTGTGTGAATGGGTGAATGTGACAAGTAGTGTAAAGCGCTTTGAGTGGTCTGTATGACTAGAAAAGCGCTATAGAAGTACAAGTCCATTTACCATTTACCATTTAACTCCGACCAGCAAGTTACTGGCTACTAACTCCTATCTGTTAACTCCAACCTTCTAGTTACTGGCTACTAGCTTCTATCTCTTCTGTCTCCTACCTGCTAGTTACTGGTTAGTCGCTCCTATCCGCTAGTTCCTATTTGTTAACTCCTACCAACTAGTTACTGGCTACTAGCTCATATCAGCTAGCTCCTATCTGCTAACTCCTACCTGCTAGATACTGGCAACTAGCTCCTATCTGCTAGGTCCTACCTGCTAGTTACTGGCTGCTAGCTTCTATCTGTTAACTCCTACCTGCAAATACTGGCTACTATCTCCTATCAGCTAGCTCCTACCTGCTAGTGGCTACTAGCTCATCTCAGCTAGCTCCTATCTGTTAACTACAACCTGCTTGTTACTGATTACTAGCTCCTATCTGTTAACTCCTACCTGTTAGATACTGGCTACTAGCTCCTATCTGTTAACTCTTACCTGTTAGATACTGACTACTAGCTCCTATCTGTTAACTCCTACCTGTTAGATACTGACTACTAGCTCTATCTGTTAACTCCTACCTGTTAGATACTGGCTACTAGCTCCTATCAAGTAGCTCTTACCTGTTAGATACTGGCTACTAGCTCCTATCTGTTAACTCCTACCTGTTAGATACTGGCTACTAGCTCCTATCAAGTAGCTCTTACCTGTTAGATACTGGCTACTAGCTCCTATCTGTTAACTCCTACCTGTTAGATACTGGCTACTAGCTCCTATCTGTTAACTCCTACCTGTTAGATACTGGCTACTAGCTCCTATCTGTTAACTCCTACCTGTTAGATACTGACTACTAGCTCCTATCTGTTAACTCCTACCTGTTAGATACTGACTACTAGCTCCTATCTGTTAACTCCTACCTGTTAGATACTGACTACTAGCTCCTATCTGTTAACTCCTACCTGTTAGATACTGACTACTAGCTCCTATCTGTTAACTCCTACCTGTTAGATACTGGCTACTAGCTCCTATCTGTTAACTCCTACCTGTTAGATACTGACTATTAGCTCCTATCTGTTAACTCCTACCTGTTAGATACTGGCTACTAGCTCCTATCTGTTAACTCCTACCTGTTAGATACTGACTACTAGCTCCTATCTGTTAACTCCTACCTGTTAGATACTGGCTACTAGCTCCCATCTGTTAACTCCTACCTGTTAGATACTGGCTACTAGCTCCTATCTGTTAACTCCTACCTGTTAGATACTGACTACTAGCTCCTATCTGTTAACTCCTACCTGTTAGATACTGACTACTAGCTCCTAGCTGTTAACTCCTACCTGTTAGATACTGACTACTAGCTCCTATCTGTTAACTCCTACCTGTTAGATACTGGCTACTAGCTCCTATCTGTTAACTCCTACCTGTTAGATACTGACTATTAGCTCCTATCTGTTAACTCCTACCTGTTAGATACTGGCTACTAGCTCCTATCTGTTAACTCCTACCTGTTAGATACTGACTACTAGCTCCTATCTGTTAACTCCTACCTGTTAGATACTGGCTACTAGCTCCCATCTGTTAACTCCTACCTGTTAGATACTGGCTACTAGCTCCTATCTCTTCTGTCTCCTACCTGCTAGTTACTGGTTTGTCGCTCCTATCCGCTAGTTCCTATTTGTTAACTCCTACCAACTAGTTACTGGCTACTAGCTCATATCAGCTAGCTCCTATCTGCTAACTCCTACCTGCTAGATACTGGCAACTAGCTCCTATCTGCTAGGTCCTACCTGCTAGTTACTGGCTGCTAGCTTCTATCTGTTAACTCCTACCTGCAAATACTGGCTACTATCTCCTATCAGCTAGCTCCTACCTGCTAGTGGCTACTAGCTCATCTCAGCTAGCTCCTATCTGTTAACTACAACCTGCTTGTTACTGACTACTAGCTCCTATCTGTTAACTCCTGCCTGTTAGATACTGGCTACTAGCTCCTATCTGTTAACTCCTACCTGTTAGATACTGGCTACTAGCTCCTATCAAGTAGCTCTTACCTGTTAGATACTGGCTACTAGCTCCTATCTGTTAACTCTTACCTGTTAGATACTGGCTACTTGCTCCTATCTGTTAACTGCTACCTGTTACATACTGGCTACTTGCTCCTATCAAGTAGCTCTTACCTGTTAGATACTGGCTACTAGCTCCTATCTGTTAACTCCTACCTGTTAGATACTGGCTACTAGCTCCTATCAAGTAGCTCTTACCTGTTAGATACTGGCTACTAGCTCCTATCTGTTAACTCCTACCTGTTAGATACTGGCTACTAGCTCCTATCAAGTAGCTCTTACCTGTTAGATACTGGCTACTAGCTCCTATCTGTTAACTCCTACCTGCTAGATACTGGCTACTAGCTCCTATCAAGTAGCTCTTACCTGTTAGATACTGGCTACTAGCTCCTATCTGTTAACTCATACCTGTTAGATACTGGCTACTTGCTCCTATCTGTTAACTCCTACCTGTTAGATACTGGCTACTAGCTCCTATCAAGTAGCTCTTACCTGTTAGATACTGGCTACTTGCTCCTATCTGTTAACTCCTACCTGTTAGATACTGGCTACTAGCTCCTATCTGTTAACTCCTACCTGTTAGATACTGGCTACTAGCTCCTATCAAGTAGCTCTTACCTGTTAGATACTGGCTACTAGCTCCTATCTGTTAACTCCTACCTGTTAGATACTGGCTACTTGCTCCTATCTGTTAACTCCTACCTGTTAGATACTGGCTACTAGCTCCTATCAAGTAGCTCTTACCTGTTAGATACTGGCTACTTGCTCCTATCTGTTAACTCCTACCTGTTAGATACTGGCTACTAGCTCCTATCTGTTAACTCCTACCTGTTAGATACTGGCTACTAGCTCCTATCAAGTAGCTCTTACCTGTTAGATACTGGCTACTAGCTCCTATCTGTTAACTCCTACCTGTTAGATACTGGCTACTTGCTCCTATCTGTTAACTCCTACCTGTTAGATACTGGCTACTAGCTCCTATCAAGTAGCTCTTACCTGTTAGATACTGGCTACTAGCTCCTATCTGTTAACTCCTACCTGTTAGATACTGGCTACTAGCTCCTATCTGTTAACTCCTACCTGTTAGATACTGGCTACTAGCTCCTATCAAGTAGCTCTTACCTGTTAGATACTGGCTACTAGCTCCTATCTGTTAACTCCTACCTGTTACATACTGGCTACTAGCTCCTATCAAGTAGCTCTTACCTGTTAGATACTGGCTACTAGCTCCTATCTGTTAACTCCTACCTGCTAGATACTGGCTACTTGCTCCTATCTGTTAACTCCTACCTGTTACATACTGGCTACTTGCTCCTATCAAGTAGCTCTTACCTGTTAGATACTGGCTACTAGCTCCTATCTGTTAACTCCTACCTGTTAGATACTGGCTCCTAGCTCCTATCAAGTAGCTCTTACCTGTTAGATACTGGCTACTTGCTCCTATCTGTTAACTCCTACCTGTTAGATACTGGCTACTTGCTCCTATCTGTTAACTCCTACCTGTTAGATACTGGCTACTAGCTCCTATCAAGTAGCTCTTACCTGTTAGATACTGACTACTAGCTCCTATCTGTTAACTCCTACCTGCTAGATACTGGCTACTAGCTCCTATCAAGTAGCTCTTACCTGTTAGATACTGGCTCCTAGCTGCTATCTGTTAACTCTTACCTGCTAGATACTGGCTCCTAGCTCCTATCAAGTAGCTCTTACCTGTTAGATACTGGCTACTAGCTCCTATCTGCTAACTCCTACCTGCTAGTTACTGACGACTAGCTCCTATCTGTTATCTCCTATCAGGTAATTACCGGCTACTAGCTATTATCTGCTAACGCCTACCTGCTAGTGGCTACAAGCTCCTATCTCCTAACTCCGGGGCGGCTGTAGCTCAGGAGCAAGAGCAGTTGTCCTTCAACTGGTAAGTTGGGGGATCGATTCCAGGCTTCCCCTGAAATGCCGAAGTGTCCTAGGGCAAGACACTGAACCGCAAACTGCCCCCCAATGTGCCTATCGGGGTATGAGTGTGTTGAGTGAGTGTGTGTGTGAATGGGTGAATGTGACAAGTAGTGTAAAGCGCTTTGAGTGGTCTGTATGACTAGAAAAGCGCTATAGAAGTACAAGTCCATTTACCATTTACCATTTAACTCCGACCAGCAAGTTACTGGCTACTAACTCCTATCTGTTAACTCCAACCTTCTAGTTACTGGCTACTAGCTTCTATCTCTTCTGTCTCCTACCTGCTAGTTACTGGTTAGTCGCTCCTATCCGCTAGTTCCTATTTGTTAACTCCTACCAACTAGTTACTGGCTACTAGCTCATATCAGCTAGCTCCTATCTGCTAACTCCTACCTGCTAGATACTGGCAACTAGCTCCTATCTGCTAGGTCCTACCTGCTAGTTACTGGCTGCTAGCTTCTATCTGTTAACTCCTACCTGCAAATACTGGCTACTATCTCCTATCAGCTAGCTCCTACCTGCTAGTGGCTACTAGCTCATCTCAGCTAGCTCCTATCTGTTAACTACAACCTGCTTGTTACTGACTACTAGCTCCTATCTGTTAACTCCTACCTGTTAGATACTGGCTACTAGCTCCTATCTGTTAACTCTTACCTGTTAGATACTGACTACTAGCTCCTATCTGTTAACTCCTACCTGTTAGATACTGACTACTAGCTCTATCTGTTAACTCCTACCTGTTAGATACTGGCTACTAGCTCCTATCTGTTAACTCCTACCTGTTAGATACTGGCTACTAGCTCCTATCAAGTAGCTCTTACCTGTTAGATACTGGCTACTAGCTCCTATCTGTTAACTCCTACCTGTTAGATACTGGCTACTAGCTCCTATCTGTTAACTCCTACCTGTTAGATACTGGCTACTAGCTCCTATCTGTTAACTCCTACCTGTTAGATACTGACTACTAGCTCCTATCTGTTAACTCCTACCTGTTAGATACTGACTACTAGCTCCTATCTGTTAACTCCTACCTGTTAGATACTGACTACTAGCTCCTATCTGTTAACTCCTACCTGTTAGATACTGACTACTAGCTCCTATCTGTTAACTCCTACCTGTTAGATACTGACTACTAGCTCCTATCTGTTAACTCCTACCTGTTAGATACTGGCTACTAGCTCCTATCTGTTAACTCCTACCTGTTAGATACTGGCTACTAGCTCCTATCTGTTAACTCCTACCTGTTAGATACTGACTATTAGCTCCTATCTGTTAACTCCTACCTGTTAGATACTGGCTACTAGCTCCTATCTGTTAACTCCTACCTGTTAGATACTGACTACTAGCTCCTATCTGTTAACTCCTACCTGTTAGATACTGGCTACTAGCTCCCATCTGTTAACTCCTACCTGTTAGATACTGGCTACTAGCTCCTATCTGTTAACTCCTACCTGTTAGATACTGACTACTAGCTCCTATCTGTTAACTCCTACCTGTTAGATACTGACTACTAGCTCCTAGCTGTTAACTCCTACCTGTTAGATACTGACTACTAGCTCCTATCTGTTAACTCCTACCTGTTAGATACTGGCTACTAGCTCCTATCTGTTAACTCCTACCTGTTAGATACTGACTATTAGCTCCTATCTGTTAACTCCTACCTGTTAGATACTGGCTACTAGCTCCTATCTGTTAACTCCTACCTGTTAGATACTGACTACTAGCTCCTATCTGTTAACTCCTACCTGTTAGATACTGGCTACTAGCTCCCATCTGTTAACTGCTACCTGTTAGATACTGGCTACTAGCTCCTATCTGTTAACTCCTACCTGTTAGATACTGACTATTAGTTCCTATCTGTTAACTCCTACCTGTTAGATACTGGCTACTAGCTCCTATCTGTTAACTCCTACCTGTTAGATACTGGCTACTAGCTCCTATCTGTTAACTCCTACCTGTTAGATACTGGCTACTAGCTCCTATCTGTTAACTCCTACCTGTTAGATACTGACTACTAGCTCCTATCTGTTAACTCCTACCTGTTAGATACTGACTACTAGCTCCTATCTGTTAACTCCAACCAGCTAATTACTGGCTACTAGCTTCTATCTGCTAGCTACCGGCTACTAGCATCTATCTGCTACCTATCGGCTACTAGCTGCTACCTGTAAGCTACTGGCTAATAATTCCGATCTGCTAATATTGTAGAACTGGTCTTAGTTTTTCATCCGACATCAGAATGAAAGTAAAAAACAAAGCTGTGGGACACGGAGAGTCATTGTACCCTGAATGTGTCCATCTTGGTTCCATCATGTCCGTAGTCGGCGATCAGAGCTGCGCCGCTGTCCTGTGTGATTCGCCGGGCGAGCTGCTGGACAATGACTCCACCCTCTGCACACACCTCCACATGGTCCCGCCTTTCATCTGCCTGCCAACACAAAGAGCAAAATGTGTCAATCATACTGGCCATGACCTGAAAATGGAACGGAATTTTTCAGATCATCATCGTGCCGAGGAGACTGAACTGAACGTAAAGGTCACCTCGGGGTCATAGAGACTTTTACTGGCACCACCTTTGCTTAGCAAGGCATCAGAGCAATAAAAAATTGGTCCATAACTCAAAAACAAGTCGGGCAACAATCTCAGTGAATGTGGGGCTGAGTTGTCTCTGACGGCTTCATATTAGGGAGACCAAAGGTCAACCTATCCAGACAGAAACCGATGGACGTGTAAACTACCTATATCACAACACTGTCCACTGGGGACAGATATGAGGCGCCACGGCTGGATGAAGCAGCTCTCAGGGCGCCTCCAACCGCAGACTCAAAATGTGGAGAAACTGAAGACAGCGTGAGGAGCTGAGGTTAGAAGACAGCAGCGGTACCTCAACATGTTGCTGTAGCAACCGTTCACTGTTAATTTAGACATGAAAAATATCAGACTTGTTCTGATTCTTTATCGTTTTATCTGGAATGTAAAGACTGATTCAAACCTCAACAGCTGGGTCATGTGATCAGGTTTACCTGTACAAGGATGGATGAGGCCAGAGTCGGAGACGGAGACACAACGAAGCGCAGAGCGTCCGGCTTGTCTGGGTCCACGTCCACCATCACCTCCCTCCAGCCTTTATCTGTCCTCTGCACACAGCAGACACACAGGGCTGAAACACCTGGACAGGTAGGAGGAGGACAAAACACCTGGACAGGTAGGAATAGGACAAAACACCTGGACAGGTAGAAGGAGGACATAACACCTGGACAGGTAGGAGGAGGACAAAACACCTGGACAGGTAGGAATAGGACAAAACACCTGCACAGGTAGGAATAGGACAAAACACCTGGACAGGTAAGAGGAGGACAAAACACCTGGACAGGTAGGAGGACGAAAAAACACCTGGACATGTAGGAATAGAACAAAACAACTGGACAGGTAGGACGAGGACAAAAAAAATGGACAGGTAGGAGGAGGACAAAACACCTGAACAGGTAGGAATATGACAAAACACCTGGACAGTTAGGAGGAGGACAAAACATCTGGACATGTAGGAGTGGGACAAAACACATGGACAGGTAGGAATATGACAAAACACCTGGACAGGAAGGAGGAGGACAAAACACCTGAACAGTTAGGAGGAGGACAAAACATCTGGACATGTAGGAGTGGGACAAAACACCTGGACATGTAGGAGTGGGACAAAACACATGGACAGGTAGGCGAAGGACAGAACACCTGGACAGGTAGGAGGAGGACAAAACACCTGGACAGGTAGGCGGAGGACAGAACACCTGGACAGGTAGGAGGAGGACAAAACACCAGGACAGGCAGAAGGAGGACAAAACATCTGGACAGGTAGGAGGAGGACAAAAAAATGGACAGGTAGGAGGAGGACAAAAAAATGGACAGGCAGGAGGAGGACCAAACACCTGGACAGGTAGGAGGAGGACAAAACACCTGGACATGTAGGAGGAGGACAAAACACCAGGACAGGCAGAAGGAGGACAAAACATCTGGAAAGGTAGGAGGAGGACAAAAAAATGGACAGGTAGGAGGAGGACAAAAAAATGGACAGGTAGGAGGAGGACAAAAAAAATGGACAGGTAGGAGAAGGACAAAACACATGGACAGGAAGGAGGATGACAAAACACCAGGACAGGTAGGAGCAGGACAAAACACCTGGACAGGAAGGAGCAGGACAAAACACCTGGACAGGTAGGAGGAGGACAAAACACCTGGACAGGTAGGAATAGGACAAAACACCTGGACAGGTAGAAGGAGGACAAAACACCTGGACAGGTAGGAGCAGGACAAAACACCTGGACAGGTAGGAGGAGGACAAAACACCTGGACAGGTAGGAATAGGACAAAACACCTGGACAGGTAAGAGGAGGACAAAACACCTGGACAGGTAGGAGCAGGACAAAACACCTGGACAGGTAGGAATAGGACAAAACACCTGGACAGGTAAGAGGAGGACAAAACACCTGGACATGTAGGAATAGAACAAAACAACTGGACAGGTAGGACGAGGACAAAAAAAATGGACAGGTAGGAGGGGGACAAAACACCTGAACAGGTAGGAATAGGACAAAACACCTGAACAGGTAGGAATAGGACAAAACACCTGGACAGGTAGGAATAGGACAAAACACCTGGACAGGTAGGAGGACGAAAAAACACCTGGACATGTAGGAATAGAACAAAACAACTGGACAGGTAGGACGAGGACAAAAAAAATGGACAGGTAGGAGGAGGACAAAACACTTGAACAGGTAGGAATATGACAAAACACCTGGACAGTTAGGAGGAGGACAAAACATCTGGACATGTAGGAGTGGGACAAAACACATGGACAGGTAGGAGGAGGACAGAACACCTGGACAGGTAGGAGGAGGACAAAACACCTGGACATGTAGGAGTGGGACAAAACACATGGACAGGTAGGAGGAGGACAGAACACCTGGACAGGTAGGAGGAGGAATAAACACCTGGACAGGTAGGAGGACAAAACACCTGGACATGTAGGAGGAGGACAAAACACCAGGACAGGCAGAAGGAGGACAAAACATCTGGACAGGTAGGAGGAGGACAAAAAAATGGACAGGTAGGAGGAGGACAAAAAAATGGACAGGTAGGAGGAGGACAAAAAAAATGGACAGGTAGGAGAAGGACAAAACACATGGACAGGAAGGAGGATGACAAAACACCAGGACAGGTAGGAGCAGGACAAAACACCTGGACAGGTAGGAGCAGGACAAAACACCTGGACAGGAAGGAGGAGGACAAAACACCAGGACAGGTAGAAGGAGGACAAAACACCTGGACAGGTAGGAGCAGGACAAAACACCTGGACAGGTAGGAGGAGGACAAAACACCTGGACAGGTAGGAATAGGACAAAACACCTGGACAGGTAGGAATAGGACAAAACACCTGGACAGGTAAGAGGAGGACAAAACACCTGGACAGGTAGGAATAGGACAAAACACCTGGACAGGTAGGAATAGGACAAAACACCTGGACAGGTAAGAGGAGGACAAAACACCTGGACATGTAGGAATAGAACAAAACAACTGGACAGGTAGGACGAGGACAAAAAAAATGGACAGGTAGGAGGAGGACAAAACACCTGGACAGGTAGGAATAGGACAAAACAACTGGACAGGTATGAGGAGGACAAAACACCTGGACAGGTAGAAGGAGGACAAAACACCTGGACAGGTAGGAGCAGGACAAAACACCTGGACAGGTAGGAATAGGACAAAACACCTGGACAGGTAGGAATAAGACAAAACACCTGGAAAGGTAGGAATAGGACAAAACACCTGGACAGGTAGGAATAGGACAAAACACCTGGACATGTAGGAATAGAACAAAACAACTGGACAGGTAGGACGAGGACAAAAAAAATGGACAGGTAGGAGGAGGACAAAACACCTGGACAGGTAGGAGGAGGACAAAACACCAGGACAGGCAGAAGGAGGACAAAACATCTGGACAGGTAGGAGGAGGACAAAAAAATGGACAGGTAGGAGGAGGACAAAAAAATGGACAGGTAGGAGGAGGACAAAAAAAATGGACAGGTAGGAGAAGGACAAAACACATGGACAGGAAGGAGGATGACAAAACACCAGGACAGGTAGGAGCAGGACAAAACACCTGGACAGGAAGGAGGACAAAACACCAGGACAGGTAGAAGGAGGACAAAACACCTGGACAGGTAGGAGCAGGACAAAACACCTGGACAGGTAGGAGCAGGACAAAACACCTGGACAGGTAGGAGGAGGACAAAACACCTGGACAGGTAGGAATAGGACAAAACACCTGGACAGGTAGGAATAGGACAAAACACCTGGACAGGTAAGAGGAGGACAAAACACCTGGACAGGTAGGAGCAGGACAAAACACCTGGACAGGTAGGAATAGGACAAAACACCTGGACAGGTAAGAGGAGGACAAAACACCTGGACATGTAGGAATAGAACAAAACAACTGGACAGGTAGGACGAGGACAAAAAAAAATGGACAGGTAGGAGGGGGACAAAACACCTGAACAGGTAGGAATAGGACAAAACAACTGGACAGGTATGAGGAGGACAAAACACCTGAACAGGTAGGAATAGGACAAAACACCTGGACAGGTAGGAATAGGACAAAACACCTGGACAGGTAGGAATAGGACAAAACACCTGGACAGGTAGGAGGACGAAAAAACACCTGGACATGTAGGAATAGAACAAAACAACTGGACAGGTAGGACGAGGACAAAAAAATGGACAGGTAGGAGGAGGACAAAACACTTGAACAGGTAGGATTTATGACAAAACACCTGGACAGGTAGGAGGAGGACAAAACATCTGGACATGTAGGAGTGGGACAAAACACATGGACAGGTAGGAGGAGGACAAAAAAATGGACAGGTAGGAGGAGGACAAAAAAATGGACAGGCAGGAGGAGGACCAAACATCTGGACAGGTACGAGGAGGACAAAACACCTGGACATGTAGGAGGAGGACAAAACACCAGGACAGGCAGAAGGAGGACAAAACATCTGGACAGGTAGGAGGAGGACAAAAAAATGGACAGGTAGGAGGAGGACAAAAAAATGGACAGGTAGGAGGAGGACAAAACACCTGAACAGGTAGGAATAGGACAAAACACCTGGACAGGTAGGAATAGGACAAAACACCTGGACAGGTAGGAATAGGACAAAACACCTGGACAGGTAGGAGGACGAAAAAACACCTGGACATGTAGGAATAGAACAAAACAACTGGACAGGTAGGACGAGGACAAAAAAATGGACAGGTAGGAGGAGGACAAAACAGTTGAACAGGTAGGATTTATGACAAAACACCTGGACAGGTAGGAGGAGGACAAAACATCTGGACATGTAGGAGTGGGACAAAACACATGGACAGGTAGGAGGAGGACAAAAAAATGGACAGGTAGGAGGAGGACAAAAAAATGGACAGGCAGGAGGAGGACCAAACATCTGGACAGGTACGAGGAGGACAAAACACCTGGACATGTAGGAGGAGGACAAAACACCAGGACAGGCAGAAGGAGGACAAAACATCTGGACAGGTAGGAGGAGGACAAAAAAATGGACAGGTAGGAGGAGGACAAAAAAATGGACAGGTAGGAGGAGGACAAAAAAAATGGACAGGTAGGAGAAGGACAAAACACATGGACAGGAAGGAGGATGACAAAACACCAGGACAGGTAGGAGGAGGACAAAACACCTGGACAGGTAGGAATAGGACAAAACACCTGGACAGGTAGGAGCAGGACAAAACACCTGGACAGGTAGGAGGAGGACAAAACACCTGGACAGGTAGGAATAGGACAAAACACCTGGACAGGTAGGAGCAGGACAAAACACCTGGACAGGTAGGAGGAGGACAAAACACCTGGACAGGTAGGAATAGGACAAAACACCTGGACAGGTAGGAATAGGACAAAACACCTGGACAGGTAGGAATAGGACAAAACACCTGGACAGGAAGGAGGAGGACAAAACACCAGGACAGGTAGAAGGAGGACAAAACACCTGGACAGGTAGGAGCAGGACAAAACACCTGGACAGGTAGGAGGAGGACAAAACACCTGGACAGGAAGGAATAGGACAAAACACCTGGACAGGTAGGAATAGGACAAAACACCTGGACAGGTAAGAGGAGGACAAAACACCTGGACAGGTAGGAGCAGGACAAAACACCTGGACAGGTAAGAGGAGGACAAAACACCTGGACATGTAGGAATAGAACAAAACAACTGGACAGGTAGGACGAGGACAAAAAAAATGGACAGGTAGGAGGAGGACAAAACACCTGGACAGGTAGGAATAGGACAAAACAACTGGACAGGTATGAGGAGGACAAAACACCTGGACAGGTAGAAGGAGGACAAAACACCTGGACAGGTAGGAGCAGGACAAAACACCTGGACAGGTAGGAATAGGACAAAACACCTGGACAGGTAGGAATAGGACAAAACACCTGGACAGGTAGGAATAGGACAAAACACCTGGACAGGTAGGAATAGGACAAAACACCTGGACATGTAGGAATAGAACAAAACAACTGGACAGGTAGGACGAGGACAAAAAAAATGGACAGGTAGGAGGAGGACAAAACACCTGGACAGGTAGGAGGAGGACAAAACACCTGGACAGGTAGGAGGAGGACAAAACACCAGGACAGTTAGGAGAAGGACAAAACACATGGACAGGTAGGAGGACGCGTCTCACCTGGAATTTGTGGACAGGCAAAGCGTCGAAGAACTCGTGAGCCACAAAGACGCTGAAGTCTGCGGGACCAACCAAACCAGATCAACATTAAATGGAGAATTCTGCTGGAGGGTCCAACCTACGCCTGCCGTTTACCTGCAGGGACGTCCTCCAGGCGGCGGTACCAAGAGACCGGCAGCCCCGCTCCGGTTCTACCACGCCGGTAAACCGGGTCATCCTCAGCATCTGCCTTACGGTTGCAGGTTCCTGTCAGGTTCTGGGCCTGAACCACACTCAGAGCCGGACTAACCTCCACCAGGTGGAGCGACACCAAGGTCTCCCCCAGAACCGACCGCAGCTGGCTGCACACCTGGAGACGGGACAGAGTCACTGGAGGACACGGCAGCCGACCGTCCGAGGGAGCACCGACCCGGGAATCGATTTCAGAATAAAAACGTCAAAGATTTTAACGTTCTGGTTGGAACTTCTAGAGGCCAACAGGAGCTCCGGCCTCTACCAGACGTTCTCCAGCCGGACGTTCCCTATAGGACGTCTCCAGCCGGACGTTCTCCAGCCGGACGTTCTCCAGCCGGACGATCCCAGCAGGACGTTCTCCAGCTGGACGTTCCCAGCAGGATGTTCCCAGCTGGACATTCTCCAGCTGGACGTTCCCAGCAGGATGTTCCCCAGCTGGACGTTCTCCAGCAGTGGAACTCCTCTTCCTCTCAGCCAGAAGGGATCTCTTTTAAAAAGCAGCTGAAACATGTTTTTAATCTTCCTTTCACTGAGTTTTATTTGTTTTATGTTATTTTAGCTTTTTGTGTTTTAAAGCATTTTGGGATCTGTTCCTACTCGCAGGATGTCTCCAGCCAGAGAGCCCTTTCCAGGTCCCAGTTCCACCAGCTGCAATGATCTGGGTCGACCCGCTGCCATCCACTCGCTGATGATCCACACACCGACCAGCTGTGGGACCAGAGACACGTCAGTTTTTCTGGGTGGGCGAGGGGCTTACGCCAGTTCTAGTCATGGTCTGTTCTGTGTAAGAATGCTTCTGTGTAATCTGATGTAAACATGCTGAGTCACGGTCTGTTCTGTGTAATGCTTCTGTGTAATCTGATGTAAACATGCTGAGTCATGGTCTGTTCTGAGTAACAATGCTGTGTAATCTGATGTAAACATGCTGAGTCATGGTCTGTTCTGTGTAACAAATGCTTCTGTGTAATCTGATGTAAACATGCTGAGTCATGGTCTGTTCTGCGTAACAATGCTTCTGTGTAATCTGATGTAAACATGCTGAGTCATGGTCTGTTCTGTGTAAAAATGCTTCTGTGTAATCTGATGTAAACATGCTGAGTCATGGTCTGTTCTGTGTAATGCTTCTGTGTAATCTGATGTAAACATGCTGAGTCATGGTCTGTTCTGTGTAACAAATGCTTCTGTGTAATCTGATGTAAACATGCTGAGTCATGGTCTGTTCTGCGTAAAAATGCTTCTGTGTAATCTGATGTAAACATGCTGAGTCATGGTCTGTTCTGTGTAATGCTTCTGTGTAATCTGATGTAAACATGCTGAGTCATGGTCTGTTCTGTGTAACAATGCTTCTGTGTAATCTGATGTAAACATGCTGAGTCATGGTCTGTTCTGCGTAAAAATGCTTCTGTGTAATCTGATGTAAACATGCTGAGTCATGGTCTGTTCTGTGTAATGCTTCTGTGTAATCTGATGTAAACATGCTGAGTCATGGTCTGTTCTGTGTAACAATGCTTCTGTGTAATCTGATGTAAACATGCTGAGTCATGGTCTGTTCTGCGTAACAATGCTTCTGTGTGATCTGATGTAAACATGCTGAGTCATGGTCTGTTTTGAGTAACAATGCTTCTGTGTAATCTGATGTAAACATGCTGAGTCATGGTCTGTTCTGCGTAACAATGCTTCTGTGTGATCTGATGTAAACATGCTGAGTCATGGTCTGTTCTGAGTAACAATGCTTCTGTGTAATCTGATGTAAACATGCTGAGTCATGGTCTGTTCTGCGTAACAATGCTTCTGTGTGATCTGATGTAAACATGCTGAGTCATGGTCTGTTCTGAGTAACAATGCTTCTGTGTAATCTGATGTAAACATGCTGAGTCATGGTCTGTTCTGAGTAACAATGCTTCTGTGTAATCTGATGTAAACATGCTGAGTCATGGTCTGTTCTGAGTAACAATGCTTCTGTGTAATCTGATGTATGCATCACCTCTCCAAAGATCTGACTGATTTCTGGTGACGTGATGAAATCTGCATCAGGTCCCAACATGTCCTTCTTCACATAGTAACCCTGTAGGAGGAGAAGCAGATCGAGAGGCAGCCGTCAGTAACAGGAAAACGTATCGATAAGAACCAGACTCCTCATCTGTTTCATCTGACACGTTAAACACGTTACAGCTCGACCTTTATTCTGCCCACTCATCCAACATCCAGTGGTTGCCATGGTGACAGGATGCTGTGACTTTAGTTGTCAGATGGAAAAAAAAAGCAGATCATTGTGTCAAACATCCGAAGAAGCCGTGAAACAACTTAAACGTCTTGTTTTCACAGCAAAATAAAAACTTTGTCACCTGAACTTTAATCAATAGCAAACTGATCACCTGATCAATCACACACAGTGGTCACATAGCGGCTGAATAAAAAGGTGTGTGGGAATCCGGTGTGGATGCTGCGGACTGACCGTCACGGGATTGGTCAGGACCTCCCTCATGTACTCCGCCACCGGAATCGGACCCGTGGCTTTGATTTTAGCCGTCAGGTGTTTGAGTACGGAGGGGGGGCGAGGTGAGCTGTGGACACGTCGCAGTACGTCGCAGGGCCCAGTCCCCCCCCATCCTGCCAACACAACAACACGTTGGTCATTACAACCCCACACGTGTGCTGGGACGTCAGGGGAACACACACCTCCATGCTAGCTTACCTGCTGCAGGTGAGCTGCAGGACTGAAGCAACACTCTGCTGACCAGCTGAAGGCTTTTAACTCCAACAAACAGCCTCATTTTACCTCCCAGTTTCTCTAACCTGTCTTCAGCTCAGCGTCCTACAGCTCTCCTTACATTTGGACTTTTCCAGAAACGGAACCAGAACCACGTGGACTAACCGGTTAGCATCGTTAGCTTCAGCTAGCTGTTCTCTGGCTAACCTGTTAGCGTTATCTGCTTAGCATTAGCTACTGGGTCATTATTACGACCTTAAAAAGACCCACACAGGAGTCGGAGATGTGTTCTTAGCTCAGTGTGTGACAGATAAGAGTTTTTATGCGCTGGTTCGTTTCTGTTTAGACTTTTAAATTCGCAAACTACAACGTCAAGCAAACAGGAAGCCCGGGATTCACTTCCGGTTAGCCTTTCACAAGAAAATTATCTCTAAATAATAAAACAGCAATTTCAATTCAATTCAACTTTATTTATATAGCGTCAAATCACGGCAATGCCATCTCAAGACGCTTTACAGACAGAGAAGAAAACATAACGAAAGCCAATTCATAACAGCCTATATAAGGAAACCAACAGACTGAGTTGAGTCCAACTCAATCTCCCATCCTGAGCAAGCACACTGGCAACAGTGGGAAGGAAAAAACTCCCTTTTAACAGGAAGGAAACCTCCGGCAGAACCCGGCTCAGGACAGGCAGCCATCTGCCTCTGCTGTGTGGGGGGACAAAAGAGAGAGATAAAGAGAAAGAAGCTCAGTGTATCAGGAAATGTCCCTCAGCAGTCTAAACCTATAGCAGCATAACTAAGGGATGCTAACCATCCCTAGCTATAGGACTTATCAAAAAGATAAGTCTTCAGCCTAGTCTTAAAGGTGGGGAGGGTGTCTGCTTCCCTAACACTAACTGGGAGCTTATTCCATAAGAGAGGGGCCTGATAACCAAAGGCTCTGCCTCCTGCTCGGCTCTTTGAGACTCTAGGAACCACAAGTAAGCCTGCAGTCTGCGAACGAAGTACTCTGCTTGGTATATAAGGAACAATGAGGTCTTTGATATATAGTGGTGCCTGGTTGTGGAGGGCTTTATATGTAAGGAGAAGGATTTTAAATTCTATTCTGGATTCAACAGGCAGCCAATGAAGAGAGGCTAAAACTGGAGAAATATGATCTCTCCTGCTGGTTCTGGTCAGGACTCTGGCTGCAGAATTCTGGATCAGCTGAAGGCTTTTCAGGGCATATTTAGGACAGCCCAGTAATAGAGTTACAGTAATCTAGTCTCGAAGTAACAAAAGCGTGAACCAGTTTTTCTGCATCACTCTGAGACAGAATGTCCCTAATTTTGGCTATATTACGTAAATGAAAGAAGGCTGTTTTAGTATTATTATTATTTTTGGTCAGTGAGTAATCAAATAAAGTGAAGTCAAAGGTTAATAAGAAGTGATCGGACAAGACAGGGTTTTGAGGAAAAACTTTGAGCTTATCAGTACCAAATTAGGGGCAGCTGTAGCTCAGGAGGAAGAGCAGGTGTCCTTCAACTGGAAAGTTGGGGGATCAATTCCAGGCTTCCCCTAACAGGCCGAAGTGTCCTAGGGCAAGACACTGAACCCCAACCTGCTCCCAATGTGCCTATCAGGGTATGAGTGTGTTGAGTGAGTGAGTGTGTGTGTGAATGGGTGAATGTGACAAGTAGTGTAAAGCACTTTGAGTGGTCTGTATGACTAGAAAAGCACTATAGAAGAACAAGTCCATTTACCAGATGTTAGAACCAGATCAAGAGTATGACCATGAGAGTGAGTGGCTCCATGGACATTTTGTGAAAACCCAGTTGAGTTTAGAATAGAGCTAAAGGAAATGTTTAAACTATCATTTTCAACGTCAACATGAATATTAAAATCACCTAGTACAATGACCTTATCAGTAGTCAGCACTAACTCTGCAATTAATCTCTTTATTATCTTAATAATCAGTTTATATCAACTCAATGATAGATTAAAAAAGGTCTAAAATGAACCGGGTTCATTGCACATAAAGCAGACACCGCCCCCCCAGTGACCTCTCTCCACAGCAGACACCGCCCCCCCCAGTGACCTCTCTCCACAGCAGACACCGCCCCCCCAGTGACCTCTCTCCACAGCAGACACCGCCCCCCCAGTGACCTCTCTCCACAGCAGACACAGCCCCCCCAGTGACCTCTCTCCACAGCAGACACCGCCCCCCCAGTGACCCCTCCCGGCTGCAGACACGGATTGAGATGTCTCAGTTCGTTAGTGCATAGTGTGCACGACGCACTTTTCTCTGTAGTGCGCACTATGGTGGGTAAGTTCAATTCAATTCAATACTTTATTAGGTCCCCGTAGGGCAATTTGTGTGCAGCCAGTAGCATAAAAGTGCAATCAGTCAACAACAACAAACAATAAAAATAATAAAAGGCAAGTTAAATAACAGTGGAAACACGGTAAGATGAGAACATCACAGCACATGAAGCGACACCAAAAGTAGCAAATTAACAACTATGATTCATTTAAAAATCCAATGGCTCTTGGGATGAAGGAGTTTCTGACTCTATTGGTTTTAAACTTAGGCACGCAATATCTCCTGCCTGAGCGCAATGGCTGAAACTGCCTGTGCAGAGGATGGGCAGGATCTGCAAGGATTTTCTTTGCCTTGCATACAGCCCTGCATTTGTAAAGATCCCACAAATCACTTAAATGACAGCCAGTAATTTTGCTGCACTCTTTAACTATGCTTTGTAAGCGGCTTCGATTTTTAAGATTTAACATGCCAAACCAGCAAAGAAAAGCAAAGGTAAGAGTTGACTCCACAAAACAGGAATAAAACATTTTCATAAAAACATTGTCAACGTTAAAAAATCTCAATTTACGAAGGAAGTGCATTTTCTGGTGAGCTTTACTACAGACAGCATCAACCTGGGTGTCGAATGTTAATTTACTGTCCAGTACTGTTCCCAAGTACTTGTACTGATGCACCACCTCAACTACCTGTCCATTTATCAGGGCAGGAGTGGATTTCCTAACATCTATCAACAATTCTTTTGTCTTTGACACATTTATGTGCAGGAAAGAAGACTGACACCACTCAAGAAAGTCAGTCAAGACAGGGCCATGATCAAGAACATCACCAGAGACCAGAGAAACTATGACAGAATCATCAGCAAACTTAATGACATGGCGGTTCTCATAGAGGCTTTGGCACATATTTGTGTACAATGCAAACAACAAGGGAGACAAAATGCAACCCTGGGGTGCACCAGTGGAGGAAACCAGAGAGTCAGACAGAATGCTGTTGACTCTAACTTGCTGAGTCCTGCATGTTAGAAAGTCAATTAGCCATAGAATCAAAGTTCCATCCACATTCATATATTTAAGTCTCTCTGCCAGTAGATGTGGCTGAATTGAGTTGAAGGCTGAGGAAAAGTCAATGAAGAGCAGCCGCACTAACGTCCTTGCACCTTCGAGATGACTGAGTGTCAAATTTAGGAGGGTAGCGATTGCGTCATCTACTCCTCTACCTGACCGATAAGCAAATTGGAATGGGTCAAGGATTGGATTGACACAACTCAGCAATTCAGACTTAACTACTTTTTCAAGGGCTTTCATGACCAGAGATGTAAGCGCGATGGGCCTGAAATCATTAAGTTCTTTAGGTGACTTGACTTTTGAAACAGGAACGATGACGGATTTTTTCCACAGGGCAGGTATCTGACAGAGCTCAAGAGATTTTGAAAAGATATAACAAAAGATGTCTGCCACTTGCTCCGCACAGTTTTTTAGGACCCGTCCCCCAGTACCGTCAGGGCCAGGACTCTTCCTCTCCTTTACTCCTTTAAAGAGTTTTACAACCATAACTCCATCGACATGGACAGTGCTTTTTGGCTCAGTTACACTGTTCTTCAAAACTGTCAATTCATCACTGAAATCATGAATATCAAACCGATTGTAAAATGAATTAAGTTTGTTAGCAAAGCTAAAGTCAGATCCATTATTTACTCCAGTGCTGATAGGATTCTTATTAGAACCCATCCCCATCATGGTTTTCACACCGTCCCAAGCAGAGCGAGAATGTCCTGAAGTAAACAGGCTTTGCACTTTATTTTTATAATTAATTTTGGCAATCTTTATATTCCTTTTCACCTGCTTCTGAAGTTCATTGTACAAAAACAGGTTCCCAGCATCAAAACTCCTATTCCTCTCTATTATTGAATCTCTGACTTCTTTAGAGAACCACTGCTTATTATTGGGGAAATTGAAACAATATTTGTGGGGAATGGCCAAATCCTCACAAAACCTTATGTAGTCAGACACAGTTTCAGTTAATTCATCTAAATCTTCACAAGCATCTTTGAAAATGTCCCAGTCGGTACAGCTGAGGCACTCCTGGAGACACTGGGTGGAGTCATCAGACCATCTAGGAACAAGGCGGCGCTCAGGTTTGCTCCTTTTAAGGATTGGCCTATAGTAAGGCATCAAGTAGATGACGTTATGATCGGACGTACCAAGTGGCGCTCGGCGGAGGGATCTATATGCCCCTTTAATCGAGCCGAAACATAGGTCAAGACATTTCATGCGTCGTGTAGGGCAAGTTACATATTGCTCAAAGCCACAAAGTGATTTTGCTGGGTTACAATGATTAAAATCACCCATTACAAGATTGGGCGCTTCAGGGGAGATCCTCTGGAACCTCCGCACAATGTTTGAGATCGTCCGAGTGGCTACGTCAGCGTCGGCCCTCGGGTGGATGTAAACAAGAGTCACAAACAGCTGGGGAAACTCACGTGGCAGGTATTATGGGCGCAAAGAGATGGATAAAAGTTCAACATCTGGAGTGCACAGCGACTCCCGCACCACTATAGTCTTGCACCAACTTTTATTGACGTACAGACAGACGCCGCCTCCGAGTGACTTACCGGTCACCCCGGGGTCTCGGTCTAATCTAAGCGGCGCTCCAAACCCAGCAAGCTCCAACTCATCGTCGGCATCGTGAGCCTTAAGCCACGTTTCCGTAAGGGCAATAAGGCAAGAGCTTTTGTATTCCTGAGGAACTGGACATTAGCTCTGAGCTCGTCGATTTTCCCTCGCAATGACTGGATATTGGACAGCGTGACGGTGGGAAGGGGGATACGGCGATGGCCTTCCCTCTTCAGCCTCTGCCGGACTCCACCTCGGCGTCCCCTCTTCCTCCAGCGGACGGGTTTATATGCAGCATTCTTCCCCAAAACTGGCTTCTCACGGACAATCTCCGTTGGAAATACTGCCGATGGATCAAGTGACCCCACATTGGAGTTCTGTAATAAGAGAAGAAAATCCCGACTGTATTGGATTCCTTCTCCAACACACATGGACCACGCCAGATGAAGCAGAAAGGTAAGAACAACACAATATCCAAGTAGAAACATCTTGGCGTATGCGCTGTACTGTGTTGATGATCTCCTATACCGTGTTTACAGATGATAAAAGTTCATAAAAAGTCCATAAAAAACTTAGACGCCACAACCACTCAGCTCCACACTCTGCTGCTGTCGCCATAACCAGCGCCATTTCATTTAGTACTAAAGTGTTGTCCCAAATGGAACATGGACGTAGAGCACTAACCGGTAGTGATGAACTCGCATTTGACCACAATTATTCTGCTGCCAAAAGTAAAACAAAGCTCTAAATTAGGAGAATGAATTTGCTTCTCATGAAACTCCATCGCATTAAAGATGACGAAGGATCCTCCTCTGATTGGCTGAACATGAGTTGGTACGTATATGTATTTATTTCTAACATGTATGACCCGCCTGGTACCCAGAGTGCGGACCTGTTGCCAGTCCCGCTTCATTATTGGCTCATCGTTTCAGAGACGGTTCGTCCCACTAAATTCTTTTTAGGAAGTTGTAATAAATAAATGAACAAATCCAGCAAACATAACTTTATGTATCATATCATCATATATTATGGCCTACACTAGAGGGATCTATCTCAGTTGTTAACTATATAAAGCAACACCAGACTGTCATGTGTCTCTGCATGTCTCCCACAGGCTTATTAGTATCATAAAGTTTAAATCAAAACACTAATAAAACAGCTTTTAAATATGCAAAGATATTGTCAGTATAAAAATGTCCTTTACATGAAACACATGTGTTTTAACTGGTGTTTACTCTGATGCTGTGCACATCTGGCAACAGGAAAGGGATTATAAATGATAATGTAGGGAATGTAATGCTGTAAAGAAGATGCTCAGAGTGGAGGTCCGTCTTTCAGGACCCTAGAGACCAGGCGGAGGTCCGTCTTTCAGGACCCTAGAGACCAGGCGGAGGTCCGTCTTTCAGGATCCCAGAGACCAGGCGGAGGTCCGTCTTTCAGGACCCTAGAGACCAGGTGGAGGTCCGTCTTTCAGGACCCTAGAGACCAGGTGGAGGTCCGTCTTTCAGGACCCTAGAGACCAGGTGGAGGTCCGTCTTTCAGGATCCTAGAGACCAGGTGGAGGTCCGTCTTTCAGGATCCTAGAGACCAGGTGGAGGTCCGTCTTTCAGGACCCTAGAGACCAGGCGGAGGTCTGTCTTTCAGGACCCTAGAGACCAGGTGGAGGTCCGTCTTTCAGGATCCTAGAGACCAGGTGGAGGTCCGTCTTTCAGGACCCTAGAGACCAGGTGGAGGTCCGTCTTTCAGGATCCTAGAGACCAGGCGGAGGTCCGTCTTTCAGGATCCTAGAGACCAGGCGGAGGTCCGTCTTTCTGGACCCTAGAGACCAGGCGGAGGTCCGTCTTTCAGGACCCTAGAGACCAGGTGGAGGTCCGTCTTTCAGGATCCTAGAGACCAGGTGGAGGTCCGTCTTTCAGGATCCTAGAGACCAGGTGGAGGTCCGTCTTTCAGGACCCTAGAGACCAGGCGGAGGTCCGTCTTTCAGGATCCCAGAGACCAGGCGGAGGTCCGTCTTTCAGGACCCTAGAGACCAGGTGGAGGTCCGTCTTTCAGGATCCTAGAGACCAGGTGGATGTCCGTCTTTCAGGACCCTAGAGACCAGGTGGAGGTCCGTCTTTCAGGACCCTAGAGACCAGGTGGAGGTCCGTCTTTCAGGACCCTAGAGACCAGGCGGAGGTCCGTCTTTCAGGACCCTAGAGACCAGGCGGAGGTCCGTCTTTCAGGATCCCAGAGACCAGGCGGAGGTCCGTCTTTCAGGACCCTAGAGACCAGGTGGAGGTCCGTCTTTCAGGATCCTAGAGACCAGGTGGAGGTCCGTCTTTCAGGACCCTAGAGACCAGGCGGAGGTCCGTCTTTCAGGATCCCAGAGACCAGGCGGAGGTCCGTCTTTCAGGATCCTAGAGACCAGGCGGAGGTCCGTCTTTCAGGATCCCAGAGACCAGGCGGAGGTCCGTCTTTCAGGACCCTAGAGACCAGGTGGAGGTCCGTCTTTCAGGACCCTAGAGACCAGGCGGAGGTCCGTCTTTCAGGACCCTAGAGACCAGGCGGAGGTCCGTCTTTCAGGACCCTAGAGACCAGGTGGAGGTCCGTCTTTCAGGACCCTAGAGACCAGGCGGAGGTCCGTCTTTCAGGACCCTAGAGACCAGGCGGAGGTCCGTCTTTCAGGATCCCAGAGACCAGGCGGAGGTCCGTCTTTCAGGACCCTAGAGACCAGGTGGAGGTCCGTCTTTCAGGATCCTAGAGACCAGGTGGAGGTCCGTCTTTCAGGACCCTAGAGACCAGGCGGAGGTCCGTCTTTCAGGATCCCAGAGACCAGGCGGAGGTCCGTCTTTCAGGATCCTAGAGACCAGGCGGAGGTCCGTCTTTCAGGATCCCAGAGACCAGGCGGAGGTCCGTCTTTCAGGATCCCAGAGACCAGGCGGAGGTCCGTCTTTCAGGACCCTAGAGACCAGGTGGAGGTCCGTCTTTCAGGACCCTAGAGACCAGGCGGAGGTCCGTCTTTCAGGACCCTAGAGACCAGGCGGAGGTCCGTCTTTCAGGACCCTAGAGACCAGGCGGAGGTCCGTCTTTCAGGATCCTAGAGACCAGGCGGAGGTCCGTCTTTCAGGACCCTAGAGACCAGGTGGAGGTCCGTCTTTCAGGACCCTAGAGACCAGGCGGAGGTCCGTCTTTCAGGACCCTAGAGACCAGGCGGAGGTCCGTCTTTCAGGACCCTAGAGACCAGGCGGAGGTCCGTCTTTCAGGACCCTAGAGACCAGGCGGAGGTCCGTCTTTCAGGACCCTAGAGACCAGGCGGAGGTCCGTCTTTCAGGACCCTAGAGACCAGGCGGAGGTCCGTCTTTCAGGATCCTAGAGACCAGGCGGAGGTCCGTCTTTCAGGACCCTAGAGACCAGGTGGAGGTCCGTCTTTCAGGACCCTAGAGACCAGGCGGAGGTCCGTCTTTCAGGACCCTAGAGACCAGGTGGAGGTCCGTCTTTCAGGACCCTAGAGACCAGGCGGAGGTCCGTCTTTCAGGACCCTAGAGACCAGGCGGAGGTCCGTCTTTCAGGATCCCAGAGACCAGGCGGAGGTCCGTCTTTCAGGACCCTAGAGACCAGGTGGAGGTCCGTCTTTCAGGACCCTAGAGACCAGGTGGAGGTCCGTCTTTCAGGGTCCTAGAGACCAGGTGGAGGTCCGTCTTTCAGGATCCTAGAGACCAGGTGGAGGTCCGTCTTTCAGGATCCTAGAGACCAGGTGGAGGTCCGTCTTTCAGGATCCTAGAGACCAGGAGGAGGTCCGTCTTTCAGGATCCTAGAGACCAGGTGGAGGTCCGTCTTTCAGGATCCTAGAGACCAGGTGGAGGTCCGTCTTTCAGGATCCCAGAGACCAGGTGGAGGTCCGTCTTTCAGGATCCTAGAGACCAGGTGGAGGTCCGTCTTTCAGGACCCTAGAGACCAGGTGGAGGTCCGTCTTTCAGGATCCTAGAGACCAGGCGGAGGTCCGTCTTTCAGGATCCTAGAGACCAGGCGGAGGTCCGTCTTTCAGGACCCTAGAGACCAGGTGGAGGTCCGTCTTTCAGGATCCCAGAGACCAGGTGGAGGTCCGTCTTTCAGGACCCTAGAGACCAGGTGGAGGTCCGTCTTTCAGGACCCTAGAGACCAGGTGGAGGTCCGTCTTTCAGGATCCTAGAGACCAGGCGGAGGTCCGTCTTTCAGGATCCTAGAGACCAGGCGGAGGTCCGTCTTTCAGGATCCCAGAGACCAGGTGGAGGTCCGTCTTTCAGGATCCCAGAGACCAGGTGGAGGTCCGTCTTTCAGGATCCCAGAGACCAGGTGGAGGTCCGTCTTTCAGGATCCCAGAGACCAGGTGGAGGTCCGTCTTTCAGGACCCTAGAGACCAGGTGGAGGTCCGTCTTTCAGGACCCTAGAGACCAGGTGGAGGTCCGTCTTTCAGGACCCTAGAGACCAGGTGGAGGTCCGTCTTTCAGGACCCTAGAGACCAGGTGGAGGTCCGTCTTTCAGGATCCCAGAGACCAGGTGGAGGTCCGTCTTTCAGGATCCTAGAGACCAGGTGGAGGTCCGTCTTTCAGGATCCTAGAGACCAGGTGGAGGTCCGTCTTTCAGGATCCTAGAGACCAGGTGGAGGTCCGTCTTTCAGGATCCCAGAGACCAGGTGGAGGTCCGTCTTTCAGGATCCTAGAGACCAGGTGGAGGTCCGTCTTTCAGGATCCCAGAGACCAGGTGGAGGTCCGTCTTTCAGGATCCCAGAGACCAGGTGGAGGTCCGTCTTTCAGGATCCCAGAGACCAGGTGGAGGTCCGTCTTTCAGGATCCTAGAGATCAGGTGGAGGTCCGTCTTTCAGGATCCCAGAGACCAGGTGGAGGTCCGTCTTTCAGGATCCTAGAGACCAGGTGGAGGTCCGTCTTTCAGGATCCTAGAGACCAGGTGGAGGTCCGTCTTTCAGGACCCCAGAGACCAGGTGGAGGTCCGTCTTTCAGGACCCCAGAGACCAGGTGGAGGTCCGTCTTTCAGGATCCTAGAGACCAGGTGGAGGTCCGTCTTTCAGGATCCTAGAGACCAGGTGGAGGTCCGTCTTTCAGGATCCCAGAGACCAGGTGGAGGTCCGTCTTTCAGGATCCTAGAGATCAGGTGGAGGTCCGTCTTTCAGGATCCCAGAGACCAGGTGGAGGTCCGTCTTTCAGGATCCCAGAGACCAGGTGGAGGTCCGTCTTTCAGGATCCCAGAGACCAGGTGGAGGTCCGTCTTTCAGGACCCTAGAGACCAGGTGGAGGTCCGTCTTTCAGGATCCCAGAGACCAGGTGGAGGTCCGTCTTTCAGGATCCTAGAGACCAGGTGGAGGTCCGTCTTTCAGGATCCTAGAGACCAGGTGGAGGTCCGTCTTTCAGGATCCTAGAGACCAGGTGGAGGTCCGTCTTTCAGGATCCTAGAGACCAGGTGGAGGTCCGTCTTTCAGGATCCCAGAGACCAGGTGGAGGTCCGTCTTTCAGGATCCTAGAGACCAGGTGGAGGTCCGTCTTTCAGGATCCCAGAGACCAGGTGGAGGTCCGTCTTTCAGGATCCTAGAGATCAGGTGGAGGTCCGTCTTTCAGGATCCCAGAGACCAGGTGGAGGTCCGTCTTTCAGGATCCCAGAGACCAGGTGGAGGTCCGTCTTTCAGGATCCTAGAGACCAGGTGAAGGTCCGTCTTTCAGGACCCTAGAGACCAGGTGGAGGTCCGTCTTTCAGGATCCCAGAGACCAGGTGGAGGCCCGTCTTTCAGGATCCTAGAGACCAGGTGGAGGTCCGTCTTTCAGGATCCTAGAGACCAGGTGGAGGTCCGTCTTTCAGGACCCTAGAGACCAGGTGGAGGTCCGTCTTTCAGGATCCTAGAGACCAGGCGGAGGTCCGTCTTTCAGGATCCTAGAGACCAGGCGGCGGTCCGTCTTTCAGGACCCTAGAGACCAGGTGGAGGTCCGTCTTTCAGGACCCTAGAGACCAGGTGGAGGTCCGTCTTTCAGGATCCTAGAGACCAGGTGGAGGTCCGTCTTTCAGGACCCTAGAGACCAGGTGGAGGTCCGTCTTTCAGGATCCTAGAGACCAGGTGGAGGTCCGTCTTTCAGGATCCTAGAGACCAGGTGGAGGTCCGTCTTTCAGGATCCTAGAGACCAGGAGGAGGTCCGTCTTTCAGGATCCCAGAGACCAGGAGGAGGTCCGTCTTTCAGGATCCCAGAGACCAGGTGGAGGTCCGTCTTTCAGGATCCCAGAGACCAGGCGGAGGTCCGTCTTTCAGGACCCTAGAGACCAGGTGGAGGTCCGTCTTTCAGGATCCCAGAGACCAGGTGGAGGTCCGTCTTTCAGGATCCTAGAGACCAGGTGGAGGTCCGTCTTTCAGGATCCCAGAGACCAGGTGGAGGTCCGTCTTTCAGGATCCCAGAGACCAGGTGGAGGTCCGTCTTTCAGGATCCCAGAGACCAGGTGGAGGTCCGTCTTTCAGGATCCCAGAGACCAGGTGGAGGTCCGTCTTTCAGGACCCTAGAGACCAGGTGGAGGTCCGTCTTTCAGGACCCTAGAGACCAGGTGGAGGTCCGTCTTTCAGGACCCTAGAGACCAGGTGGAGGTCCGTCTTTCAGGACCCTAGAGACCAGGTGGAGGTCCGTCTTTCAGGATCCCAGAGACCAGGTGGAGGTCCGTCTTTCAGGACCCTAGAGACCAGGTGGAGGTCCGTCTTTCAGGACCCTAGAGACCAGGTGGAGGTCCGTCTTTCAGGATCCTAGAGACCAGGTGGAGGTCCGTCTTTCAGGATCCTAGAGACCAGGTGGAGGTCCATCTTTCAGGATCCCAGAGACCAGGTGGAGGTCCGTCTTTCAGGATCCTAGAGACCAGGTGGAGGTCCGTCTTTCAGGACCCTAGAGACCAGGTGGAGGTCCGTCTTTCAGGACCCTAGAGACCAGGCGGAGGTCCGTCTTTCAGGACCCTAGAGACCAGGCGGAGGTCCGTCTTTCAGGACCCTAGAGACCAGGTGGAGGTCCGTCTTTCAGGATCCCAGAGACCAGGTGGAGGTCCGTCTTTCAGGACCCTAGAGACCAGGTGGAGGTCCGTCTTTCAGGACCCTAGAGACCAGGTGGAGGTCCGTCTTTCAGGACTCTAGAGACCAGGCGGAGGTCCGTCTTTCAGGATCCTAGAGACCAGGTGGAGGTCCGTCTTTCAGGATCCCAGAGACCAGGCGGAGGTCCGTCTTTCAGGACCCTAGAGACCAGGTGGAGGTCCGTCTTTCAGGATCCTAGAGACCAGGTGGAGGTCCGTCTTTCAGGATCCCAGAGACCAGGTGGAGGTCCGTCTTTCAGGACCCTAGAGATCAGGCGGAGGTCCGTCTTTCAGGATCCTAGAGACCAGGTGGAGGTCCGTCTTTCAGGATCCCGGAGACCAGGCGGAGGTCCGTCTTTCAGGACCCTAGAGACCAGGTGGAGGTCCGTCTTTCAGGATCCTAGAGACCAGGTGGAGGTCCGTCTTTCAGGACCCTAGAGACCAGGTGGAGGTCCGTCTTTCAGGATCCCGGAGACCAGGCGGAGGTCCGTCTTTCAGGACCCTAGAGACCAGGTGGAGGTCCGTCTTTCAGGATCCTAGAGACCAGGTGGAGGTCCGTCTTTCAGGACCCTAGAGACCAGGTGGAGGTCCGTCTTTCAGGATCCCAGAGACCAGGCGGAGGTCCGTCTTTCAGGACCCTAGAGACCAGGCGGAGGTCCGTCTTTCAGGATCCTAGAGACCAGGTGGAGGTCCGTCCACCGTCCCCAACAACATCTGCATGAGCAGCGGTGACCTACTGGAGCCAGATGATGATGATGATGATGATGATGAAGATGTCAGGAGGGCAGCTGGGGAACAACCAGCAGGAGAACCAGCAGCATCTCCAGGAACCGTCTGTGAGGCTGATGAGAGGCAGAGGATGGTAATGATGTGTTACTCCCCAGATCATGACTGCATTTATATCTAAACAATAAATAATTTGGCGAATGGGAAACAAATTGTGTGTCTCTATATGATGAAGATCTACAATGAAATTCTCTTTACATTTTTCTAATATAATTAAATATTTTGTAATGATTAATTTATTACCATACACAAAACACACGAAACATTCAGTAAATATTACATGACACCAACTACAACGTAAACTAAACACACACACACACACACACACACACACACGATGGATTTTCAATCAGGGACAGACGAGGTGGAGCCATGCAGAAGAAAGTTACACACTTTGCACTCTAATCAAACCAACTAAATTCACTACTATGTTTATTTTATATCTATATTTTCTCGTTCAGTCTCAGCAGTTCAGATCTGACGATACGATGCAGATTTATGGCATCAGTGGTAACCATAGTAACGGACCGCTCTCTAAAAACTGGCGCTATATCGGTATTAATAGTTTACGTTATAAACACCACAATGCTTCATCTGGACGTTCAGCAAGGATGAATGAACATACAGAACCTATAACAGTCATCATTTATAACACACATAACCTGTATACGTCCACTACAGCGGATAAAAACTGCTAACAGTGTGCTAACCTACGGTGCTAACTACCGAGTCTGACAAATGGTCAGATCCATAACTGTCGTCAGGCTGCAGTATACATCACAATCATAACGGAATCATTTAATACTTACATTTATACAAATGAATCGCCGCCTGGACCGGCGTTAAACTCCGCCATTATTTACCTGGTAAACTGATGGAAAGTCCATCCTCTTCCGCTACGTCAGCAAAATGGCGTCGATTTAGTGCGCGAAGTGTCCATCGTTCCACACTGCATTTATGGGCGGGTTTAGGGCAGCATCCGGGTACTTTCAGTGCACTGAGATTTTTGCACAAAAGTCAGTGTAAACGCACTACACACTGAAATATAGTGCGCGAAGTAGTGTTGGTGCGCTGATTGAGACACAGACACAGCCACAGCCCATGTTCACAGCGTTCATCCAATGCGCGCTTCCGCCCCGACCAAAATGGCCAGGTGTTGACGTAAGGCGTGACGAGCTGACGCACTCGAACCGGTTTCTACGAATATGCGTCAGAAGGGGGCGCTCCTCAACGTGTGGCCGCTTGACAGCGCGCGTTTCTTCTTCTGCGTCTGGGTGAAAGGACCTGCAGTCGCGCGCGATGACGACTCTGCGGCCGTTCAGCTGTGATGATCTGTTTAAATTCAATAACATGTGAGTTTCATCAGAACCGGGTCTAAACCCAGCGGAACCTGACCTGGTTGGTTTCAAACCCAGCAGAACCGGACCTGGTTGGTTTCAAACCCAAGCAGAACCGGACCTGGTTGGTTTCAAACCCAGCAGAACCGGACCTGGTTGGTTTCAAACCCAGCAGAACCGGACCTGGTTGGTTTCAAACCCAAGCAGAACCGGACCTGGTTGGTTTTAAACCCAGCAGAACCGGACCTGGTTGGTTTCAAACCCTGCAGAACCGGACCTGGTTGGTTTCAAACCCAAGCAGAACCGGACCTGGTTGGTTTTAAACCCAGCAGAACCGGACCTGGTTGGTTTCAAACCCTGCAGAACCGGACCTGGTTGGTTTCAAACCCAGCAGCACAACCGGACCTGGTTGGTTTCAAACCCTGCAGAACCGGACCTGGTTGGTTTCAAACCCAGCAGCACAACCGGACCTGGTTGGTTTCAAACCCAGCAGCACAACCGGACCTGGTTGGTTTCAAACCCAGCAGCACAACCGGACCTGGTTGGTTTCAAACCCAGCAGCACAACCGGACCTGGTTGGTTTCAAACCCAGCAGCACAACCGGACCTGGTTGGTTTCAAACCCAGCAGCACAACCGGACCTGGTTGGTTTCAAACCCAGCAGCACAACCGGACCTGGTTGGTTTCAAACCCAGCAGCACAACCGGACCTGGTTGGTTTCAAACCCAGCAGAACTAAAATATGCTATATTGTACTACTACTAAATTGTAGTAGCTCTGACTTGCTATCTTGATTTTTTTTTAAAGTACAAAGTCTTCTCACATAGATATTACCTCAAATTAGGTCTTTTTTTCTGAGGATTTCATGCCGGTTCGGAGGGTGTGCTGCAAGGAAGATTTTCTGCATATTTTTGGCTCTTTCAAGACTTGTTATGATGAGTCTCCATGGCAACGAAAGACTTGTTTACAATCAGGATCAACTGATGAACATCTCCCAAATCAGGATTATCAGCGAAACAACACATCAAATCCTGATGGTGTTGAAAAGAAAGAGAAGAGGATGCAGAGCGGGAGTCAGAGAGCGGAGAAGGTGATGGAGATTTAAACCATTTCTCCCAACCGTCCTCATGGGTACTATGAGATCGCTAGCTAACAAAACGGACGAGCTGGAGATGCTAACAAGGTCTCAGAAAGAATACAGAGAGTGCAGTATTATGTGCTTCACCGAGACATGGCTGCATGAACACATCCCTGACTGTAATGTGTCTGTACCGGGCTTTAAAACGGTCCGTGCAGACCGCAGTAGACAACACAGCGGAAAGCTAAACACAGCTTCATCTCCCTCCACATCAGGACATCCTGAGACCTCCACCTTGTTTGTCTCCTGCAATCAGGTTAAGAAGCAACTTGAGAAACTGAACCAGAACAAGGCTGCAGGTCCAGATGGTGTCAGTCCCAGAGTTCTCAAGACCTGCTCAGAACAACTATGTCCGATTCTCCAGCACCTTTTCAACACCAGTCTGAGACAAAATAGAGTCCCAGTGCTGTGGAAAACCTCCTGCCTTGTTCCAGTGCCTAAAAAAACCCAACCAGCTGAACCAAGTGACTACAGACCAGTTGTCCTGACATCTCACATCATGAAAGTCCTGGAGAGACTCTTACTGGCTCACCTCAACAAGCAAGTAAACACCTTTCAGGACCCATTCCAGTTTGCATATCGTAATGGACTTGGGGTTGAAGATGCCATCATATACCTGCTCCAGAGAGCACACTCTCATCTGGACCATTCAGGCAGCACTCTGAGGGTCATGTTCTTTCATTTCTCAGTGCTTTTAATACCATTCAGCCTGCTTTGTTATGTGAGAAGCTCCATAAATTCCAGGTGGATACCTCCACAACCACCTGGATCTATGACTACCTCACAAACAGACCCCAGTTTGTGAGACTGGAAGGTTGTGTGTCTGAGATGGAGGTCAGCAGCACTGGTGCACCACAAGGAACTGTACTCTGGCCATTCCTCTTCACTCTGTACACCTCAGACTTCCAGTACAACTCTGAGTCCTGTCATCTGCAGAAATACTCTGATGACTCTGCAGTTGTGGGGTGTATCAGGGATGGACAAGAAGCAGAGTACAGAGAACTGGTCAGTCAGTTTGTTAAATGGTGCGGTGACAATCATCTCATATTAAATAGCAGCAAAACAAAAGAGATGATTGTTGACTTCAGGAGGAAGAAGAATAAACAAAGCACTGTTTCCATCCTGGGAGAGGAGGTGGAGGTGGTGGAGGAATACAAGTATCTTGGAGTTCAGCTGGACAACAAACTGGACTGGAAATGCAACACTGACTACATCTACAAGAAAGGTCAGAGCAGACTGTACTTCTTAAGGAAGCTGAGATGGTTTAACGTCTGCACCAAGATGTTGCATATCTTCTAGAAGTCTGTTGTGGAGAGTGCAGTCAGCTTTGCAGCATCTGCTGGGGTAGTAGCATCAGAACCAGAGACTTGAAGAGAATCAACAAACTGATCCAGAAAGCTGCTTCTGTGCTTGGAGTAACTCTGGAGCCGCTGGAGCTGATTGTCCAAAGAAGAATGCTGCACAAGCTGATGAAGATGATGGAGGATTCTTCACACCCTCTCCACAACACAGTGATGAAACAACAAAGTGTGTTCAGTGAGAGGCTTCTTCAGGTCCGATGTAAGACTGAAAGATACAGAAGATCATTCCTGCCAGCAGCCATCAGCCTCCGGAACAAGACCTCCTCTAGTTATTATTATATACTACAATATTTCCCTTTGGGGATTAATAAAGTATTTTTCATTTCATTTCAAATCCGGCAGAACCGGACCTGGTTGGGTTCCAGTTGATGCTTTCTGGTCCAAACTGTCAGCAGAACAAACAACAGATTTTTGTACTGGAAGTGACAGATTCCCAGTCCTCCCAGTCAAAGCAGATTCCAGTGAATTGGTCCATCATTGGGAGTTTAATCTGGAATCTTTGTGTTTCGTTCCACAGAAATCTGGATCCTCTGACTGAAACCGTATCCTTCACCATGACAACCTTTATATTAGTCCTGCATGGCGACCAGTAGAACCAGCTTTTCCTGAACCACTGGGACCAGTATGGGATCCCCTTTTACCTGCAGTACCTGGCGCACTGGCCCGAGTACTTCATTGTTGCAGAGGCTCCAGGGGGGGAGCTGATGGGCTACAGTAAGTCCTGCATGTCCCCCCCCCACAGGAAACACCTGGCTCCAGATGCAGCAGAATGTAGGCGGTCCACCGGGAGGTCTCCGGGGACCTCCGGGAGGATCACCTGAACAGGTTTTATTAGTAAGTTTAAATTCCAGCATTTAGGACTAAAACGGGTCTCCCCCCTCTGCAGTCATGGGGAAGGCGGAAGGATCGGTGGCGAGGGAGGAGTGGCACGGTCACGTCACCGCCCTGTCGGTTGCTCCAGAGTTCCGACGCCTCGGCCTCGCCGCCAAACTCATGGAGATGCTGGAAGAGATCTCAGAGAGGTGGGTACCGGCGTCCTGTCGGAGTCCTGTCGGAGTCCTGGCGGCGTCCTGGCGGAGTCCAGGCGGCGTCCTGGCGGCGTCCTGGCGGAGTCCAGGCGGCGTCCTGGCGGCGTCCTGTCGGAGTCCTGGCGGCGTCCTGTCGGAGTCCTGTCGGAGTCCAGGCGGCGTCCTGGCGGCGTCCTGTCGGAGTCCTGTCGGAGTCCAGGCGGCGTCCTGTCGGAGTCCTGTCGGAGTCCAGGCGGCGTCCTGTCGGAGTCCTGTCGGAGTCCTGTCGGAGTCCTGTCGGAGTCCTGTCGGAGTCCAGGCGGCGTCCTGGCGGCGTCCTGGCGGAGTCCAGGCGGCGTCCTGGCGGCGTCCTGGCGGCGTCCTGGCGGCGTCCAGGCGGCGTCCTGGCGGCGTCCTGGCGGAGTCCAGGCGGCGTCCTGGCGGCGTCCTGGCGGAGTCCTGGCGGAGTCCAGGCGGCGTCCTGGCGGCGTCCTGGCGGAGTCCTGGCGGCGTCCTGTCGGAGTCCTGGCGGAGTCCAGGCGGCGTCCTGGCGGCGTCCAGGCGGCGTCCTGGCGGCGTCCTGGCGGAGTCCTGGCGGAGTCCAGGCGGCGTCCTGGCGGAGTCCTGGCGGCGTCCTGGCGGAGTCCTGGCGGAGTCCAGGCGGCGTCCTGGCGGAGTCCAGGCGGAGTCCAGGCGGCGTCCTGGCGGAGTCCTGGCGGCGTCCTGTCGGAGTCCTGGCGGAGTCCAGGCGGAGTCCAGGCGGCGTCCTGGCGGAGTCCAGGCGGAGTCCAGGCGGCGTCCTGGCGGAGTCCTGGCGGCGTCCTGGCGGAGTCCTGGCGGCGTCCTGGCGGAGTCCAGGCGGCGTCCTGTCGGAGTCCAGGCGGCGTCCTGGCGGAGTCCTGGCGGAGTCCAGGCGGCGTCCTGGCGGAGTCCAGGCGGCGTCCTGGCGGAGTCCAGGCGGCGTCCTGTCGGAGTCCAGGCGGAGTCCTGGCGGAGTCCTGGCGGAGTCCTGGCGGCGTCCTGGCGGCGTCCTGTCGGAGTCCAGGCGGCGTCCTGTCGGAGTCCAGGCGGCGTCCTGTCGGAGTCCAGGCGGCGTCCTGGCGGCGTCCTGGCGGAGTCCAGGCGGCGTCCAGGCGGCGTCCTGTCGGAGTCCAGGCGGCGTCCTGTCGGAGTCCAGGCGGCGTCCAGGCGGCGTCCTGGCGGAGTCCAGGCGGCGTCCAGGCGGCGTCCTGGCGGCGTCCTGGCGGAGTCCAGGCGGCGTCCTGTCGGAGTCCAGGCGGCGTCCTGTCGGAGTCCAGGCGGCGTCCTGGCGGCGTCCTGGCGGCGTCCAGGCGGCGTCCTGGCGGCGTCCTGGCGGAGTCCTGGCGGAGTCCAGGCGGCGTCCTGGCGGAGTCCTGGCGGCGTCCTGGCGGAGTCCTGGCGGAGTCCAGGCGGCGTCCTGGCGGAGTCCAGGCGGAGTCCTGGCGGCGTCCTGTCGGAGTCCTGGCGGAGTCCAGGCGGCGTCCTGGCGGAGTCCTGGCGGCGTCCTGTCGGAGTCCTGGCGGAGTCCAGGCGGCGTCCTGGCGGAGTCCAGGCGGAGTCCAGGCGGCGTCCTGGCGGAGTCCAGGCGGAGTCCAGGCGGCGTCCTGGCGGCGTCCTGGCGGAGTCCAGGCGGAGTCCAGGCGGCGTCCTGGCGGAGTCCAGGCGGAGTCCAGGCGGCGTCCTGGCGGAGTCCAGGCGGAGTCCAGGCGGCGTCCTGGCGGAGTCCAGGCGGAGTCCAGGCGGCGTCCTGGCGGCGTCCTGGCGGAGTCCAGGCGGCGTCCTGGCGGAGTCCAGGCGGCGTCCTGGCGGAGTCCAGGCGGAGTCCTGGCGGAGTCCTGGCGGCGTCCTGGCGGCGTCCTGTCGGAGTCCAGGCGGCGTCCTGTCGGAGTCCAGGCGGCGTCCTGGCGGCGTCCTGGCGGAGTCCAGGCGGCGTTCAGGCGGCGTCCTGTCGGAGTCCAGGCGGCGTCCTGTCGGAGTCCAGGCGGCGTCCAGGCGGCGTCCTGTCGGAGTCCAGGCGGCGTCCAGGCGGCGTCCTGGCGGCGTCCTGGCGGAGTCCAGGCGGCGTCCTGTCGGAGTCCAGGCGGCGTCCTGTCGGAGTCCAGGCGGCGTCCTGGCGGCGTCCAGGCGGCGTCCAGGCGGCGTCCAGGCGGCGTCCAGGCGGAGTCCAGGCGGCGTCCTGGCGGAGTCCAGGCGGCGTCCAGGCGGAGTCCTGGCGGAGTCCAGGCGGAGTCCAGGCGGCGTCCTGGCGGAGTCCAGGCGGCGTCCTGGCGGCGTCCAGGCGGCGTCCTGGCGGCGTCCTGGCGGAGTCCTGGCGGAGTCCTGGCGGCGTCCTGGCGGAGTCCAGGCGGCGTCCTGGCGGAGTCCAGGCGGAGTCCAGGCGGCGTCCTGGCGGAGTCCTGGCGGCGTCCTGTCGGAGTCCTGGCGGAGTCCAGGCGGCGTCCTGGCGGAGTCCAGGCGGCGTCCAGGCGGCGTCCAGGCGGAGTCCAGGCGGAGTCCAGGCGGAGTCCAGGCGGAGTCCAGGCGGCGTCCTGGCGGAGTCCAGGCGGCGTCCAGGCGGCGTCCAGGCGGCGTCCAGGCGGAGTCCAGGCGGCGTCCTGGCGGAGTCCAGGCGGAGTCCAGGCGGAGTCCAGGCGGCGTCCAGGCGGCGTCCAGGCGGCGTCCTGGCGGAGTCCAGGCGGAGTCCAGGCGGAGTCCAGGCGGCGTCCAGGCGGCGTCCAGGCGGAGTCCAGGCGGCGTCCTGGCGGAGTCCAGGCGGCGTCCAGGCGGCGTCCAGGCGGAGTCCAGGCGGCGTCCTGGCGGAGTCCAGGCGGCGTCCTGGCGGAGTCCAGGCGGCGTCCAGGCGGAGTCCTGGCGGAGTCCAGGCGGAGTCCAGGCGGCGTCCTGTCGGAGTCCAGGCGGCGTCCTGGCGGCGTCCTGGCGGAGTCCAGGCGGCGTCCTGGCGGAGTCCAGGCGGAGTCCAGGCGGCGTCCAGGCGGAGTCCTGGCGGAGTCCAGGCGGAGTCCAGGCGGAGTCCTGGCGGAGTCCAGGCGGAGTCCAGGCGGCGTCCTGTCGGAGTCCAGGCGGCGTCCTGGCGGCGTCCTGGCGGAGTCCAGGCGGCGTCCTGGCGGAGTCCAGGCGGAGTCCTGGCGGCGTCCTGTCGGAGTCCTGGCGGAGTCCAGGCGGCGTCCTGGCGGAGTCCTGGCGGCGTCCTGTCGGAGTCCTGGCGGCGTCCTGTCGGAGTCCTGGCGGAGTCCTGGTGGAGTCCAGGCGGAGTCCAGGCGGAGTCCAGGCGGAGTCCAGGCGGCGTCCTGGCGGCGTCCTGGCGGAGTCCAGGCGGCGTCCTGGCGGCGTCCTGGCGGAGTCCTGGCGGAGTCCTGGCGGAGTCCTGGCGGAGTCCTGGCGGAGTCCAGGCGGAGTCCTGGCGGAGTCCTGGCGGAGTCCTGGCGGAGTCCTGGCGGAGTCCTGGCGGAGTCCTGGCGGAGTCCAGGCGGAGTCCAGGCGGCGTCCTGGCGGAGTCCTGGCGGAGTCCTGGCGGCGTCCTGGCGGAGTCCAGGCGGCGTCCTGGCGGAGTCCAGGCGGCGTCCTGTCGGAGTCCAGGCGGAGTCCTGGCGGAGTCCTGGCGGAGTCCTGGCGGCGTCCTGGCGGCGTCCTGTCGGAGTCCAGGCGGCGTCCTGTCGGAGTCCAGGCGGCGTCCTGGCGGCGTCCTGGCGGAGTCCAGGCGGCGTCCAGGCGGCGTCCTGTCGGAGTCCAGGCGGCGTCCTGTCGGAGTCCAGGCGGCGTCCAGGCGGCGTCCTGTCGGAGTCCAGGCGGCGTCCAGGCGGCGTCCTGGCGGCGTCCTGGCGGAGTCCAGGCGGCGTCCTGTCGGAGTCCAGGCGGCGTCCTGTCGGAGTCCAGGCGGCGTCCTGGCGGCGTCCTGTCGGAGTCCTGGCGGAGTCCAGGCGGCGTCCTGGCGGAGTCCAGGCGGAGTCCAGGCGGCGTCCTGGCGGAGTCCTGGTGGAGTCCAGGCGGCGTCCTGGCGGAGTCCAGGCGGCGTCCTGGCGGAGTCCAGGCGGCGTCCTGTCGGAGTCCAGGCGGCGTCCTGGCGGCGTCCTGTCGGAGTCCTGGCGGAGTCCAGGCGGCGTCCTGGCGGAGTCCAGGCGGAGTCCAGGCGGCGTCCTGGCGGAGTCCTGGTGGAGTCCAGGCGGCGTCCTGGCGGAGTCCAGGCGGCGTCCTGGCGGAGTCCAGGCGGCGTCCTGGCGGAGTCCAGGCGGCGTCCTGGCGGAGTCCTGGCGGAGTCCTGGCGGAGTCCAGGCGGCGTCCTGGCGGAGTCCAGGCGGCGTCCTGGCGGAGTCCAGGCGGCGTCCAGGCGGAGTCCTGGCGGAGTCCAGGCGGAGTCCTGGCGGCGTCCTGGCGGAGTCCTGGCGGAGTCCTGGCGGCGTCCTGGCGGAGTCCAGGCGGCGTCCTGGCGGAGTCCAGGCGGCGTCCTGGCGGAGTCCAGGCGGCGTCCTGGCGGAGTCCTGGCGGCGTCCTGGCGGAGTCCTGGCGGCGTCCTGGCGGCGTCCAGGCGGAGTCCAGGCGGAGTCCAGGCGGAGTCCTGGCGGAGTCCAGGCGGAGTCCAGGCGGAGTCCAGGCGGCGTCCAGGCGGCGTCCAGGCGGAGTCCAGGCGGCGTCCTGGCGGAGTCCTGGCGGAGTCCAGGCGGCGTCCTGGCGGAGTCCAGGCGGCGTCCTGGCGGAGTCCAGGCGGCGTCCTGGCGGCGTCCTGGCGGAGTCCAGGCGGCGTCCAGGCGGAGTCCAGGCGGCGTCCTGGCGGAGTCCTGGCGGCGTCCTGGCGGAGTCCAGGCGGAGTCCTGGCGGCGTCCTGGCGGCGTCCTGGCGGAGTCCTGGCGGAGTCCTGGCGGAGTCCAGGCGGCGTCCTGGCGGAGTCCAGGCGGAGTTCTGGCGGCGTCCTGGCGGAGTCCAGGCGGCGTCCTGGCGGAGTCCAGGCGGAGTTCTGGCGGCGTCCTGGCGGAGTTCTGGCGGCGTCCTGGCGGAGTCCAGGCGGAGTCCAGGCGGCGTCCTGGCGGAGTCCTGGCGGAGTCCAGGCGGAGTCCTGGCGGCGTCCTGGCGGAGTCCAGGCGGCGTCCTGGCGGAGTCCAGGCGGAGTCCAGGCGGCGTCCTGGCGGCGTCCAGGCGGAGTCCTGGCGGCGTCCAGGCGGAGTCCAGGCGGAGTCCTGGCGGAGTCCTGGCGGAGTCCAGGCGGCGTCCTGGCGGAGTCCTGGCGGAGTCCAGGCGGAGTCCAGGCGGCGTCCTGGCGGAGTCCTGGCGGAGTCCAGGCGGAGTCCTGGCGGCGTCCTGGCGGAGTCCAGGCGGAGTCCAGGCGGCGTCCTGGCGGAGTCCAGGCGGAGTCCAGGCGGCGTCCAGGCGGAGTCCTGGCGGCGTCCAGGCGGAGTCCAGGCGGAGTCCTGGCGGAGTCCTGGCGGAGTCCAGGCGGCGTCCTGGCGGAGTCCTGGCGGAGTCCAGGCGGCGTCCTGGCGGAGTCCAGGCGGAGTCCAGGCGGCGTCCAGGCGGCGTCCTGGCGGAGTCCTGGCGGAGTCCTGGCGGAGTCCAGGCGGCGTCCTGGCGGAGTCCTGTCGGAGTCCTGGCGGCGTCCTGGCGGAGTCCTGGCGGAGTCCTGGCGGAGTCCAGGCGGCGTCCTGGCGGAGTCCTGGCGGAGTCCAGGCGGCGTCCTGGCGGCGTCCTGGCGGAGTCCTGGCGGAGTCCAGGCGGAGTCCAGGCGGAGTCCTGGCGGCGTCCTGGCGGAGTCCTGGCGGAGTCCAGGCGGAGTCCTGGCGGAGTCCTGGTGGCGTCCTGGCGGCGTCCTGGCGGAGTCCTGGTGGCGTCCAGGCGGCGTCCTGGCGGAGTCCTGGCGGAGTCCTGGCGGAGTCCTGGCGGAGTCCTGGTGGAGTCCTGGCGGAGTCCTGGCGGCGTCCTGGCGGAGTCCAGGCGGAGTCCAGGCGGAGTCCTGGCGGAGTCCAGGCGGAGTCCAGGCGGAGTCCTGGCGGCGTCCTGGCGGAGTCCAGGCGGAGTCCTGGCGGCGTCCTGGCGGAGTCCTGGCGGAGTCCAGGCGGAGTCCTGGCGGAGTCCTGGCGGAGTCCAGGCGGCGTCCAGGCGGAGTCCTGGCGGCGTCCAGGCGGAGTCCAGGCGGAGTCCTGGCGGAGTCCAGGCGGAGTCCAGGCGGAGTCCAGGCGGCGTCCTGGCGGAGTCCTGGCGGAGTCCTGGCGGAGTCCTGGCGGAGTCCAGGCGGAGTCCTGGCGGAGTCCTGGCGGAGTCCTGGCGGAGTCCAGGCGGAGTCCAGGCGGAGTCCAGGCGGCGTCCAGGCGGAGTCCAGGCGGAGTCCTGGCGGAGTCCAGGCGGAGTCCAGGCGGAGTCCAGGCGGAGTCCTGTCGGAGTCCTGGCGGAGTCCTGGCGGAGTCCTGGCGGCGTCCTGGCGGAGTCCTGGCGGAGTCCTGGCGGAGTCCAGGCGGCGTCCAGGCGGAGTCCAGGCGGAGTCCTGGCGGAGTCCAGGCGGAGTCCAGGCGGAGTCCAGGCGGCGTCCTGGCGGGGTCCAGGCGGAGTCCAGGCGGCGTCCTGGTGGAGTCCTGGCGGCGTCCTGGCGGAGTCCTGGCGGAGTCCAGGCGGAGTCCAGGCGGAGTCCTGGCGGCGTCCTGGCGGCGTCCTGGCGGAGTCCTGGCGGAGTCCAGGCGGAGTCCAGGCGGCGTCCTGGTGGAGTCCTGGCGGAGTCCAGGCGGAGTCCTGGCGGAGTCCTGGCGGAGTCCTGGCGGAGTCCTGGCGGCGTCCTGGTGGAGTCCTGGCGGAGTCCTGGCGGCGTCCTGGCGGAGTCCTGGCGGAGTCCTGGCGGCGTCCAGGCGGAGTCCAGGCGGCGTCCTGGCGGCGTCCAGGCGGAGTCCTGGTGGCGTCCAGGCGGCGTCCTGGTGGAGTCCTGGCGGAGTCCTGACGGTGAATCTTGTGTCTGCAGGAAGGGCGGTTTCTTCGTGGACCTGTTCGTCCGCGTCTCCAACCAGGTGGCGGTCAACATGTACAAACGTCTCGGATACAGCGTCTACAGGACCGTCATTGAGTACTACTCCGCCAGCAACGGGGAGCCCGACGAGGACGCCTACGGTAGGTGGACCGGGTCGGACCTGGGCCGGGTCACACCGGGACCAGGTCCGACCGGGCCTCTGACGACTGTCTCTTGCTGGTCTGCAGACATGAGGAAGGCTCTGTCCAGAGACACGGAGAAGAAGTCCATCGTGCCCCTCCCACACCCGGTGCGACCGGAGGACATAGAGTGACAGTGGACCCGCCCTCCCGGCAGCAGCGGACCAATCAGTGGAAACTTCGGAAATAAAGCAGACAGACGATTGGCAGACGTTTGTTATTAAAGGAAAAAAGTAGAAAAAAAACAGAATTCCATCTTCACTGCTTCTTCTCTCCATCATGGTCATCATCATTATCATAATCATCATCATCACTGCTGCTGTCGTCGCGGTCGGCGTCCCCTCGGTCGGCGTCCCCCCGCTCCGCCTCCTCAGCGGACGCCGGCGGATCTGGGCCCTCGTCCTGGACCTGCTGCTTCTTCCACATCTTGGCCATGGCGAGCAGTTTGAGGTTGGGCTGGTTGGCGGCGTCCTCGGGGAAGATGTAGTCGTAGAACTCCTCCCACCCGGCGTCGGACTGCCGGGACCACACGGCGTGTTATTATCAGGCTCAGAGCTCCACACCCTAACGCCCCCCCACACCTACCCCGTCCTCCGCCGTCAGCTTCCTCCTCTTCTTCACCTTCTCCGGAAGCAGCTTCCCGACCCGCTCCCGGCTGCTGTCGGAACCAAACTCCCTCTCGAAGTCCCTCCAGGACTCCAGCAGCATCAGACGCTCCTCCTTCTCCTCGCAGCTCCTCATGCTCCTGTTGGCCTCCTCGTAGATCTGCCGGCACCTCTGCAGCCGCTCCGCCTCCTCGATGGACAGCTCGAACTTGGCGTAACTGATCCAGACCTGCAGCGGTTCACATGTTAGAGCAGCTTTCAGACCGGAGACTCAGAACGGCACCGCTCGCCAGCCGGGACGTCTACCACGCCCAGAACACGGATCAGTCGGTCGACGCGGAGCAGTCGGTCGACGCGGATCAGTCGGTCGACGCGGATCAGTCGGTCGACGCGGAGCAGTCGGTCGACGCGGAGCAGTCGGTCGACGCGGATCAGTCGGTCGACGCGGAGCAGTCGGTCGACGCGGAGCAGTCGGTCGACGCGGATCAGTCGGTCGACGCGGATCAGACGGTCGACGCGGATCAGACGGTCGACGCGGATCAGTCGGTCGACGCGGAGCAGTCGGTCGACGCGGATCAGACGGTCGACGCGGATCAGACGGTCGACGCGGAGCAGTCGGTCGACGCGGATCAGACGGTCGACGCGGATCAGACGGTCGACGCGGATCAGACGGTCGACGCGGATCAGACGGTCGACGCGGATCAGACGGTCGACGCGGAGCAGTCGGTCGACGCGGATCAGACGGTCGACGCGGAGCAGTCGGTCGACGCGGATCAGTCGGTCGACGCGGATCAGACGGTCGACGCGGATCAGACGGTCGACGCGGATCAGACGGTCGACGCGGATCAGACGGTCGACGCGGAGCAGTCGGTCGACGCGGATCAGTCGGTCGACGCGGATCAGTCGGTCGACGCGGATCAGTCGGTCGACGCGGATCAGACGGTCGACGCGGATCAGACGGTCGACGCGGATCAGACGGTCGACGCGGATCAGACGGTCGACGCGGATCAGACGGTCGACGCGGATCAGACGGTCGACGCGGAGCAGTCGGTCGACGCGGATCAGTCGGTCGACGCGGATCAGTCGGTCGACGCGGATCAGTCGGTCGACGCGGATCAGTCGGTCGACGCGGATCAGTCGGTCGACGCGGATCAGTCGGTCGACGCGGAGCAGTCGGTCGACGCGGAGCAGTCGGTCGACGCGGATCAGTCGGTCGACGCGGATCAGACGGTCGACGCGGAGCAGTCGGTCGACGCGGATCAGACGGTCGACGCGGAGCAGTCGGTCGACGCGGAGCAGTCGGTCGACGCGGATCAGACGGTCGACGCGGAGCAGTCGGTCGACGCGGATCAGTCGGTCGACGCGGATCAGACGGTCGACGCGGAGCAGTCGGTCGACGCGGATCAGACGGTCGACGCGGAGCAGTCGGTCGACGCGGATCAGTCGGTCGACGCGGATCAGTCGGTCGACGCGGATCAGACGGTCGACGCGGAGCAGTCGGTCGACGCGGATCAGTCGGTCGACGCGGAGCAGTCGGTCGACGCGGAGCAGTCGGTCGACGCGGATCAGTCGGTCGACGCGGATCAGTCGGTCGATCAGACGGTCGACGCGGATCAGTCGGTCGACGCGGAGCAGTCGGTCGACGCGGATCAGACGGTCGACGCGGATCAGACGGTCGACGCGGAGCAGTCGGTCGACGCGGAGCAGTCGGTCGACGCGGATCAGACGGTCGACGCGGATCAGACGGTCGACGCGGATCAGACGGTCGACACGGATCAGACGGTCGACACGGAGCAGTCGGTCGACGCGGATCAGACGGTCGACGCGGAGCAGTCGGTCGACGCGGATCAGTCGGTCGACGCGGATCAGTCGGTCGACGCGGATCAGTCGGTCGACGCGGATCAGTCGGTCGACGCGGAGCAGTCGGTCGACACGGATCAGACGGTCGACACGGAGCAGTCGGTCGACACGGATCAGACGGTCGACACGGAGCAGTCGGTCGACACGGATCAGACGGTCGACACGGAGCAGACGGTCGACACGGATCAGTCGGTCGACACGGATCAGTCGGTCGACACGGATCAGACGGTCGACACGGATCAGACGGTAAACACGGATCAGTCGGTCGATCAGACGGTCGACACGGATCAGACGGTCGACACGGATCAGACGGTCGACACGGATCAGTCGGTCGACACGGATCAGTCGGTCGACACGGATCAGACGGTCGACACGGATCAGTCGGTCGACACGGAGCAGTCGGTCGACACGGATCAGACGGTCGACACGGATCAGTCGGTCGACACGGATCAGACGGTCGACACGGATCAGACGGTCGACACGGATCAGACGGTCGACACGGATCAGACGGTCGACACGGATCAGACGGTCGACACGGATCAGACGGTAAACACGGATCAGACGGTCGACGCGGATCAGACGGTCGACACGGATCAGACGGTCGACGCGGATCAGACGGTCGACGCGGATCAGTCGGTCGACGCGGAGCAGTCGGTCGACGCGGAGCAGTCGGTCGACGCGGAGCAGTCGGTCGACGCGGATCAGTCGGTCGACGCGGATCAGTCGGTCGATCAGACGGTCGACGCGGATCAGTCGGTCGACGCGGAGCAGTCGGTCGACGCGGATCAGACGGTCGACGCGGATCAGACGGTCGACACGGAGCAGACGGTCGACGCGGATCAGACGGTCGACGCGGATCAGACGGTCGACACGGATCAGTCGGTCGACGCGGATCAGACGGTCGACGCGGATCAGACGGTCGACGCGGATCAGTCGGTCGACGCGGATCAGTCGGTCGACGCGGATCAGACGGTCGACGCGGATCAGTCGGTCGACGCGGATCAGACGGTCGACGCGGATCAGACGGTCGACGCGGATCAGTCGGTCGACGCGGATCAGTCGGTCGACGCGGATCAGTCGGTCGACGCGGATCAGTCGGTCGACGCGGATCAGTCGGTCGACGCGGATCAGTCGGTCGACGCGGATCAGTCGGTCGACGCGGATCAGTCGGTCGACGCGGAGCAGTCGGTCGACGCGGAGCAGTCGGTCGACGCGGAGCAGTCGGTCGACGCGGATCAGACGGTCGACGCGGAGCAGTCGGTCGACGCGGATCAGTCGGTCGACGCGGAGCAGTCGGTCGACGCGGATCAGTCGGTCGACGCGGATCAGTCGGTCGACGCGGATCAGTCGGTCGACGCGGAGCAGTCGGTCGACGCGGATCAGTCGGTCGACGCGGATCAGACGGTCGACGCGGAGCAGACGGTCGACGCGGAGCAGTCGGTCGACGCGGATCAGACGGTCGACGCGGAGCAGTCGGTCGACGCGGATCAGTCGGTCGACGCGGATCAGTCGGTCGACGCGGATCAGTCGGTCGACGCGGATCAGTCGGTCGACGCGGATCAGTCGGTCGATCAGACGGTCGACGCGGATCAGTCGGTCGACGCGGAGCAGTCGGTCGACGCGGATCAGACGGTCGACGCGGATCAGACGGTCGACACGGAGCAGACGGTCGACACGGAGCAGTCGGTCGACGCGGATCAGACGGTCGACGCGGAGCAGTCGGTCGACGCGGATCAGTCGGTCGACGCGGATCAGTCGGTCGACGCGGATCAGTCGGTCGACGCGGATCAGTCGGTCGATCAGACGGTCGACGCGGAGCAGTCGGTCGACGCGGAGCAGTCGGTCGACGCGGAGCAGTCGGTCGACACGGATCAGACGGTCGACACGGAGCAGTCGGTCGACACGGATCAGACGGTCGACACGGAGCAGTCGGTCGACACGGATCAGACGGTCGACACGGAGCAGACGGTCGACACGGATCAGTCGGTCGACACGGATCAGTCGGTCGACACGGATCAGACGGTCGACACGGAGCAGTCGGTCGACACGGATCAGACGGTCGACACGGATCAGACGGTAAACACGGATCAGACGGTCGACACGGATCAGACGGTAAACACGGAGCAGACGGTCGACACGGATCAGTCGGTCGACACGGATCAGTCGGTCGACACGGATCAGACGGTCGACACGGATCAGTCGGTCGACACGGAGCAGACGGTCGACACGGATCAGACGGTAAACACGGATCAGACGGTCGACACGGAGCAGTCGGTCGACACGGAGCAGTCGGTCGACACGGATCAGACGGTCGACGCGGATCAGTCGGTCGACACGGAGCAGACGGTCGACACGGATCAGACGGTAAACACGGATCAGACGGTCGACACGGAGCAGTCGGTCGACACGGATCAGACGGTCGACACGGATCAGACGGTCGACACGGAGCAGTCGGTCGACACGGAGCAGTCGGTCGACACGGAGCAGTCGGTCGACACGGATCAGACGGTCGACACGGATCAGACGGTCGACGCGGAGCAGACGGTCGACGCGGAGCAGTCGGTCGACGCGGATCAGACGGTCGACGCGGAGCAGTCGGTCGACGCGGAGCAGTCGGTCGACGCGGATCAGTCGGTCGACGCGGATCAGACGGTCGACGCGGAGCAGTCGGTCGACGCGGATCAGTCGGTCGACGCGGAGCAGTCGGTCGACGCGGATCAGTCGGTCGACGCGGAGCAGTCGGTCGACGCGGATCAGACGGTCGACGCGGAGCAGTCGGTCGACGCGGATCAGTCGGTCGACGCGGATCAGTCGGTCGACGCGGATCAGACGGTCGACGCGGATCAGTCGGTCGACGCGGATCAGTCGGTCGACGCGGATCAGTCGGTCGACGCGGATCAGTCGGTCGACGCGGATCAGACGGTCGACGCGGATCAGACGGTCGACGCGGAGCAGACGGTCGACGCGGAGCAGTCGGTCGACGCGGATCAGACGGTCGACGCGGAGCAGTCGGTCGACGCGGATCAGTCGGTCGACGCGGATCAGTCGGTCGACGCGGATCAGTCGGTCGACGCGGATCAGTCGGTCGATCAGACGGTCGACGCGGATCAGTCGGTCGACGCGGAGCAGTCGGTCGACGCGGATCAGACGGTCGACGCGGATCAGACGGTCGACACGGAGCAGTCGGTCGACGCGGATCAGACGGTCGACACGGAGCAGTCGGTCGACGCGGATCAGTCGGTCGACGCGGAGCAGTCGGTCGACGCGGATCAGTCGGTCGACGCGGAGCAGTCGGTCGACGCGGATCAGACGGTCGACACGGAGCAGTCGGTCGACGCGGATCAGACGGTCGACGCGGAGCAGTCGGTCGACGCGGATCAGTCGGTCGACGCGGATCAGTCGGTCGACGCGGATCAGTCGGTCGACGCGGATCAGTCGGTCGATCAGTCGGTCGACGCGGATCAGTCGGTCGATCAGACGGTCGACGCGGAGCAGTCGGTCGACGCGGATCAGACGGTCGACACGGAGCAGTCGGTCGACACGGATCAGACGGTCGACACGGAGCAGACGGTCGACACGGATCAGTCGGTCGACACGGATCAGTCGGTCGACACGGATCAGACGGTCGACGCGGATCAGACGGTAAACACGGATCAGTCGGTCGACGCGGAGCAGTCGGTCGACGCGGATCAGTCGGTCGACGCGGATCAGTCGGTCGACGCGGATCAGTCGGTCGACGCGGATCAGTCGGTCGATCAGACGGTCGACGCGGATCAGTCGGTCGACGCGGATCAGTCGGTCGATCAGACGGTCGACGCGGAGCAGTCGGTCGACGCGGATCAGACGGTCGACGCGGATCAGACGGTCGACACGGAGCAGACGGTCGACGCGGAGCAGTCGGTCGACGCGGATCAGACGGTCGACGCGGAGCAGTCGGTCGACGCGGATCAGTCGGTCGACGCGGATCAGTCGGTCGACGCGGATCAGTCGGTCGACGCGGATCAGTCGGTCGATCAGACGGTCGACGCGGAGCAGTCGGTCGACACGGATCAGACGGTCGACACGGAGCAGTCGGTCGACACGGATCAGACGGTCGACACGGAGCAGTCGGTCGACACGGATCAGACGGTCGACACGGATCAGTCGGTCGACACGGATCAGTCGGTCGACACGGATCAGACGGTCGACACGGATCAGACGGTCGACACGGATCAGACGGTAAACACGGATCAGTCGGTCGATCAGACGGTCGACACGGATCAGACGGTCGACACGGATCAGACGGTCGACACGGATCAGTCGGTCGACACGGATCAGTCGGTCGACACGGATCAGACGGTCGACACGGATCAGACGGTCGACACGGATCAGTCGGTCGACGCGGATCAGTCGGTCGACACGGATCAGTCGGTCGACACGGATCAGACGGTCGACACGGATCAGACGGTCGACACGGATCAGTCGGTCGACACGGATCAGACGGTCGACACGGATCAGACGGTCGACACGGATCAGACGGTCGACACGGATCAGACGGTCGACACGGATCAGACGGTCGACACGGATCAGACGGTAAACACGGATCAGACGGTCGACACGGAGCAGTCGGTCGACACGGATCAGACGGTCGACACGGAGCAGTCGGTCGACACGGAGCAGTCGGTCGACACGGATCAGACGGTCGACGCGGAGCAGTCGGTCGACGCGGATCAGTCGGTCGACGCGGATCAGTCGGTCGACGCGGATCAGTCGGTCGACGCGGATCAGACGGTCGACACGGATCAGACGGTAGACACGGATCAGACGGTCGACGCGGATCAGTCGGTCGACGCGGATCAGACGGTCGACGCGGATCAGTCGGTCGACACGGAGCAGTCGGTCGACACGGAGCAGTCGGTCGACGCGGATCAGACGGTCGACGCGGATCAGACGGTCGACGCGGATCAGACGGTCGACGCGGATCAGTCGGTCGACGCGGAGCAGTCGGTCGACGCGGATCAGACGGTCGACGCGGATCAGACGGTCGACACGGATCAGACGGTCGACGCGGATCAGACGGTCGACACGGATCAGACGGTCGACGCGGATCAGACGGTCGACGCGGATCAGTCGGTCGACGCGGAGCAGTCGGTCGACGCGGAGCAGTCGGTCGACGCGGAGCAGTCGGTCGACGCGGATCAGTCGGTCGACGCGGAGCAGTCGGTCGACGCGGATCAGTCGGTCGACGCGGATCAGTCGGTCGACGCGGATCAGACGGTCGACGCGGATCAGTCGGTCGACGCGGATCAGTCGGTCGACGCGGATCAGACGGTCGACGCGGATCAGTCGGTCGACGCGGATCAGACGGTCGACGCGGATCAGACGGTCGACGCGGATCAGTCGGTCGACGCGGATCAGTCGGTCGACGCGGATCAGTCGGTCGACGCGGATCAGTCGGTCGACGCGGATCAGTCGGTCGACGCGGATCAGTCGGTCGACGCGGAGCAGTCGGTCGACGCGGATCAGTCGGTCGACGCGGAGCAGTCGGTCGACGCGGATCAGACGGTCGACGCGGATCAGTCGGTCGACGCGGATCAGTCGGTCGACGCGGATCAGTCGGTCGACGCGGATCAGACGGTCGACGCGGATCAGTCGGTCGACGCGGATCAGTCGGTCGACGCGGATCAGTCGGTCGACGCGGATCAGTCGGTCGACGCGGATCAGTCGGTCGACGCGGATCAGTCGGTCGACGCGGATCAGACGGTCGACGCGGATCAGTCGGTCGACGCGGATCAGTCGGTCGACGCGGATCAGACGGTCGACGCGGATCAGACGGTCGACGCGGATCAGTCGGTCGACGCGGATCAGACGGTCGACACGGAGCAGTCGGTCGACACGGATCAGTCGGTCGACGCGGATCAGTCGGTCGACGCGGATCAGTCGGTCGACGCGGATCAGACGGTCGACGCGGATCAGTCGGTCGACGCGGATCAGTCGGTCGACGCGGATCAGTCGGTCGACGCGGATCAGTCGGTCGACGCGGATCAGTCGGTCGACGCGGAGCAGACGGTCGACGCGGAGCAGTCGGTCGACGCGGATCAGACGGTCGACGCGGAGCAGTCGGTCGACGCGGATCAGTCGGTCGACGCGGATCAGTCGGTCGACGCGGATCAGTCGGTCGACGCGGATCAGTCGGTCGACGCGGATCAGTCGGTCGATCAGACGGTCGACACGGAGCAGTCGGTCGACGCGGATCAGACGGTCGACGCGGATCAGACGGTCGACACGGAGCAGTCGGTCGACGCGGAGCAGTCGGTCGACGCGGAGCAGTCGGTCGACACGGATCAGACGGTCGACGCGGATCAGTCGGTCGACGCGGATCAGACGGTCGACACGGAGCAGACGGTCGACACGGATCAGTCGGTCGACACGGATCAGTCGGTCGACACGGATCAGACGGTCGACGCGGATCAGTCGGTCGACGCGGATCAGACGGTCGACACGGAGCAGTCGGTCGACGCGGAGCAGTCGGTCGACACGGATCAGACGGTCGACGCGGATCAGTCGGTCGACACGGATCAGACGGTCGACACGGAGCAGACGGTCGACACGGATCAGTCGGTCGACACGGATCAGTCGGTCGACACGGATCAGACGGTCGACACGGAGCAGTCGGTCGACACGGATCAGACGGTCGACGCGGATCAGACGGTAAACACGGATCAGTCGGTCGACGCGGAGCAGTCGGTCGACGCGGATCAGTCGGTCGACGCGGATCAGTCGGTCGACGCGGATCAGTCGGTCGATCAGACGGTCGACGCGGATCAGTCGGTCGACGCGGATCAGACGGTCGACGCGGATCAGACGGTCGACACGGAGCAGACGGTCGACGCGGAGCAGTCGGTCGACGCGGATCAGACGGTCGACGCGGAGCAGTCGGTCGACGCGGATCAGACGGTCGACGCGGATCAGACGGTCGACACGGAGCAGACGGTCGACGCGGAGCAGTCGGTCGACGCGGATCAGTCGGTCGACGCGGATCAGACGGTCGACACGGAGCAGACGGTCGACGCGGAGCAGTCGGTCGACGCGGATCAGACGGTCGACGCGGATCAGACGGTCGACACGGAGCAGACGGTCGACGCGGAGCAGTCGGTCGACGCGGATCAGACGGTCGACGCGGAGCAGTCGGTCGACGCGGATCAGTCGGTCGACGCGGATCAGTCGGTCGACGCGGATCAGTCGGTCGATCAGACGGTCGACGCGGAGCAGTCGGTCGACACGGATCAGACGGTCGACACGGAGCAGTCGGTCGACACGGATCAGACGGTCGACACGGAGCAGTCGGTCGACACGGATCAGACGGTCGACACGGATCAGTCGGTCGACACGGATCAGTCGGTCGACACGGATCAGACGGTCGACACGGATCAGACGGTCGACACGGATCAGACGGTAAACACGGATCAGTCGGTCGATCAGACGGTCGACACGGATCAGACGGTCGACACGGATCAGACGGTCGACACGGATCAGTCGGTCGACACGGATCAGTCGGTCGACACGGATCAGACGGTCGACACGGATCAGACGGTCGACACGGATCAGTCGGTCGACACGGATCAGACGGTCGACACGGATCAGACGGTCGACACGGATCAGACGGTCGACACGGATCAGACGGTCGACACGGATCAGACGGTCGACACGGATCAGACGGTAAACACGGATCAGACGGTCGACACGGAGCAGTCGGTCGACACGGATCAGACGGTCGACACGGAGCAGTCGGTCGACACGGAGCAGTCGGTCGACACGGATCAGACGGTCGACGCGGAGCAGTCGGTCGACGCGGAGCAGTCGGTCGACGCGGATCAGTCGGTCGACGCGGATCAGTCGGTCGACGCGGATCAGACGGTCGACACGGATCAGACGGTAAACACGGATCAGACGGTCGACGCGGATCAGTCGGTCGACGCGGATCAGACGGTCGACGCGGATCAGTCGGTCGACACGGAGCAGTCGGTCGACACGGAGCAGTCGGTCGACGCGGATCAGACGGTCGACGCGGATCAGACGGTCGACGCGGATCAGACGGTCGACGCGGATCAGTCGGTCGACGCGGAGCAGTCGGTCGACGCGGATCAGACGGTCGACGCGGATCAGACGGTCGACACGGATCAGACGGTCGACGCGGATCAGACGGTCGACACGGATCAGACGGTCGACGCGGATCAGACGGTCGACGCGGATCAGTCGGTCGACGCGGAGCAGTCGGTCGACGCGGAGCAGTCGGTCGACGCGGAGCAGTCGGTCGACGCGGATCAGTCGGTCGACGCGGATCAGTCGGTCGACGCGGATCAGTCGGTCGACGCGGATCAGTCGGTCGACGCGGATCAGTCGGTCGACGCGGATCAGACGGTCGACGCGGATCAGACGGTCGACGCGGATCAGACGGTCGACGCGGATCAGTCGGTCGACGCGGATCAGACGGTCGACGCGGATCAGACGGTCGACGCGGATCAGTCGGTCGACGCGGATCAGACGGTCGACGCGGATCAGACGGTCGACGCGGATCAGTCGGTCGACGCGGATCAGTCGGTCGACGCGGATCAGTCGGTCGACGCGGATCAGTCGGTCGACGCGGATCAGTCGGTCGACGCGGAGCAGTCGGTCGACGCGGATCAGTCGGTCGACGCGGAGCAGTCGGTCGACGCGGATCAGACGGTCGACGCGGATCAGTCGGTCGACGCGGATCAGTCGGTCGACGCGGATCAGTCGGTCGACGCGGATCAGACGGTCGACGCGGATCAGTCGGTCGACGCGGATCAGTCGGTCGACGCGGATCAGTCGGTCGACGCGGATCAGTCGGTCGACGCGGAGCAGTCGGTCGACGCGGATCAGTCGGTCGACGCGGATCAGTCGGTCGACGCGGATCAGACGGTCGACACGGATCAGTCGGTCGACGCGGATCAGTCGGTCGACGCGGATCAGTCGGTCGACGCGGATCAGTCGGTCGACGCGGATCAGTCGGTCGACGCGGAGCAGTCGGTCGACGCGGATCAGTCGGTCGACGCGGAGCAGTCGGTCGACGCGGATCAGACGGTCGACGCGGATCAGTCGGTCGACGCGGATCAGTCGGTCGACGCGGATCAGTCGGTCGACGCGGATCAGACGGTCGACGCGGATCAGTCGGTCGACGCGGATCAGTCGGTCGACGCGGATCAGTCGGTCGACGCGGATCAGTCGGTCGACGCGGATCAGACGGTCGACGCGGATCAGACGGTCGACGCGGAGCAGACGGTCGACGCGGATCAGACGGTCGACGCGGATCAGTCGGTCGACGCGGATCAGACGGTCGACGCGGATCAGTCGGTCGACGCGGATCAGACGGTCGACGCGGATCAGTCGGTCGACGCGGATCAGTCGGTCGACGCGGATCAGTCGGTCGACGCGGATCAGTCGGTCGACGCGGATCAGTCGGTCGACGCGGATCAGTCGGTCGACGCGGATCAGTCGGTCGACGCGGAGCAGTCGGTCGACGCGGATCAGTCGGTCGACGCGGAGCAGTCGGTCGACGCGGATCAGACGGTCGACGCGGAGCAGTCGGTCGACGCGGATCAGTCGGTCGACGCGGATCAGTCGGTCGACGCGGATCAGACGGTCGACGCGGATCAGTCGGTCGACGCGGATCAGACGGTCGACGCGGAGCAGTCGGTCGACGCGGATCAGTCGGTCGACGCGGATCAGTCGGTCGACGCGGATCAGTCGGTCGACGCGGATCAGTCGGTCGACGCGGATCAGTCGGTCGATCAGACGGTCGACGCGGATCAGTCGGTCGACGCGGAGCAGTCGGTCGACGCGGATCAGACGGTCGACGCGGATCAGACGGTCGACACGGAGCAGACGGTCGACACGGAGCAGTCGGTCGACGCGGATCAGACGGTCGACGCGGAGCAGTCGGTCGACGCGGATCAGTCGGTCGACGCGGATCAGTCGGTCGACGCGGATCAGTCGGTCGACGCGGATCAGTCGGTCGATCAGACGGTCGACGCGGAGCAGACGGTCGACGCGGATCAGACGGTCGACGCGGAGCAGTCGGTCGACGCGGATCAGTCGGTCGACGCGGATCAGTCGGTCGACGCGGATCAGTCGGTCGACGCGGATCAGTCGGTCGACGCGGATCAGTCGGTCGACGCGGAGCAGTCGGTCGACGCGGATCAGTCGGTCGACGCGGAGCAGTCGGTCGACGCGGATCAGACGGTCGACGCGGATCAGTCGGTCGACGCGGATCAGTCGGTCGACGCGGATCAGTCGGTCGACGCGGATCAGACGGTCGACGCGGATCAGTCGGTCGACGCGGATCAGTCGGTCGACGCGGATCAGTCGGTCGACGCGGATCAGTCGGTCGACGCGGATCAGACGGTCGACGCGGATCAGTCGGTCGACGCGGATCAGACGGTCGACGCGGATCAGACGGTCGACGCGGAGCAGACGGTCGACGCGGATCAGACGGTCGACGCGGATCAGTCGGTCGACGCGGATCAGACGGTCGACGCGGATCAGTCGGTCGACGCGGATCAGACGGTCGACGCGGATCAGTCGGTCGACGCGGATCAGTCGGTCGACGCGGATCAGTCGGTCGACGCGGATCAGTCGGTCGATCAGACGGTCGACGCGGATCAGTCGGTCGACGCGGAGCAGTCGGTCGACGCGGATCAGACGGTCGACGCGGAGCAGTCGGTCGACGCGGATCAGTCGGTCGACGCGGATCAGTCGGTCGACGCGGATCAGACGGTCGACGCGGATCAGTCGGTCGACGCGGATCAGACGGTCGACGCGGAGCAGTCGGTCGACGCGGATCAGTCGGTCGACGCGGATCAGTCGGTCGACGCGGATCAGTCGGTCGACGCGGATCAGTCGGTCGACGCGGATCAGTCGGTCGATCAGACGGTCGACGCGGATCAGTCGGTCGACGCGGAGCAGTCGGTCGACGCGGATCAGACGGTCGACGCGGATCAGACGGTCGACACGGAGCAGACGGTCGACACGGAGCAGTCGGTCGACGCGGATCAGACGGTCGACGCGGAGCAGTCGGTCGACGCGGATCAGTCGGTCGACGCGGATCAGTCGGTCGACGCGGAGCAGTCGGTCGACGCGGATCAGTCGGTCGATCAGTCGGTCGACACGGATCAGACGGTCGACGCGGAGCAGTCGGTCGACACGGATCAGACGGTCGACACGGAGCAGTCGGTCGACACGGAGCAGTCGGTCGACACGGATCAGTCGGTCGACACGGATCAGTCGGTCGACACGGATCAGACGGTCGACACGGAGCAGACGGTCGACACGGATCAGTCGGTCGACACGGATCAGTCGGTCGACACGGATCAGACGGTCGACACGGAGCAGTCGGTCGACACGGATCAGACGGTCGACACGGATCAGACGGTAAACACGGATCAGACGGTCGACACGGAGCAGTCGGTCGACACGGATCAGACGGTAAACACGGATCAGACGGTCGACACGGAGCAGTCGGTCGACACGGAGCAGTCGGTCGACACGGATCAGACGGTCGACGCGGATCAGTCGGTCGACACGGAGCAGACGGTCGACACGGATCAGACGGTAAACACGGATCAGACGGTCGACACGGAGCAGTCGGTCGACACGGATCAGACGGTCGACACGGATCAGACGGTCGACACGGAGCAGTCGGTCGACACGGAGCAGTCGGTCGACACGGAGCAGTCGGTCGACACGGAGCAGTCGGTCGACACGGATCAGACGGTCGACACGGATCAGACGGTCGACACGGAGCAGACGGTCGACACGGAGCAGACGGTCGACACGGATCAGACGGTCGACACGGATCAGACGGTCGACACGGATCAGTCGGTCGAAACAGAATCACGGATCAGACGGTCGACACGGATCAGACGGTCGACACGGATCAGTCGGTCGACACGGAGCAGTCGGTCGACACGGAGCAGTCGGTCGACACGGAGCAGTCGGTCGACACGGATCAGACGGTCGACACGGAGCAGTCGGTCGACACGGATCAGACGGTCGACACGGAGCAGTCGGTCGACACGGATCAGACGGTCGACACGGATCAGACGGTCGACACGGAGCAGTCGGTCGACACGGATCAGTCGGTCGACACGGAGCAGTCGGTCGACACGGATCAGACGGTCGACACGGAGCAGTCGGTCGACACGGATCAGATGGTCGACACGGATCAGATGGTCGACACGGATCATACGGTCGACACGGAGCAGTCGATCGACACGGAGCAGTCGGTCGAAACAGAATCACGGATCAGACGGTCGACACGGATCAGTCGATCGACACGGAGCAGTCGGTCGACACGGATCAGTCGGTCGAAACAGAATCACGGAGCAGACGGTCGACACGGATCAGTCGGTCGACACGGATCAGTCGATCGACACGGATCAGTCGGTCGACACGGATCAGTCGGTCGACACGGATCAGTCGGTCGACACGGATCAGTCGGTCGAAACAGAATCACGGATCAGTCGGTCGACACGGAGCAGACGGTCGACACGGATCAGTCGGTCGACACGGAGCAGTCGGTCGACACGGAGCAGACGGTCGACACGGATCAGTCGGTCGACACGGAGCAGTCGGTCGACACGGATCAGTCGGTCGACACGGAGCAGTCGGTCGACACGGAGCAGTCGGTCGACACGGATCAGACGGTCGACACGGATCAGACGGTCGACACGGATCAGACGGTCGACACGGAGCAGTCGGTCGACACGGAGCAGTCGGTCGACACGGATCAGACGGTCGACACGGAGCAGTCGGTCGACACGGATCAGACGGTCGACACGGAGCAGTCGGTCGACACGGAGCAGTCGGTGGACACGGATCAGACGGTCGACACGGATCAGACGGTCGACACGGAGCAGTCGGTCGACACGGAGCAGTCGGTCGACACGGAGCAGTCGGTCGACACGGATCAGACGGTCGACACGGAGCAGTCGGTCGACACGGATCAGACGGTCGACACGGATCAGACGGTCGACACGGATCAGACGGTCGACACGGATCAGACGGTCGACACGGATCAGACGGTCGACACGGATCAGACGGTCGACACGGATCAGACGGTCGACACGGATCAGACGGTCGACACGGAGCAGTCGGTCGACACGGATCAGACGGTCGACACGGAGCAGTCGGACGACACGGATCAGACGGTCGACACGGAGCAGTCGGACGACACGGATCAGACGGTCGACACGGAGCAGTCGGTCGACACGGAGCAGTCGGTCGACACGGAGCAGTCGGTCGACGCGGATCAGACGGTCGACGCGGATCAGACGGTCGACGCGGATCAGACGGTCGACGCGGAGCAGTCGGTCGACACGGATCAGACGGTCGACACGGATCAGACGGTCGACACGGATCAGACGGTCGACACGGATCAGTCGGTCGACACGGATCAGACGGTCGACACGGATCAGACGGTCGACACGGATCAGACGGTCGACACGGATCAGTCGGTCGACACGGATCAGACGGTCGACACGGATCAGACGGTCGACACGGATCAGACGGTCGACACGGATCAGTCGGTCGACACGGATCAGACGATCGACACGGATCAGACGGTCGACACGGATCAGTCGGTCGACACGGATCAGTCGGTCGACACGGATCAGACGGTCGACACGGATCAGACGGTCGACACGGATCAGACGGTCGACACGGATCAGTCGGTCGACACGGATCAGACGATCGACACGGATCAGACGGTCGACACGGATCAGTCGGTCGACACGGATCAGACGGTCGATACGGATCAGACGGTCGACACGGATCAGACGGTCGACACGGATCAGACGGTCGACACGGATCAGTGCTGGGGAGGTCAGGAGGAGGTCTCACCTTGACGTGCTGCGTTCGCTGTAGCAGCCTCTTGTAAAGGTTCCTCGTGTTCTCGAACTCTTCCTGTTCGATCTCAAAGTCGATGTAGGATTTCCAGAGAACCTGCAGAGGAAGCAGAGACACACTGAGGGCATCTCCGACCCGCCGTCTCCGACCTGAAACCTGCCGTTTACGAGGAGGCCCCTACCTCGGGCATGTCCAGCCGCGGCTGTCCGATAGCCAGCTCAAAGATGGCCCGGGCCCGGTCCACGTCTCCCAGGATGGTCTCCAGCTCGGCGAACTTGATCCAGGTGGTGCAGTTTTCCGGACTGAACTCCAGGTACTTCTCGTACAGCTTCCTGCAGCGGTCGAACTCTCGCAGCTGCAGCTCCAGCTCGATGTAGCCCTTCAGCAGTTTGTTCTTGGGACATTTACCGATGGCGGAGCCCTGCGAGACAGATGCTTCATCTGGATGCTGAACGGAGATGGTGGCGCTGCAGATGTGGCAGCAACAGCTGGACCTTACCATGACCTTTCTGGCTCCCTGCAGGTTCTTTTGGCGGATCTCAAACTGAGCGTAGAGAAGCCAGATCTTAGCGAAGGTGAACTAAACGAAACAAACACATGGATGTCAGACAGGCTTCTGGAAACCAAACGTAGGGCCTGGGGGTCCGAACCGGCCCTCCGAAGGGCCTTCCGGGTCCTGCATACGTCTGAAACGGAGTTATAGTCATTTCTGGACAAACCAGAAGAATAAAAATAGATCAATAACATTAACTTAATGTAAAATATTTTCCATAACATTAAAAACCAATAAAAAAAAAAAAACAAAGAAAATGTTAAAATGAAAAAGTTTAAAATCTGATTTTATTTCTATGTTCAATCAAAATGTAAAATTATATAAAATATTAAGTTTAAATGATGTAGTTTTCTACTGGAGGCCTCAAGAGGAAACACGCATGTCCCACGCCTGGTTCTGATCATCCATCAGGATCAATACCACAAGCTGCGACACAAGGCAGCGTCTGGCCACGCCCCCACATGTTGGCCATAAAGGTCATGTGACCCTGATAAACATGAAACGTGTCGTTTCCATGAAGCTCAGTAGGGAAACGGAGGAATGTAGAACTGATCTGGACTCTTCCAGGAAGGTGGAGGAGCGTCGGCATCAAACCACCGAACTCTTCCAGGAAGGTGGAGGAGTGTCGGCATCAAACCACCGAACTCTTCCAGGAAGGTGGAGGAGCGTCGGCATCAAACCACCGGACTCTTCCAGGAAGGTGGAGGAGCGTCGGCATCAAACCACCGGACTCTTCCAGGAAGGTGGAGGAGTGTCGGCATCAAACCACCGAACTCTTCCAGGAAGGTGGAGGAGCGTCGGCATCAAACCACCGGACTCTTCCAGGAAGGTGGAGGAGTGTCGGCATCAAACCACCGAACTCTTCCAGGAAGGTGGAGGAGCGTCGGCATCAAACCACCGGACTCTTCCAGGAAGGTGGAGGAGCGTCGGCATCAAACCACCGGACTCTTCCAGGAAGGTGGAGGAGTGTCGGCATCAAACCACCGGACTCTTCCAGGAAGGTGGAGGAGCGTCGGCATCAAACCACCGAACTCTTCCAGGAAGGTGGAGGAGTGTCGGCATCAAACCACCGAACTCTTCCAGGAAGGTGGAGGAGCGTCGGCATCAAACCACCGGACTCTTCCAGGAAGGTGGAGGAGCGTCGGCATCAAACCACCGGACTCTTCCAGGAAGGTGGAGGAGTGTCGGCATCAAACCACCGGACTCTTCCAGGAAGGTGGAGGAGTGTCGGCATCAAACCACCGGACTCTTCCAGGAAGGTGGAGGAGCGTCGGCATCAAACCACCGGACTCTTCCAGGAAGGTGGAGGAGCGTCGGCATCAAACCACCGGACTCTTCCAGGAAGGTGGAGGAGCGTCGGCATCAAACCACCGGACACCGGATACATCAAATCGAATAGATGGCCCAGATGGTCCAGAGACTTGGATGATCCGGATGGACCACATGGACCGGATGGACTGGCTGGTCCAGATGGACCAGAACAACCGCGGTTTTTAGCCGGTTAACAACGTGACTTAGCTTTAGCCCGCTTACCTCCGTTAGCTGGTTAGCTCCTGTTATCTCCGGGTTAGCTCGGTTAGCTCTTAGCTACAGAAAGCTCGGAGTTCGCTAGATGTCAATCATCCACCATGACGCTCACAGCCCCCCTCTCAACTCCACCTCTTTGCCCATATTTGTATTTTCCGGGCGAGACGACACGCATGTCCTGCCAAGATGGTGACGGTAGGAACCGCCCACCGAGCTTCAATTCAGCTCTTCAGAAACTTACGGGGGACGTCACGGAGGCTCCGCCCATTTTTTATATACAGTCTCTGGTGTGGACTCACCTTCTTGTGGGGAATCAGGTCCAGACACGCCTGGTAGACTTGCCTGGTTCTCTCAGGATCCTGGAAACACGAAGCAAGAAGATCAGAGCAGCAGAGGGATGAAGGCCAGACCAGAGCTCCGCTACGGACCTTAACCTCCAGCTCCTCGTACAGGGCGTAGTTGATCCACAGGTAGACGTATCTCCTCCAGTGTCTCTTCTCCTGCAGGGGGGGGACGTTGGCGATGGCGCGCTCGTAAACCTCTCGAACCGTGTCCACGTCTGCATCGCTCTCCACCAGCCGCAGGTAATCGAACCAGGCGTCGTAGTTGTGTGGGTTGGCCTGGTGGAACACGGAGGACATGTTTGGTTCTACGGTTCCGTTCTACTGGTTCTGCTCCGTTTCCACACGCTTCCAGAACCTTGACTTCCTCTTCGTACTGGAACCGCCGCTTGCTGACGATGACGTCCTCGATTCCCCGCCGGTCTCCAAACTTCTTCTCAAACATGGTGTAGTTCTTAAACAGCTCCTGGGCCTGGTGTTTGGGGATCCGGTCCAGAGCGTACTTATAGATGACCCGGACCCGCTCGAACTGTGGACGGACAGGACACCGTGACGGAGGACAGACAGGACACCGTGACGGAGGACAGACAGGACACCGTGACGGACAGACAGACAGGACACCGTGACGGAGGACAGACAGGACACCGTGACGGAGGACAGACAGGACACCGTGACGGAGGACAGACAGGACACCGTGACGGACAGACAGACAGGACACCGTGACGGAGGACAGACAGGACACCGTGACGGAGGACAGACAGGACACCGTGACGGAGGACAGACAGGACACCGTGACGGACAGACGGACAGGACACCGTGACGGAGGACAGACAGGACACCGTGACGGAGGACAGACAGGACACCGTGACGGAGGACAGACAGGACACCGTGACGGACAGACAGACAGGACACCGTGACGGAGGACAGACAGGACACCGTGACGGAGGACAGACAGGACACCGTGACGGAGGACAGACAGGACACCGTGACGGAGGACAGACAGGACACCGTGACGGAGGACAGACAGGACACCGTGACGGAGGACAGACAGGACACCGTGACGGACAGACAGACAGGACACCGTGACGGAGGACAGACAGGACACCGTGACGGACAGACAGACAGGACACCGTGACGGAGGACAGACAGGACACCGTGACGGAGGACAGACAGACAGGACACCGTGACGGAGGACAGACAGGACACCGTGACGGAGGACAGACAGACAGGACACCGTGACGGAGGACAGACAGGACACCGTGACGGACAGACAGACAGGACACCGTGACGGACAGACAGACAGGACACCGTGACGGCGGACAGACAGGACACCGTGACGGAGGACAGACAGACAGGACACCGTGACGGAGGACAGACAGGACACCGTGACGGAGGACAGACAGGACACCGTGACGGACAGACAGACAGGACACCGTGACGGCGGACAGACAGGACACCGTGACGGACAGACAGACAGGACACCGTGACGGAGGACAGACAGGACACCGTGACGGAGGACAGACAGACAGGACACCGTGACGGAGGACAGACAGGACACCGTGACGGAGGACAGACAGGACACCGTGACGGCGGACAGACAGGACACCGTGACGGAGGACAGACAGACAGGACACCGTGACGGAGGACAGACAGGACACCGTGACGGACAGACAGACAGGACACCGTGACGGACAGACAGACAGGACACCGTGACGGACAGACAGACAGGACACCGTGACGGCGGACAGACAGGACACCGTGACGGCGGACAGACAGGACACCGTGACGGCGGACAGACAGGACACCGTGACGGACAGACAGACAGGACACCGTGACGGACAGACAGACAGGACACCGTGACGGACAGACAGACAGGACACCGTGACGGACAGACAGACAGGACACCGTGACGGAGGACAGACAGGACACCGTGACGGCGGACAGACAGGACACCGTGACGGACAGACAGACAGGACACCGTGACGGAGGACAGACAGGACACCGTGACGGCGGACAGACAGGACACCGTGACGGCGGACAGACAGGACACCGTGATGGAGGACATACAGACAGGACACCGTGACGGAGGACAGACAGGACACCGTGACGGAGGACAGACAGGACACCGTGACGGCGGACAGACAGGACACCGTGACGGACAGACAGACAGGACACCGTGATGGAGGACAGACAGGACACCGTGACGGCGGACAGACAGGACACCGTGACGGACAGACAGACAGGACACCGTGACGGCGGACAGACAGGACACCGTGACGGCGGACAGACAGGACACCGTGACGGACAGACAGACAGGACACCGTGATGGAGGACAGACAGACAGGACACCGTGACGGAGGACAGACAGACAGGACACCGTGATGGAGGACAGACAGACAGGACACCGTGACGGCGGACAGACAGGACACCGTGACGGACAGACAGACAGGACACCGTGACGGACAGACAGACAGGACACCGTGACGGCGGACAGACAGGACACCGTGACGGACAGACAGACAGGACACCGTGACGGAGGACAGACAGGACACCGTGACGGAGGACAGACAGACAGGACACCGTGACGGCGGACAGACAGACAGGACACCGTGACGGACAGACAGACAGGACACCGTGACGGAGGACAGACAGGACACCGTGACGGACAGACAGACAGGACACCGTGACGGAGGACAGACAGGACACCGTGACGGACAGACAGACAGGACACCGTGACGGCGGACAGACAGGACACCGTGACGGACAGACAGACAGGACACCGTGACGGAGGACAGACAGGACACCGTGACGGACAGACAGACAGGACACCGTGACGGCGGACAGACAGGACACCGTGACGGACAGACAGACAGGACACCGTGACGGAGGACAGACAGGACACCGTGACGGACAGACAGACAGGACACCGTGACGGACAGACAGACAGGACACCGTGACGGACAGACAGACAGGACACCGTGACGGACAGACAGACAGGACACCGTGACGGCGGACAGACAGGACACCGTGACGGACAGACAGACAGGACACCATGACGGACAGACAGACAGGACACCGTGACGGCGGACAGACAGACAGGACACCGTGACGGAGGACAGACAGGACACCGTGACGGACAGACAGACAGGACACCGTGATGGAGGACAGACAGACAGGACACCGTGACGGACAGACAGACAGGACACCGTGACGGACAGACAGACAGGACACCGTGACGGACAGACAGACAGGACACCGTGACGGACAGACATACAGGACACCGTGATGGAGGACAGACAGGACACCGTGACGGACAGACAGACAGGACACCGTGATGGAGGACATACAGACAGGACACCGTGATGGAGGACATACAGGACACCGTGACGGACAGACAGACAGGACACCGTGACGGACAGACATACAGGACACCGTGACGGAGGACAGACAGGACACCGTGACGGAGGACAGACAGGACACCGTGACGGACAGACAGACAGGACACCGTGACGGACAGACATACAGGACACCGTGACGGAGGACAGACAGGACACCGTGACGGACAGACATACAGGACACCGTGACGGACAGACATACAGGACACCGTGATGGAGGACAGACAGGACACCGTGATGGAGGACAGACAGACAGGACACCGTGACGGACAGACATACAGGACACCGTGACGGACAGACAGACAGGACACCGTGACGGACAGACAGGACACCGTGACGGACAGACAGGACAACGTGATGGAGGACAGACAGGACACCGTGATGGAGGACAGACAGGACACCGTGACGGAGGACAGACAGGACACCGTGACGGACAGACATACAGGACACCGTGACGGACAGACATACAGGACACCGTGACGGACAGACATACAGGACACCGTGATGGAGGACAGACAGGACACCGTGATGGAGGACAGACAGGACACCGTGACGGACAGACAGACAGGACACCGTGACGGACAGACAGACAGGACACCGTGATGGAGGACAGACAGGACACCGTGACGGACAGACAGACAGGACACCGTGACGGACAGACAGACAGGACACCGTGATGGAGGACAGACAGGACACCGTGATGGAGGACAGACAGGACACCGTGATGGAGGACAGACAGGACACCGTGATGGAGGACAGACAGGACACCGTGACGGACAGACATACAGGACACCGTGACGGACAGACAGACAGGACACCGTGACGGACAGACATACAGGACACCGTGATGGAGGACAGACAGGACACCGTGATGGAGGACAGACAGGACACCGTGACGGACAGACAGACAGGACACCGTGACGGACAGACATACAGGACACCGTGATGGAGGACAGACAGGACACCGTGACGGACAGACAGACAGGACACCGTGACGGACAGACATACAGGACACCGTGACGGACAGACATACAGGACACCGTGACGGACAGACAGACAGGACACCGTGATGGAGGACAGACAGGACACCGTGATGGAGGACAGACAGGACACCGTGACGGACAGACATACAGGACACCGTGATGGAGGACAGACAGGACACCGTGATGGAGGACAGACAGGACACCGTGACGGACAGACAGACAGGACACCGTGACGGACAGACAGACAGGACAGGATGGGATCTTCTCACCTCCTTCTGCGTCTCCTCAAACCTGGCGAAGGCCACGAAGAGGTTTTCGTCGACATGGTCCTCCCCGAAGAAGTCCACGGCGCGCTCGTACACCTTCCTGCTGTGTGCCACGTAGCCGTGTTTCTCCTCGAAGCGAGCGTACTTGATCCAGTTCTTCACCTCCGGGTGGACGATGACGAGTTCAGAGCGGTCAAAGAGCATTTTGGCATGGTGAACGTGTCTGGTCATGTGATCAGAAGCGCTACCCGACGTGGCGGCGCCACAGCGGACCGTAAAGGATATATTTCTCATAAATGATGCGAGCCTTGTCCACCTCCTTGTAGCGCAGCTCGAAGTTGATGTAGGAGTGCCAGGCCTGCTCGTCGGGCTCCCACTCCATCCAGCGCTCAAACACCTGGCGGCAGCCCGCCACGTTCCCCAGCATCTCTTCCATGTAGGTGTACTTATACCTGGGGGAGCAGACAGCTGGTAGAACATCCTGCTAAACCAGAAACCACAATGGAAGCAGGTGGTCCTCCCAGCAGCCGGACACCGGCCTAGTCTGCAGGAGGAGAACCACCACCGTACCAGAACTGGTTGACTCGTGGGAGGATGGTGATGGCGCGGTCCCAGATGTTGCGGGCGTGGTTCACCTGCCGGCTCTTCATCTCCATCTCGGCGTACTTCAGCCACAGGGTGATGTTGCGGTGGTCCACGTCCAGCGCTCGCTCGTAGATGGAGCGCGCCCTGAAGGCAGCGAGCCAGCAGTCAGAGGAAGAGCAGAGGAAGCTGAAGGGTGGTGAAGGAGTTCTGGACGTTACCTCTGGATCTCGTTCAGGCTTTCTTCCCATTGTGCGTATTTAATCCAGTTACTGATGATGGTGCGGTTCTTCCTGATGTTGTCCTCAAAGCCCTGGAAGAAACCAGCCTGACATGAACTTTCAGGTTTTATGAAGCCCACCTGAAGATGAAGCTGAAGCCTACCTTCCTCTTCTTCAGCTTGTAATCATTCAGCTCCTCCTTGTCAGTGATCTTCTGTTTGGGTGGAGGTGGAAGAAGCTCCAGCTCCCGCTCCTTGGCTTCTCTCAGCAGCTGCTCCGCGGTGATCTGGACCTCCGCAGGAGCTTTGTTCTTCACCTGAAACACGGGAACCGTCCTGAGATCAGCTCTGTTCCTCCGGCATCAGCCGAGGAACGTCGCAGAACGCCACCTAGCGGCTGACAGGGTGGTCTCTGTCCCGCTCTCCAGCTTCGCTCCACGCGCTGAAGACGCCGTCATCCATACTTGCTTAGGCTGCCCAACGAGTTGTAGAGGAAACACAAGAAGAAGAAAAACAAAGCAAAAACAACGATGCTCCAGCTCCAGCATGCTGAGAGTACTGGGAATACTGGGAGTGCTGGGTAATGGGAGTGTTGGGACCCTACATAACAGAACGTGACGTCTCTCTCAGTATTTTAACTTTTCTTTGGGTTTAAAGTTTATATGCGTTCAAACAACCAGAACCAACCCGAACCAAAAACCAGCCGAACCAGAACCAGCCCGAACCAGAACCCGTCCCGTCAGACTGATGATCAGGATCTTCATCACCACAGCTGCATGTTTTATTCACAATACTAACTTATTCAGATGAACAACCGATGTTATATGTGGTAATGATAATTACCAGAATTATTAGTTAATAATGAATTAATTATAAATTATTATTAATTACAGTAATTAATAATAATGAACAGAAAACGTGTTAATAACAGTTAGCATTAGCTGCGGCTAGCAGCGTGTTTTCTTTACCTTCGCCACCTTCGGTATCCGCTGCTTTCCGGCTGCGGTGGAAGCCATGATGCGTAAGCTTGCTTCTAATAACTATTCCAGGGAAGGATCTGAAAGGCCTGGAGGTTCCTGGACGGTCTGAAAGGTTCAGAAAAGCCAAAAGTAAAAAAAAAAACGTTGTGATTTTATCCGGCGCGAGCCGCCATGACAGTACCCACAACACACCGTGGCTTCCCGTCAACCCCTGCGGCGCTGCAGCGTTCCGTTGCTATGACAACCGAAGTTCCGCCAGGTGAAGTGAGCTCAGGTGGAAGTTAACCGATTTATTTCAACCACGAACAACGAAGTATCATTATTGTTGTTTCCGTGAGAGACTTTTGTTCTGCTAGGTGGAATTATTCTGGTTAAAGACAGGATGACGACCTTAAAGTCAGCTCACGACCATATGGAAGCCGCGAGGGTCAGAGCAAGCGAAGCAGCAGACGCGTCGGAGATCGATAACCTGATCAATTCCTCAACACAGGCCATGTTTGGAAGGATCAACGTTATCAACATGCTGTGAGAAAAATATAACATAACATAATAACATAATAATATATGATAATATTATATTAATTAATATTATATTATATTATATTTAATCCTCCCGTGGGCTCACCATCTGCGGGAGGAGCCGTAGGGGTCGGGTGCAGTGTGAGCTGGGCGGCAGCAAGGGGCGGGGACCCTGGCGGTCCGATCCCCGGCTGCAGAAGCTGGCTCTAGGGACGTGGAACGTCACCTCTCTGGTGGGGAAGGAGCCTGAGCTTGTGCGCAAGGTTGAGCGGTTCCGGCTAGATATAGTTGGACTCACCTCGACGCATGGCTTGGGCTCTGGAACCAGAACCCTCGAGAGGGGCTGGACCTTCTTCCACTCTGGAGTTGCTCATGGTGAGAGGCGCCGAGCAGGTGTGGGCATTCTCATCAGCCCCCAGCTTGGTGCCTGCACGTTGGGGTTTACCCCGGTGGATGAAAGGGTAGTTTCCCTCCGCCTCCGGGTGGGGGGACGGGTCCTGACTGTTGTCTGTGCTTATGCACCGAACAGCAGTTCAGAGTACCCACCCTTTCTGGAGTCCTTGGAGGGAGTGCTGGAGGGTGCTCCTTCTGGGGACTCCATTGTTCTGCTGGGGGACTTCAATGCTCACGTGGGCAATGACAGTGCGACCTGGAGGGGAGTGATTGGGAGGCATGGTCCCCCCCCTCTGAACCCAAATGGTATTTTGTTATTGGACTTCTGTGCTCGTCATGGATTGTCTATAACGAACACCATGTTCCAACATAAGAGTGTCCATATGTACACCTGGCATCAGGATTCCCTGGGCCGCAGTTCCATGATGGATTTTGTAGTCGTATCGTCGGACCTGCGGCCACATGCCTTGGACACTCAGGTGAAGAGGGGGGCGGAGCTTCAACTGATCACCACCTGGTGGTGAGTTGGCTCAGGTGGTGGGGGAGGAAGCCGGTCAGATCTGGCAGGCCCAAATGTGTTGTGAGGGTCTGCTGGGAACGTCTGGCTGAGTCCCCCGTCAGAGCGAGCTTCAACTCCCACCTTCAGCAGAGCTTCAACCATGTCCCGAGTGAGGCGGGGGACCGGAGGGTGTGTTCCAATTACAGGGGAATCACACTCCTCAGCCTCCCTGGTAAGGTCTATTCAGGGGTCCTGGAGAGGAGGGTCCGCCGGATAGTCGAATCCCGGATTGAGGAGGAGCAGTGTGGTTTTCGTCCTGGTCGCGGAACAGTGGACCAGCTCTATACCCTCTTTGGGGTCCTGGAGGGGGCATGGGAGTTTGCCCAACCAGTCTACATGTGCTTTGTGGACCTGGAGAAGGCATTCGACCGTGTCCCCCGGGGGCTCCTGTGGGGGGTACTCCGGGAGTATGGGGTACCGGACCCCCTTGTACGAGCTGTCCGGTCCCTGTATGACAGGTGTCAGAGCTTGGTCCGCATTGCTGGTAGTAAGTCGGATTTGTTTCCGGTGAGGGTTGGACTCCACCAAGGCTGCCCTTTATCACCGATTCTGTTCATAACTTATATGGACAGAATTTCTAGGAGCAGCCGAGGTGTTGAGGGGATCCGGCTTGGTGGCCTCAGGATTGGGTCCCTGCTTTTTGCAGATGACGTGGTCCTGTTGGCTTCATCTGGTCGTGATCTCCAGCTCTCGCTTGAGCGATTCGCGGCCGAGTGTGAAGCGGCTGGGATGAGAATCAGCACCTCCAAATCTGAGACCATGGTCCTCAGCCGGAATAGGGTGGATTGTCCTCTCCGGGTCGGGAGTCAGGTCCTGCCTCAAGTGGTTGTGTGTTCAGACCAAATGCGTTTTGGGCGTCGGAAATGCTCAAAACGCATTTGGTCTGAACACACTGTAAATGTCGGGTCTAGTTTACGAGTGAGGTAAGCATGGAGCGTGAGATCGACAGACGGATCGGTGCGGCGTCTGCAGTAATGCGGACTCTGTGCTGGTCTGTCGTGGTGAAGAAGGAGCTGAGCCAGAAGGCGAAGCTCTCAATTTACCAGTCGATCTACGTTCCTACCCTCACCTATGGTCATGAGCTGTGGGTCGTGACCGAAAGAAGGAGATCTCGTATACAGGCGGCTGAAATGAGTTTCCTCCGCAGGGTGGCCGGGCTCTCCCTTAGAGATAGGGTGAGGAGCTCAGTCATTTGGGAGGAGATCAGAGTAGAGCCGCTGCTCCTCCGCATTGAGAGGAACCAGCTGAGGTGGCTCGGGCATCTGGTCAGGATGCCTCCTGGACCTCCCTGGTGAGGTGTTCCAGGCATGTCCCTCTGGGAGGAGACCCCGGGGAAGACCCAGGACACGCTGGAGGGATTATATCTCTCGGCTGGCCTGGGAACGCCTCGGGATCCCCCCCGCAGAGTTGGCAAATGTGGCTGGGGAGAGGGAAGTCTGGGCTTCCCTGCTTAGGCTGCTGCCCCCGCGACCCGACCCCGGATAAGCGGCAGAAGATGAAGATGAAGATTATAATTAATGTAATATAATGTAATATAACATAATACCCAGGGGCGATTCTAGGATTAGAGGTTTAGGGTTGCTCGGGTTCTCGACCAGAGTCCTGGGAGCTTGAGGGTCCTATGTATCTCAGCTGTTCCTAGGACTGATCTTTTCTGGACGGAGATGTCTGATGTTCCACCAGGTATCTGTTGGAGCCACTTCTCCAGTGGGGGGGACACGGCCCCCAGTGCTCCCATCACTATGGGTACTACTGTTGCTTTCACCCTCCAGGCCTTCTCCAGGTCTTCCTTGAGGTCTTGGTACTTCTCCAGTTTCTCCTTTTTCCTGATATTTCCATCATTGGGGATGGATCCATCGATCACTACGGCTTTCCTCTGCTGCTTCTCCATGATCACTATGTCCGCTTGGTTGGCCACCACCATTTTATCTGTCTGGATCTGGAAGTCCCAGAGGATCTTAGTCCTCTCATTCTCCACCACCTTGGGGGGAGTTTACCACTGGGACCTGGGGGTCTCCAGTCCATATTCTGCACAGATGTTCCTGTACACTATGTCAGCTACTTGGTTATAGCGCTCCATGTATTCTTTACCTGCCAGTATCTTGCACCCTGCTGTGAGGTGCTGGATTGTTTCAGGGGCTCCTTTGCATCATCTGCACCTGGGATCCTGCCTGGTCTGGTAGATCTGGGATCCTGCCTGGTCTGGTAGATCTGGGATCCTGCCTGGTTTGGTAGATCTGGGATCCTGCCTGGTCTGGTAGATCTGGGATCCTGCCTGGTCTGGTAGATCTGGGATCCTGCCTGGTCTGGTAGATCTGGGATCCTGCCTGGTATGGTAGATCTGGGATCCTGCCTGGTCTGGTAGATCTGGGATCCTGCCTGGTATGGTAGATCTGGGATCCTGCCTGGTCTGGTAGACCTGGGATCCTGCCTGGTCTGGTAGATCTGGGATCCTGCCTGGTCTGGTAGATCTGGGATCCTGCCTGGTATGGTAGATCTGGGATCCTGCCTGGTCTGGTAGACCTGGGATCCTGCCTGGTCTGGTAGATCTGGGATCCTGCCTGGTCTGGTAGACCTGGGATCCTGCCTGGTCTGGTAGATCTGGGATCCTGCCTGGTCTGGTAGACCTGGGATCCTGCCTGGTCTGGTAGATCTGGGATCCTGCCTGGTCTGGTAGATCTGGGATCCTGCCTGGTATGGTAGATCTGGGATCCTGCCTGGTCTGGTAGACCCTCTCCAGCCATTGACAGGACTTGTTTATATCGGCCACTTCGGTGATCTGCCGGTGGTACATCCCATGCAGGGGCTTTTCCTCCCATGATGGTTCTTCCATCTCGTGTTCCTCCAGACTCCATTGTCTGAGACATTCACTAAGTGCTTCATCCCTCGGTGCCCTCTTCCTGATGTATAATGGAGCTTGGATGTTTCACCTTGGATAGTGGCCTTGATGCTCACCAGTCCCCGGCCCCCTTCTTTCTGCTTAGTGTATAGTCGCTGGACACTGGACTTGGGGTGGAACCCTCCATGCATGGTGAGCAGCTTCCCTGTTCTGACATCCGCGTTCTGAGCTTCCTCCTTTGGCCAGCTTATTATCCCAGCAGGGTATCGGATCACTGGCAGGGCGTAGCTGTTAATTGCCTGGATCTCGTTCTTGCCATTGAGCTGACTTCTCAATACTTGCCTCAGTCGCTGCAGGTATGTAGCTGTGGCAGCTTTCCTTGTGGCTTCTTCATGGTTACCATTCGCCTGTGGTATGCCCAGGTACTTGTAGCTTTCCTCTACATCTGTTATCCTGCCCTCTGGGAGTGCAATGCCCTCCGTATGGATTACCTTCCCTCTCTTTGTGATCATCCGCCCACATTTCTCCAGTCCGAATGACATTCCGATGTTTCTGCTGTAGATCCTGGTGGTGTGGATCAGTGAGTCGATGTCCCGCTCACTCTTAGCGTACAGCTTGATGTCATCCATGTACAGGAGGTGGCTGATGGTGGTTCCATTCCTGAGTCGGTATCCATAGCCAGTCTTGTTGACTAGTTGGCTGAGGGGGTTCAGACCTCTACAGAACAGCAGCGGGGAAAGGGCATCTCCTTGGAATATGCCACATTTGATGGAGACTTGGGCTTGAAGTTGGCCTCCAGGGTGGTCTGCTACAGCCTCATTGAGTTTGCAACGAAGGTCCTTATGCTGCCGTTGATCTTGTACAGCTTCAGACATTCCAGGATCCATGTGTGTGGCATCGAGTCGTAGGCTTTGCGGTAGTCAATCCAGGCGGTGCACAGGTTTGTCTGTCTGGTTTTGCAGTCTCAGGTGACTGTTCTGTCATCCAGCAGCTGGTGTTTGCCTCTTCTGGTTCCTCTGCCAATACCTTTCTGTGTCTCTGCCATGTATTGATCCATGTACTCACTTACCTTAGCCACTATGATGCCTGACAGGAGCTTCCATGTCGTGGAGAGGCAGGTTATTGGCCGGTAGTTGGATGGGACTGATCCCTTGTGGGGGCCTTTCAGGATCAGGACTGTTCGTCCCTTGGTCAGCCATTGAGGGTGAGTCCCATCTCTCAGGAGTTGGTTCATTTGTGCTGCCAGGCGTTCATGAAGTGAAGTCTGTCTCTTTAGCCAGGGAGTACACTTTAGCTGGGTTAGTTGAGAACAGCCAGTTTATTCTTCTGGCCTCAACTTCTCTTGTGTATTTCTTCAGTCATGCAGCCAATGCTTGGAGTCTTTGTTTGGCAGTTTCCAGAGCTACAGGTATGGGCATCTGGAAGTACCTCTCTGCCACCCTCTTCATGGTTAGGCCCTTCTGGAGTTCTGACAGTTGATTAACTTCCCTTCGAGTTGCCTTGATCCTGGTTTCTAATCTCCTCCTCCATGGTGCCTCCTTCTTGTCCTTGATGTTATTTCGGCCAAGCTTCTCCAGGATCACTGTTGCTGTATATTAGCTCAGTGGTTTCAGTGATGGCCGCGGTAGAGATTGTACTTATTGCTGCATTCACCTCGGTTAGAAGGCTTTATGGTGGTACATCACGAATTCTTGCCAGTGGGTGCCGGGGGTGCCTATCACTATCATCTTAGTTATGATGGCGTCTCTGAGGCTGTTTAATCCCTCACATATCTCTGGGGCTTGGTACCTAGTCTCGATGGGGGAGTTGATGTTATCTCCCCCATACCCCCCTCCCAGTGGTCCCCCTTTCAGTATGGATACATGATGAGGCTGTACACACAGCAGCAGGATGTATGTTAATGGCCACCCAGTTAGCTTGCCATTATCAGCTCATTGTCTTTATAAACACATGAAATGACACAGCAACGAGCTCCTCTCATTGGTTCCAACAGGACAGTGGTACTTCACACCTGTAACATTAGCGAGAAAAACCTTGGCTAACTCCTACCTCAACACACATAAAGAGTAAGCTAAGTTTCAGCGCAGGAGCAACCAGGAGGACTGGTGATCATGAAAATGTGTTGGTATGAAGTAGAAGTTAGCATTGTGCAACAAATCCTGGTTAAAGCCAGACACTTCCACTACTATCACGGTTCAACAACTAATCATTCAGCAGAGAGATTCCTCCCTGTCTACGTCAGGAAGGTGGGAACGATAGATCACTAGATTAAACCATGACGGCGACCAGGGGGTGTGTGGGGGCGTGGTACAGTATTACTTTTTAAACCAGGTATAGTTTCTACACTTTTACAGTTTGCTTGCTTTTTTTTATATTAAAGAATGCATGCACTAAAAGAAAAAACATCCAATTTTACGTGTGCTTTGCTTCAGTCTAGGGGGGCTTCAGCACCCCCCAAAAAGGGCTAAGGATGCCTATGATATTACCTCACAACAAGAAGGTCGCTGGTTCGATCCTCGGCTGAGGTCAGTCAGTGGCCTTTCTGTGTGGAGTTTCCATGTTCTCCCCGTGTATACGTGGAGGTTACCTGGTTACTGTGAAGTCTAAACCCTATCTTTAACATAATTATTTATTATTATTATTATTACAGTATTATTACACTGCTGCACAGTCTGAGCAGCGCTTATTATTATTATTATTATTATTATTATTATTAATAATAATAATAATAATAATAATGATAATAATAATGATAATTATTGCACAGTCTCAGCGCTGCTAAGTGACACAGACAGTTTGTCTAATACGCAGAAGAAGAGCATCGAGCTGTTAAAACCAACCTATCATGTTGTCTTTTATTGTGTCCACATCTGATGTGTTTCTGTCTTTTTGTGAAGTTTTCTTTCACTTTGGTCCTAAAGATCTTTTAGAATATAATAATAATGACTGACACGCTTCCGTCGTGTCGTCGTGACGACGACCATGAACAGAAAACGATTCCTTCCAGAGAGAGAGCCAACCTGGCCGTGAACGTAGTGGATGGAAACGGGGACATCTTGGCTCACGCCTCCTTCTTTGACCATCCTGTTGGAGACGTGGTCGATGCGGCTCACTGGGAAGCTTTCCTCCACCAGCACTTCAACTGGGAAACGTGCACGGTGAGGATTCTTCATGACACACACCGCTCCTCGCTCCTCCCAAGTCTGGCTCCTCCCCTGTCCCTCGATCCTCCCCTGTTCCTCCCTCTGTCCCTCGATCCTCCCCTGTTCCTCCCTCTGTCCCTCGATCCTCCCCTGTCCCTCGCGCCTCCCCTGTCCCTCGATCCTCCCCTGTCCCTCGATCCTCCCCTGTCCCTCGATCCTCCTCTGTCCCTCGCGCCTCCCCTGTCCCTCGCTCCTCCTCTGTCCCTCGCTCCTCCTCTGTCCCTCGCGCCTCCCCTGTCCCTCGCTCCTCCCCTGTCCCTCGCTCTGTCCCTCGCTCCTCCCCTGTCCCTCGCTCCTCCCCTGTCCCTCGCTCCTCCTCTGTCCCTCGCGCCTCCCCTGTCCCTCGCTCCTCCTCTGTCCCTCGCTCCTCCCCTGTCCCTCGCTCTGTCCCTCGCTCCTCCTCTGTCCCTCGCTCCTCCTCTGTCCCTCGCTCCTCCCAAGTCGGGCTCCTCCCTCTGTCCCTCGCTCCTTCCCTGTCCCTCGCTCCTCCTCTGTCCCTCGCTCTTCCCAAGTCGGGCTCCTCCCTCTGTCCCTCGCTCCTCCCCTGTCCCCCGCTCCTCCTCTGTCCCTCGCTCCTCCCAAGTCGGGCTCCTCCCTCTGTCCCTCGCTCCTCCTCTGTCCCTCGCTCCTCCCTAGTCTGGCTCCTCCCCTGTCCCTCGCTCCTCCTCTGTCCCTCGCTCCTCCCCTGTCCCTCGCTCCTCCCCTGTCCCTCGCTCCTCCCCTGTCTCTCGCTCTGTCCCTCGCTCCTCCCCTGTCCCTCGCTCCTCCTCTGTCCCTCGCTCCTCCCCTGTCCCTCACTCCTCCTCTGTCCCTCGCTCTGTCCCTCGCTCTGTCCCTCGCTCCTCCCCTGTCCCTCGCTCCTCCTCTGTCCCTCGCTCCTCCCCTGTCCCTCGCTCTGTCCCTCGCTCCTCCCCTGTCCCTCGCTCCTCCTCTGTCCCTCGCTCCTCCCCTGTCCCTCGCTCTGTCCCTCGCTCCTCCCCTGTCCCTCGCTCCTCCCCTGTCCCTCGCTCCTCCCTAGTCTGGCTCCTCCCCTGTCCCTCGCTCCTCCTCTGTCCCTCGCTCCTCCCCTGTCCCTCGCTCCTCCTCTGTCCCTCGCTCCTCCCCTGTCCCTCGCTCCTCCTCTGTCCCTCGCTCCTCCCCTTTCCCTCGCTCCTCCTCTGTCCCTCGATCCTCCTCTGTCCCTCGCTCCTCCTCTGTCCCTCGCTCCTCCTCTGTCCCTCGCTCCTCCCTCTGTCCCTCACTCCTCCCCTGTCCCTCGCTCTGTCCCTCGCTCCTCCTCTGTCCCTCGCTCCTCCCCTGTCCCTCGCTCTTTCCCTCGCTCCTCCCCTTTCCCTCGCTCCTCCCTCTGTCCCTCCCTCTGTCCCTCGCTCCTCCCCCTTCCCTCGCTCCTCCTCTGTACCTCGCTACTCCCCTGTCCCTCGCTCCTCCCCTTTGCCTCGCTCCTCCCCTGTCCCTCGCTCCTCCCCTGTCCCTCGCTCTGTCCCTCGCTCCTCCTCTGTCCCTCGCTCCTCCCTCTGTCCCTCGCTCTGTCCCTCGCTCCTCCCCCTTCCCTCGCTCCTCCTCTGTACCTCGCTACTCCCCTGTCCCTCGCTCCTCCTCTGTCCCTCGCTCCTCCCCTGTCCCTCGCTCCTCCTCTGTCCCTCGCTCCTCCCCTGTCCCTCGCTCCTCCTCTGTCCCTCGCTCCTCCCCTTTCCCTCGCTCCTCCCTCTTTCCCTCGCTCCTCCCCTGTACCTCGCTACTCCCCTGTCCCTCGCTCCTCCTCTGTCCCTCGCTCCTCCCCTGTCCCTCGCTCCTCCTCTGTCCCTCGCTCCTCCTCTGTACCTCGCTACTCCCCTGTCCCTCGCTCCTCCTCTGTCCCTCGCTCCTCCCCCTTCCCTCGCTCCTCCTCTGTACCTCGCTCCTCCTCTGTACCTCGCTACTCCCCCTGTCCCTCGCTCCTCCTCTGTCCCTCGCTCCTCCCCCTTCCCTCGCTCCTCCTCTGTCCCTCGCTCCTCCCCTGTCCCTCGCTCCTCCTCTGTCCCTCGCTCCTCCCCTTTCCCTCGCTCCTCCCCTTTCCCTCGCTCCTCCCTCTTTCCCTCGCTCCTCCCCTGTACCTCGCTACTCCCCTGTCCCTCGCTCCTCCTCTGTCCCTCGCTCCTCCCCTGTCCCTCGCTCCTCCTCTGTCCCTCGCTCCTCCTCTGTACCTCGCTACTCCCCTGTCCCTCGCTCCTCCTCTGTCCCTCGCTCCTCCCCTTTCCCTCGCTCCTCCCTCTGTCCCTCGATCCTCCTCTGTCCCTCGATCCTCCCCTTTCCCTCGCTCCTCCCTCTGTCCCTCGATCCTCCTCTGTCCCTCGATCCTCCTCTTTCCCTCGCTCCTCCCCTGTCCCTCGCTCCTCCCCTGTCCCTCCCTCTGTCCCTCGCTCCTCCCCCTTCCCTCGCTCCTCCTCTGTACCTCGCTACTCCTCTGTCCCTCGATCCTCCTCTGTCCCTCGCTCCTCCTCTGTCCCTCGCTCCTCCCCTGTCCCTCGCTCTGTCCCTCGCTCCTCCCTCTGTCCCTCGATCCTCCTCTGTCCCTCGCTCCTCCCTCTGTCCCTCGCTCCTCCCCTGTCCCTCGCTCCTCCCTCTGTCCCTCGATCCTCCTCTGTCCCTCGCTCCTCCCTCTGTCCCTCGCTCCTCCTCTGTCCCTCGCTCCTCCTCTGTCCCTCGCTCCTCCTCTGTCCCTCGCTCCTCCCTCTGTCCCTCGCTCCTCCCCTGTCCCTCGATCCTCCTCTGTCCCTCGCTCCTCCTCTGTCCCTCGCTCCTCCTCTGTCCCTCGCTCCTCCCCTGTCCCTCGCTCCTCCTCTGTCCCTCGCTCCTCCTCTGTCCCTCGCTCCTCCTCTGTCCCTCGCTCCTCCCTCTGTCCCTCGCTCCTCCTCTGTCCCTCGCTCCTCCCCTGTCCCTCCCTCTGTCCCTCGCTCCTCCTCTGTCCCTCGCTCCTCCCCTGTCCCTCGCTCCTCCTCTGTCCCTCGCTCCTCCTCTGTCCCTCGCTCCTCCCCTGTCCCTCCCTCTGTCCCTCGCTCCTCCCCCTTCCCTCGCTCCTCCTCTGTCCCTCGCTCCTCCCCTGTCCCTCGCTCCTCCTCTGTCCCTCGCTCCTCCCCTGTCCCTCGCTCCTCCCCTGTCCCTCGCTCTGTCCCTCGCTCCTCCCTCTGTCCCTCGATCCTCCTCTGTCCCTCGCTCCTCCTCTGTCCCTCGCTCCTCCTCTGTCCCTCGCTCCTCCTCTGTCCCTCGCTCCTCCCCTGTCCCTCGCTCCTCCCCTGTCCCTCGCTCCTCCTCTGTCCCTCGCTCCTCCCCTGTCCCTCGATCCTCCTCTGTCCCTCGCTCCTCCTCTGTCCCTCGCTCCTCCCCTGTCCCTCGCTCCTCCTCTGTCCCTCGCTCCTCCTCTGTCCCTCGCTCCTCCTCTGTCCCTCGCTCCTCCCTCTGTCCCTCGCTCCTCCTCTGTCCCTCGCTCCTCCCCTGTCCCTCCCTCTGTCCCTCGCTCCTCCTCTGTCCCTCGCTCCTCCCCTGTCCCTCGCTCTGTCCCTCGCTCCTCCCTCTGTCCCTCGATCCTCCTCTGTCCCTCGCTCCTCCCTCTGTCCCTCGCTCCTCCCCTGTCCCTCGCTCCTCCCTCTGTCCCTCGATCCTCCTCTGTCCCTCGCTCCTCCCTCTGTCCCTCGATCCTCCTCTGTCCCTCGCTCCTCCTCTGTCCCTCGCTCCTCCTCTGTCCCTCGCTCCTCCTCTGTCCCTCGCTCCTCCCTCTGTCCCTCGCTCCTCCCCTGTCCCTCGATCCTCCTCTGTCCCTCGCTCCTCCTCTGTCCCTCGCTCCTCCTCTGTCCCTCGCTCCTCCCCTGTCCCTCGATCCTCCTCTGTCCCTCGCTCCTCCTCTGTCCCTCGCTCCTCCTCTGTCCCTCGCTCCTCCCTCTGTCCCTCGCTCCTCCTCTGTCCCTCGCTCCTCCCCTGTCCCTCCCTCTGTCCCTCGCTCCTCCTCTGTCCCTCGCTCCTCCCCTGTCCCTCGCTCCTCCTCTGTCCCTCGCTCCTCCCCTGTCCCTCCCTCTGTCCCTCGCTCCTCCCCCTTCCCTCGCTCCTCCTCTGTCCCTCGCTCTGTCCCTCGCTCCTCCTCTGTCCCTCGCTCCTCCCCTGTCCCTCGCTCCTCCTCTGTCCCTCGCTCCTCCCCTGTCCCTCCCTCTGTCCCTCGCTCCTCCCCCTTCCCTCGCTCCTCCCCTGTCCCTCGCTCTGTCCCTCGCTCCTCCCTCTGTCCCTCGATCCTCCTCTGTCCCTCGCTCCTCCTCTGTCCCTCGCTCCTCCTCTGTCCCTCGCTCCTCCCCTGTCCCTCGCTCCTCCTCTGTCCCTCGCTCCTCCCCTGTCCCTCGATCCTCCTCTGTCCCTCGCTCCTCCTCTGTCCCTCGCTCCTCCTCTGTCCCTCGCTCCTCCCCTGTCCCTCGCTCCTCCTCTGTCCCTCGCTCCTCCTCTGTCCCTCGCTCCTCCTCTGTCCCTCGCTCCTCCCTCTGTCCCTCGCTCCTCCTCTGTCCCTCGCTCCTCCCCTGTCCCTCCCTCTGTCCCTCGCTCCTCCTCTGTCCCTCGCTCCTCCCCTGTCCCTCGCTCCTCCTCTGTCCCTCGCTCCTCCTCTGTCCCTCGCTCCTCCCCTGTCCCTCCCTCTGTCCCTCGCTCCTCCCCTGTCCCTCGCTCCTCCCCCTTCCCTCGCTCCTCCTCTGTCCCTCGCTCCTCCCCTGTCCCTCGCTCCTCCCCTGTCCCTCGCTCCTCCCCTGTCCCTCGCTCCTCCCCTGTCCCTCGCTCTGTCCCTCGCTCCTCCCTCTGTCCCTCGATCCTCCTCTGTCCCTCGCTCCTCCTCTGTCCCTCGCTCCTCCCTCTGTCCCTCGCTCCTCCCCTGTCCCTCTCTCCTCCCCTGTCCCTCGCTCCTCCCTCTGTCCCTCGATCCTCCTCTGTCCCTCGCTCCTCCTCTGTCCCTCGCTCCTCCCTCTGTCCCTCGCTCGTCCTCTGTCCCTCGCTCCTCCTCTGTCCCTCGCTCCTCCTCTGTCCCTCGCTCCTCCCCTGTCCCTCTCTCCTCCCCTGTCCCTCGCTCCTCCCTCTGTCCCTCGCTCCTCCCTCTGTCCCTCGATCCTCCTCTGTCCCTCGCTCCTCCTCTGTCCCTCGCTCCTCCTCTGTCCCTCGCTCCTCCCCTGTCCCTCGCTCCTCCCCTGTCCCTCGCTCCTCCTCTGTCCCTCGCTCCTCCCCTGTCCCTCGATCCTCCTCTGTCCCTCGCTCCTCCTCTGTCCCTCGCTCCTCCCCTGTCCCTCGCTCCTCCTCTGTCCCTCGCTCCTCCTCTGTCCCTCGCTCCTCCCTCTGTCCCTCGCTCCTCCTCTGTCCCTCGCTCCTCCCCTGTCCCTCCCTCTGTCCCTCGCTCCTCCTCTGTCCCTCGCTCCTCCCCTGTCCCTCGCTCCTCCTCTGTCCCTCGCTCCTCCTCTGTCCCTCGCTCCTCCCCTGTCCCTCCCTCTGTCCCTCGCTCCTCCCCTGTCCCTCGCTCCTCCCCCTTCCCTCGCTCCTCCTCTGTCCCTCGCTCCTCCCCTGTCCCTCGCTCCTCCTCTGTCCCTCGCTCCTCCTCTGTCCCTCGCTCCTCCCTCTGTCCCTCGCTCCTCCTCTGTCCCTCGCTCCTCCCCTGTCCCTCCCTCTGTCCCTCGCTCCTCCTCTGTCCCTCGCTCCTCCCCTGTCCCTCGCTCCTCCTCTGTCCCTCGCTCCTCCTCTGTCCCTCGCTCCTCCCCTGTCCCTCCCTCTGTCCCTCGCTCCTCCCCTGTCCCTCGCTCCTCCCCCTTCCCTCGCTCCTCCTCTGTCCCTCGCTCCTCCCCTGTCCCTCGCTCCTCCTCTGTCCCTCGCTCCTCCCCTGTCCCTCGCTCCTCCCCTGTCCCTCGCTCTGTCCCTCGCTCCTCCCTCTGTCCCTCGATCCTCCTCTGTCCCTCGCTCCTCCTCTGTCCCTCGCTCCTCCCTCTGTCCCTCGCTCCTCCCCTGTCCCTCTCTCCTCCCCTGTCCCTCGCTCCTCCCTCTGTCCCTCGATCCTCCTCTGTCCCTCGCTCCTCCTCTGTCCCTCGCTCCTCCTCTGTCCCTCGCTCCTCCCTCTGTCCCTCGCTCCTCCTCTGTCCCTCGCTCCTCCTCTGTCCCTCGCTCCTCCTCTGTCCCTCGCTCCTCCCCTGTCCCTCGCTCCTCCTCTGTCCCTCGCTCCTCCTCTGTCCCTCGCTCCTCCCCTGTCCCTCGATCCTCCTCTGTCCCTCGCTCCTCCTCTGTCCCTCGCTCCTCCTCTGTCCCTCGCTCCTCCCCTGTCCCTCCCTCTGTCCCTCGCTCCTCCCCCTTCCCTCGCTCCTCCCCCTTCCCTCGCTCCTCCTCTGTCCCTCGCCCAGCTGATGGGAAAGGAGCAAAGCCACAAACTGTTGTCATGGTAACAGTTATTTATACCAGCTGTTGCTGGTTTGTCCATCATTGTTGGTGATGCTGGGTTACAGCCTCCACTGGCCTGATGCGTCAACCTGCTGGCGTGTTCCATCTGAGACTGGTTCTGCACCAGTTAGACACCTGCTGACGTGTTCCATCTGAGACTGGTTCTGCACCAGTTAGACACCTGCTGACGTTGCTGTGGTCTCCACCTGTCCTGCTTTTGTCTCTGCAGCCTATGAACACGCTGTTCCTCCACCTACTGGTGGCGCGAGGCGGTGATGCGGCGCGAGGCGGTGATGTCGGGTCGTGTGTGAAGCAGCTGCTGAGGTCTGAATGCTTTCTGAACTTCCTCTGTTGAGCAGAAGCAGCAGAACTCTACCATCCTTGTTTCTTTCCTGTAGGACGGTTTATGACTCCCTCAGTGATCTGGAACACATCTGCCTGCTTAGTCCCCACACCGGGGCCGTGGGTAAGCACCGCCTCCATCATGCATGTTTGAAGCGTGTTCTGAGACCTGAGTGGGTCGGATCTGTGTATGCAGACATGGCGCTGGCTCAAGTGTTTCAGCCCATGCAGCGTCGGGCCGAACCCGGACCGCCGTGTTCAGCGCTGATCTGCCTCAGGCAAGATTTATGTCCTCGTCTCCACATCCGTCCAGCCAGGTGAGTCAGGGGGACCCGGGACCAGACGGGGGACCCGGGGAGCTGACGGGGACCCGGGGACCTGACGGGGGACCCGGGACCAGACGGGGGACCCGGGGAGCTGACGGGGACCCGGGGACCTGACGGGGGACCCGGGACCAGACGGGGGACCCGGGGACCTGACGGGGACCCGGGGACCTGACGGGGGACCCGGGACCAGACGGGGGACCCGGGGAGCTGACGGGGGACCCGGGACCAGACGGGGGACCCGGGACCAGACGGGGGACCCGGGGACCTGACGGGGACCCGGGGACCTGACGGGGGACCCGGGACCAGACGGGGGACCCGGGGACCTGACGGGGGACCCGGGACCAGACGGGGGACCCGGGGAGCTGACGGGGACCCGGGGACCTGACGGGGGACCCGGGACCAGACGGGGGACCCGGGGACCTGACGGGGACCCGGGGACCTGACGGGGGACCCGGGACCAGACGGGGGACCCGGGGAGCTGACGGGGGACCCGGGACCAGACGGGGGACCCGGGGAGCTGACGGGGGACCCGGGACCAGACGGGGGACCCGGGGACCTGACGGGGGACCCGGGACCAGACGGGGGACCCGGGGAGCTGACGGGGACCCGGGGACCTGACGGGGGACCCGGGACCAGACGGGGGACCCGGGACCAGACGGGGGACCCGGGGAGCTGACGGGGACCCGGGGACCAGACGGGGGACCCGGGGAGCTGACGGGGACCCGGGGACCTGACGGGGGACCCGGGACCAGACGGGGGACCCGGGGAGCTGACGGGGACCCGGGACCAGACGGGGGACCCGGGGAGCTGACGGGGACCCGGGGACCAGACGGGGGACCCGGGACCAGACGGGGGACCCGGGACCAGACGGGGGACCCGGGGACCAGACGGGGGACCCGGGACCAGACGGGGGACCCGGGACCTGATCAGTTTGTTATAAAAGGATTAAAACGGTCAGTAGTTCACATCGCGGTTTTAGCTCCTGCCTGCAATGCATTGTGGTCTACATTGACCTGTTTATTGACCATTAATGATCACTGTTTTTTAAGGTGCATTGTGGGTAATTTAGGTGCACTACTTTGTTCTCCTGCACATTCGAACACCTTCAGAGAATGTGTGGCGCTGTTCAGACATCTGGACACAGCCAGAGTGTCAGCAGTCAGGCGAAGGCAGATCGGGGAGAACAGAAGAAAAGTTTCATGCTTTGTCAGAATAAACCCTCCTGTGTCAGGTTTCCTCCCAGTCTTACACTGACTACAGATGACAGATTTATCTCCGGGAAAGTCAAGCTCAGTGCGGGAGCCAACATGAGCGTTTTGTCCAGCAGGGGGCAGGATAACTGCAGGTCGGACTTTCCTGGTCCATGACTTCTCAGACCAGCTGCAGGTCTTTGTACAGCCGTGTCCTGTCTGCCGAGGAAAAGACCTGTATAAACCAGGAATACTCATCTGGCCCGTGAAATAAAACAGCTTTTCATATTTAATAGGAAGTTTCAGAATCAAACTGCGTCTTACTGGTTTTGAGTCCCTGAAACATCTGTTCATCTGAAACAGGAAGATGTTTAACTGTAAATACAGCTGTCAGACGATGACTGGGTGTTGGCATATCTACATCTGCTGTTGCTGGACGTCTCTGCGTCCTCACTGCTGTGTTCCAGGGTGGAAGATCACGATGACATTCTGCAGATTCATCAAGCTCAGTCCCCGCCAACGTCTCCCGTTGACCTGCTGGAGATGATCGAGGCCGACAGCCGTCATGCTGCTGTTTGTGAGGTTAGTTTGATGGCTGCAGCTCAGGAAACAGCAAGTTGATTCCTCCAGGTGTGTGTTCTCATCATTCATGTTTCATCTCGTCTAAAAATAAGCCCACACTTTAATTCTGTACCTTTTTCTCCGCTCTTTTCCTTCTTACCTGATTTTTATTTGTGATTCATCACATTCACACTATTGAGTTGCTGTTTCTCCTGATTACTTCGCATTTTGTAAAAATAAATCCAGCCTTGTGATTGGATGAAAGTCCTTGATACCAAATGTGGATTGGATGTTAAAAATATTCAGCTCTCTGATTGGTCGGTTTTTGCATAATGAGCTGAAAACAGCTTCAGCGGGGGTTCGGAGATCTGCACCGGTTTCCAGTGGCCGGTACATGGCAGCCATATAAATACTGACAACTTCCACTTTTTTACTGGTTTGGCTGAGTTTTACAACAGTCCTGTACACATAGAGAGGTTTCTCAATGTAAATCTACCTTGTGCTTCTTAAAAACCATCAAGTTTTCATAAATTCATGGTGGAATTTTACTTTTCCTGAACCTGTTTTCAGTCACAATGTGTCAAGTTAGACGATTGCTCCCAGCTGAGTTCTTCAACCAGCAGGGTCTGTTTGTTCCTGTAGAAATTAGCATAGTTGGTATAGGCTCAGAGTTTTTTGCAATGCTTTTTTCTAAAAGGGGGTGTGACAAAGTGGGTAAGGTCACTTGTCACTGTTACTGAACACACAAACAGCTAACCATTTTGTGTTTGAGTTACTGCTACTTTCTTTATCCTGTCAGTGGTCAGCAGACACCAACTATCCTGGGTTTGTTTGTGTTTCGTATTTGAGTAAAGTTAAAATATATAACCAATAGAAATAATTTGGTTTAATATTCTCTTTGCTTTGTTAATGAAATGTTAGTATTATGGACTGACTCGTCATCCTTATGTTCTAGGACCAAAAGGAGGAAGAGCTGCTCATGTCCTGCATTTAGAGGGTTTTACCCAACTGGTGATGTCACTGGATGGTACCAAGTATGGGGGGGGGGTGTTGTGTCACAGGAAATGGTTTGTCTTTTATAGGACATGTATTGCACCAGATGTTTGGGGATGGGGAAACAGTTTAGAGAGTTATCTGTGGCAGCGGGGAAAGAATGACTAAGACATTATTTAGCGCGCGTACCTGAAAGGTGGAAGATGCTGGGGGCGATGGGGGCCATGTTGGGATTCAGGTGTGAGGGGATTTAAGGCGGGCATTTCGTTTGTCCACAAGAGCCGATACTGATGTAGCAGGGTGCATGTTGGATTACTTTAGGCTTATTTGATTTCAGTTATGTTCAGTGGGTAAAATGTAATGTGTGTAATGATAATGTTCCGTTGTGGGTTTCTATGTGTTTTAAGACAACATGCAGCATCGCACAATAAACCCTCAACTTGTTGGAGGACGTCTGCTGACTGCCGTCTGTTAGCCACTCTGGCCACGCAACCTGCAACATGGGGGCGTAACCTTGCGACATCAAGTCACCTCAATACTTCTGTCATTTTGCCACTTTATCCCTTCAAATATTAAACTACTAACCTCATTCAGGAGAGTGTTTGGCTTTTTCACTTTTAAACTTTTTCAGTTCTTCAGGTTTTTGTCAGTTTTTCAATTTTGTCTTGTGATTGGAGAAAACAGAAATTTAACTCAGCAACTGGTCCATTTTGTGCATAATGAGCTGCGGATGCTTCATCAGAGTGTATCGTGGTGTACAAGGCCCAGGTTCTCATCCAGCATGTAACATAGAGCTTCTTGATGGCCTGCGTTAGGACTTCATGAGGCTCATTCAGAGGCCGTTGATCGTTGCTGTTGATTAATTGCCTCCAGCTGTGAGCTGCACAGACTACAAGTTGCAGTCTAAAAGGAGGCAAGATGTACCCGAGTAGTGCCGTGCCAAAATACATCATCATCATTGTTGAGAAAAAAAAGTTTTAATTTCAGAATACAGGTATTTTGAAAGACCACATAACCAGATTTAAATGATTTGTTTACAATGATTTCAACACAGATTTTTTACTGTGACTTTAAATTTATAGTTGTGTCTGAAACCTATTGGTAAGTCAAACTTTTTTAGCTGATTCAGAGGTTTTTTTTCTGAAAACTTAGTTTTGTTTCACCTTGGCAGTATCTCACAACAGCCTACATGAAACCCTGTGCTGTATAGAAACAAGCCAGGTTCACATAAATTCATGGTGCAACTTGTTTAATTGATTTTGTTTATTTTCATTAAAACTACAAACAACATATTTATTGTGCTCCAACTAATAAACCGAAGACAAAATTGCAAATTAATTGACTAATGCAGCATGTTAGGAATTGGTGGGTGGACAATCCCAGCATGCCTCGCTGGATCTCTTGTTTGAAAAAAGAAAGGGAGGGTGGGAACACCAAGTCAGCTCAGTACCTCTTTATAGTACCTAGACAGTGTGTATGTGTGCTGATGTACACGCAAATGTTTGTAGGTTGTTCTCTTTCTCAATCTTTTTTTTCCTCTCTCTCTTTTTCTCTCTACAAGGTGTTTTCTGTTTTCTCATTTTCTCACATTTGCCAAATCCAAAGTACCATGGAGACACTTTTATGTTAAATACTGTTATACTGTTAAATCCAAAGTACCATGGAGACACTTTTATGTTAAATACTGTTATACTGTTAAATCCAAAGTACAATGGAGACACTTTTATGTTAAATACTGTTATACTGTTAAATCCAAAGTACCATGGAGACACTTTTATGTTAAATACTGTTATACTGTTAAATCCAAAGTACCATGGAGACACTTTTATGTTAAATACTGTTATACTGTTAAATCCAAAGTACCATGGAGACACTTTTATGTTAAATACTGTTATACTGTTAAATCCAAAGTACCATGGAGACACTTTTATGTTAAATACTGTTATACTGTTAAATCCAAAGTACCACGGAGACACTTTTATGTTAAATACTGTTATACTGTTAAATCCAAAGTACCATGGAGACACTTTTATGTTAAATACTGTTATACTGTTAAATCCAAAGTACCATGGAGACACTTTTATGTTAAATACTGTTATACTGTTAAATCCAAAGTACCATGGAGACACTTTTATGTTAAATACTGTTATACTGTTAAATCCAAAGTACCATGGAGACACTTTTATGTTAAATACTGTTATACTGTTAAATCCAAAGTACCATGGAGACACTTTTATGTTAAATACTGTTATACTGTTAAATCCAAAGTACCACGGAGACACTTTTATGTTAAATACTGTTATACTGTTAAATCCAAAGTACCACGGAGACACTTTTATGTTAAATACTGTTATACTGTTAAATCCAAAGTACCATGGAGACACTTTTATGTTAAATACTGTTATACTGTTAAATCCAAAGTACCATGGAGACACTTTTATGTTAAATACTGTTATACTGTTAAATCCAAAGTACCACGGAGACACTTTTATGTTAAATACTGTTATACTGTTAAATCCAAAGTACCATGGAGACACTTTTATGTTAAATACTGTTATACTGTTAAATCCAAAGTACCATGGAGACACTTTTATGTTAAATACTGTTATACTGTTAAATCCAAAGTACCATGGAGACACTTTTATGTTAAATACTGTTATACTGTTAAATCCAAAGTACAATGGAGACACTTTTATGCTAAATACTGTTATACTGTTAAATCCAAAGTACCATGGAGACACTTTTATGTTAAATACTGTTATACTGTTAAATCCAAAGTACCATGGACACACTTTTATGTTAAATACTGTTATACTGTTAAATCCAAAGTACCATGGAGACACTTTTATGTTAAATACTGTTATACTGTTAAATCCAAAGTACCATGGAGACACTTTTATGTTAAATACTGTTATACTGTTAAATCCAAAGTACAATGGAGACACTTTTATGTTAAATACTGTTATACTGTTAAATCCAAAGTACCACGGAGACACTTTTATGTTAAATACTGTTATACTGTTAAATCCAAAGTACAATGGAGACACTTTTATGTTAAATACTGTTATACTGTTAAATCCAAAGTACCATGGAGACACTTTTATGTTAAATACTGTTATACTGTTAAATCCAAATTACAATGGAGACACTTTTATGTTAAATACTGTTATACTGTTAAATCCAAAGTACAATGGAGACACTTTTATGTTAAATACTGTTATACTGTTAAATCCAAAGTACCATGGAGACACTTTTATGTTAAATACTGTTATACTGTTAAATCCAAAGTACCATGGAGACACTTTTATGTTAAATACTGTTATACTGTTAAATCCAAAGTACCATGGAGACACTTTTATGTTAAATACTGTTATACTGTTAAATCCAAAGTACAATGGAGACACTTTTATGTTAAATACTGTTATACTGTTAAATCCAAAGTACAATGGAGACACTTTTATGTTAAATACTGTTATACTGTTAAATCCAAAGTACAATGGAGACACTTCTATGTTAAATACTGTTATACTGTTAAATCCAAAGTACCATGGAGACACTTTTATGTTAAATACTGTTATACTGTTAAATCCAAAGTACCATGGAGACACTTTTATGTTAAATACTGTTATACTGTTAAATCCAAAGTACAATGGAGACACTTTTATGTTAAATACTGTTATACTGTTAAATCCAAAGTACAATGGAGACACTTTTATGTTAAATACTGTTATACTGTTAAATCCAAAGTACAATGGAGACACTTTTATGTTAAATACTGTTATACTGTTAAATCCAAAGTACCATGGAGACACTTTTATGTTAAATACTGTTATACTGTTAAATCCAAAGTACCACGGAGACACTTTTATGTTAAATACTGTTATACTGTTAAATCCAAAGTACAATGGAGACACTTTTATGTTAAATACTGTTATACTGTTAAATCCAAAGTACCATGGAGACACTTTTATGTTAAATACTGTTATACTGTTAAATCCAAAGTACAATGGAGACACCTTTATGTTAAATACTGTTATACTGTTAAATCCAAAGTACCATGGAGACACTTTTATGTTAAATACTGTTATACTGTTAAATCCAAAGTACAATGGAGACACTTTTATGTTAAATACTGTTATACTGTTAAATCCAAAGTACCATGGAGACACTTTTATGTTAAATACTGTTATACTGTTAAATCCAAAGTACCATGGAGACACTTTTATGTTAAATACTGTTATACTGTTAAATCCAAAGTACCATGGAGACACTTTTATGTTAAATACTGTTATACTGTTAAATCCAAAGTACCATGGAGACACTTTTATGTTAAATACTGTTATACTGTTAAATCCAAAGTACCACGGAGACACTTTTATGTTAAATACTGTTATACTGTTAAATCCAAAGTACAATGGAGACACTTTTATGTTAAATACTGTTATACTGTTAAATCCAAAGTACCACGGAGACACTTTTATGTTAAATACTGTTATACTGTTAAATCCAAAGTACCATGGAGACACTTTTATGTTAAATACTGTTATACTGTTAAATCCAAAGTACCACGGAGACACTTTTATGTTAAATACTGTTATACTGTTAAATCCAAAGTACCATGGAGACACTTTTATGTTAAATACTGTTATACTGTTAAATCCAAAGTACCACGGAGACACTTTTATGTTAAATACTGTTATACTGTTAAATCCAAAGTACCATGGAGACACTTTTATGTTAAATACTGTTATACTGTTAAATCCAAAGTACCACGGAGACACTTTTATGTTAAATACTGTTATACTGTTAAATCCAAAGTACAATGGAGACACTTTTATGTTAAATACTGTTATACTGTTAAATCCAAAGTACCATGGAGACACTTTTATGTTAAATACTGTTATACTGTTAAATCCAAAGTACAATGGAGACACTTTTATGTTAAATACTGTTATACTGTTAAATCCAAAGTACCATGGAGACACTTTTATGTTAAATACTGTTATACTGTTAAATCCAAAGTACAATGGAGACACTTTTATGTTAAATACTGTTATACTGTTAAATCCAAAGTACAATGGAGACACTTTTATGTTAAATACTGTTATACTGTTAAATCCAAAGTACCATGGAGACACTTTTATGTTAAATACTGTTATACTGTTAAATCCAAAGTACCATGGAGACACTTTTATGTTAAATACTGTTATACTGTTAAATCCAAAGTACCATGGAGACACTTTTATGTTAAATACTGTTATACTGTTAAATCCAAAGTACAATGGAGACACTTTTATGTTAAATACTGTTATACTGTTAAATCCAAAGTACAATGGAGACACTTTTATGTTAAATACTGTTATACTGTTAAATCCAAATTACAATGGAGACACTTTTATGTTAAATACTGTTATACTGTTAAATCCAAAGTACCATGGAGACACTTTTATGTTAAATACTGTTATACTGTTAAATCCAAAGTACAATGGAGACACTTTTATGTTAAATACTGTTATACTGTTAAATCCAAAGTACAATGGAGACACTTTTATGTTAAATACTGTTATACTGTTAAATCCAAAGTACCATGGAGACACTTTTATGTTAAATACTGTTATACTGTTAAATCCAAAGTACCATGGAGACACTTTTATGTTAAATACTGTTATACTGTTAAATCCAAAGTACCACGGAGACACTTTTATGTTAAATACTGTTATACTGTTAAATCCAAAGTACCACGGAGACACTTTTATGTTAAATACTGTTATACTGTTAAATCCAAAGTACCACGGAGACACTTTTATGTTAAATACTGTTATACTGTTAAATCCAAAGTACCATGGAGACACTTTTATGTTAAATACTGTTATACTGTTAAATCCAAAGTACAATGGAGACACTTTTATGTTAAATACTGTTATACTGTCAAATCCAAAGTACCATGGAGACACTTTTATGTTAAATACTGTTATACTGTTAAATCCAAAGTACCACGGAGACACTTTTATGTTAAATACTGTTATACTGTTAAATCCAAAGTACCATGGAGACACTTTTATGTTAAATACTGTTATACTGTTAAATCCAAAGTACCATGGAGACACTTTTATGTTAAATACTGTTATACTGTTAAATCCAAAGTACCACGGAGACACTTTTATGTTAAATACTGTTATACTGTTAAATCCAAAGTACAATGGAGACACTTTTATGTTAAATACTGTTATACTGTTAAATCCAAAGTACCATGGAGACACTTTTATGTTAAATACTGTTATACTGTTAAATCCAAAGTACCATGGAGACACTTTTATGTTAAATACTGTTATACTGTTAAATCCAAAGTACCATGGAGACACTTTTATGTTAAATACTGTTATACTGTTAAATCCAAAGTACCACGGAGACACTTTTATGTTAAATACTGTTATACTGTTAAATCCAAAGTACCACGGAGACACTTTTATGTTAAATACTGTTATACTGTTAAATCCAAAGTACCATGGAGACACTTTTATGTTAAATACTGTTATACTGTTAAATCCAAAGTACCATGGAGACACTTTTATGTTAAATACTGTTATACTGTTAAATCCAAAGTACAATGGAGACACTTTTATGTTAAATACTGTTATACTGTTAAATCCAAAGTACCATGGAGACACTTTTATGTTAAATACTGTTATACTGTTAAATCCAAAGTACCATGGAGACACTTTTATGTTAAATACTGTTATACTGTTAAATCCAAAGTACCACGGAGACACTTTTATGTTAAATACTGTTATACTGTTAAATCCAAAGTACCATGGAGACACTTTTATGTTAAATACTGTTATACTGTTAAATCCAAAGTACCATGGAGACACTTTTATGTTAAATACTGTTATACTGTTAAATCCAAAGTACCACGGAGACACTTTTATGTTAAATACTGTTATACTGTTAAATCCAAAGTACCACGGAGACACTTTTATGTTAAATACTGTTATACTGTTAAATCCAAAGTACCATGGAGACACTTTTATGTTAAATACTGTTATACTGTTAAATCCAAAGTACCACGGAGACACTTTTATGTTAAATACTGTTATACTGTTAAATCCAAAGTACCATGGAGACACTTTTATGTTAAATACTGTTATACTGTTAAATCCAAAGTACAATGGAGACACTTTTATGTTAAATACTGTTATACTGTTAAATCCAAAGTACAATGGAGACACTTTTATGTTAAATACTGTTATACTGTTAAATCCAAAGTACCACGGAGACACTTTTATGTTAAATACTGTTATACTGTTAAATCCAAAGTACCACGGAGACACTTTTATGTTAAATACTGTTATACTGTTAAATCCAAAGTACCATGGAGACACTTTTATGTTAAATACTGTTATACTGTTAAATCCAAAGTACAATGGAGACACTTTTATGTTAAATACTGTTATACTGTTAAATCCAAAGTACCACGGAGACACTTTTATGTTAAATACTGTTATACTGTTAAATCCAAAGTACCATGGAGACACTTTTATGTTAAATACTGTTATACTGTTAAATCCAAAGTACAATGGAGACACTTTTATGTTAAATACTGTTATACTGTTAAATCCAAAGTACCATGGAGACACTTTTATGTTAAATACTGTTATACTGTTAAATCCAAAGTACCATGGAGACACTTTTATGTTAAATACTGTTATACTGTTAAATCCAAAGTACCACGGAGACACTTTTATGTTAAATACTGTTATACTGTTAAATCCAAAGTACCATGGAGACACTTTTATGTTAAATACTGTTATACTGTTAAATCCAAAGTACCATGGAGACACTTTTATGTTAAATACTGTTATACTGTTAAATCCAAAGTACCACGGAGACACTTTTATGTTAAATACTGTTATACTGTTAAATCCAAAGTACCATGGAGACACTTTTATGTTAAATACTGTTATACTGTTAAATCCAAAGTACAATGGAGACACTTTTATGTTAAATACTGTTATACTGTTAAATCCAAATTACAATGGAGACACTTTTATGTTAAATACTGTTATACTGTTAAATCCAAAGTACCATGGAGACACTTTTATGTTAAATACTGTTATACTGTTAAATCCAAATTACAATGGAGACACTTTTATGTTAAATACTGTTATACTGTTAAATCCAAAGTACAATGGAGACACTTTTATGTTAAATACTGTTATACTGTTAAATCCAAAGTACCATGGAGACACTTTTATGTTAAATACTGTTATACTGTTAAATCCAAAGTACCATGGAGACACTTTTATGTTAAATACTGTTATACTGTTAAATCCAAAGTACAATGGAGACACTTTTATGTTAAATACTGTTATACTGTTAAATCCAAAGTACAATGGAGACACTTTTATGTTAAATACTGTTATACTGTTAAATCCAAAGTACAATGGAGACACTTTTATGTTAAATACTGTTATACTGTTAAATCCAAAGTACAATGGAGACACTTTTATGTTAAATACTGTTATACTGTTAAATCCAAAGTACAATGGAGACACTTTTATGTTAAATACTGTTATACTGTTAAATCCAAAGTACCACGGAGACACTTTTATGTTAAATACTGTTATACTGTTAAATCCAAAGTACCACGGAGACACTTTTATGTTAAATACTGTTATACTGTTAAATCCAAAGTACCATGGAGACACTTTTATGTTAAATACTGTTATACTGTTAAATCCAAATTACAATGGAGACACTTTTATGTTAAATACTGTTATACTGTTAAATCCAAAGTACAATGGAGACACTTTTATGTTAAATACTGTTATACTGTTAAATCCAAAGTACCATGGAGACACTTTTATGTTAAATACTGTTATACTGTTAAATCCAAAGTACCATGGAGACACTTTTATGTTAAATACTGTTATACTGTTAAATCCAAAGTACCATGGAGACACTTTTATGTTAAATACTGTTATACTGTTAAATCCAAAGTACCATGGAGACACTTTTATGTTAAATACTGTTATACTGTTAAATCCAAAGTACCATGGAGACACTTTTATGTTAAATACTGTTATACTGTTAAATCCAAAGTACCATGGAGACACTTTTATGTTAAATACTGTTATACTGTTAAATCCAAAGTACCATGGAGACACTTTTATGTTAAATACTGTTATACTGTTAAATCCAAAGTACCACGGAGACACTTTTATGTTAAATACTGTTATACTGTTAAATCCAAAGTACAATGGAGACACTTTTATGTTAAATACTGTTATACTGTTAAATCCAAAGTACCATGGAGACACTTTTATGTTAAATACTGTTATACTGTTAAATCCAAAGTACCATGGAGACACTTTTATGTTAAATACTGTTATACTGTTAAATCCAAAGTACCACGGAGACACTTTTATGTTAAATACTGTTATACTGTTAAATCCAAAGTACCACGGAGACACTTTTATGTTAAATACTGTTATACTGTTAAATCCAAAGTACCATGGAGACACTTTTATGTTAAATACTGTTATACTGTTAAATCCAAAGTACAATGGAGACACTTTTATGTTAAATACTGTTATACTGTTAAATCCAAAGTACCATGGAGACACTTTTATGTTAAATACTGTTATACTGTTAAATCCAAAGTACAATGGAGACACTTTTATGTTAAATACTGTTATACTGTTAAATCCAAAGTACCACGGAGACACTTTTATGTTAAATACTGTTATACTGTTAAATCCAAAGTACAATGGAGACACTTTTATGTTAAATACTATTATACTGTTAAATCCAAAGTACCATGGAGACACTTTTATGTTAAATACTGTTATACTGTTAAATCCAAAGTACCATGGAGACACTTTTATGTTAAATACTGTTATACTGTTAAATCCAAAGTACCATGGAGACACTTTTATGTTAAATACTGTTATACTGTTAAATCCAAAGTACCACGGAGACACTTTTATGTTAAATACTGTTATACTGTTAAATCCAAAGTACCATGGAGACACTTTTATGTTAAATACTGTTATACTGTTAAATCCAAAGTACCATGGAGACACTTTTATGTTAAATACTGTTATACTGTTAAATCCAAAGTACAATGGAGACACTTTTATGTTAAATACTGTTATACTGTTAAATCCAAAGTACCACGGAGACACTTTTATGTTAAATACTGTTATACTGTTAAATCCAAAGTACCATGGAGACACTTTTATGTTAAATACTGTTATACTGTTAAATCCAAAGTACAATGGAGACACTTTTATGTTAAATACTGTTATACTGTTAAATCCAAAGTACCATGGAGACACTTTTATGTTAAATACTGTTATACTGTTAAATCCAAAGTACCATGGAGACACTTTTATGTTAAATACTGTTATACTGTTAAATCCAAAGTACCATGGAGACACTTTTATGTTAAATACTGTTATACTGTTAAATCCAAAGTACAATGGAGACACTTTTATGTTAAATACTGTTATACTGTTAAATCCAAAGTACAATGGAGACACTCTTATGTTAAATACTGTTATACTGTTAAATCCAAAGTACCATGGAGACACTTTTATGTTAAATACTGTTATACTGTTAAATCCAAAGTACCACGGAGACACTTTTATGTTAAATACTGTTATACTGTTAAATCCAAAGTACCATGGAGACACTTTTATGTTAAATACTGTTATACTGTTAAATCCAAAGTACCATGGAGACACTTTTATGTTAAATACTGTTATACTGTTAAATCCAAAGTACCATGGAGACACTTTTATGTTAAATACTGTTATACTGTTAAATCCAAAGTACCATGGAGACACTTTTATGTTAAATACTGTTATACTGTTAAATCCAAAGTACAATGGAGACACTTTTATGTTAAATACTGTTATACTGTTAAATCCAAAGTACCATGGAGACACTTTTATGTTAAATACTGTTATACTGTTAAATCCAAAGTACCATGGAGACACTTTTATGTTAAATACTGTTATACTGTTAAATCCAAAGTACAATGGAGACACTTTTATGTTAAATACTGTTATACTGTTAAATCCAAAGTACCATGGAGACACTTTTATGTTAAATACTGTTATACTGTTAAATCCAAAGTACCATGGAGACACTTTTATGTTAAATACTGTTATACTGTTAAATCCAAAGTACCACGGAGACACTTTTATGTTAAATACTGTTATACTGTTAAATCCAAAGTACCATGGAGACACTTTTATGTTAAATACTATTATACTGTTAAATCCAAAGTACCATGGAGACACTTTTATGTTAAATACTGTTATACTGTTAAATCCAAAGTACCATGGAGACACTTTTATGTTAAATACTGTTATACTGTTAAATCCAAAGTACCATGGAGACACTTTTATGTTAAATACTGTTATACTGTTAAATCCAAAGTACCATGGAGACACTTTTATGTTAAATACTGTTATACTGTTAAATCCAAAGTACCATGGAGACACTTTTATGTTAAATACTGTTATACTGTTAAATCCAAAGTACCATGGAGACACTTTTATGAACTTCAAGCCTCATTGCTGGACATTAAAATTACACTGAAAAGTAATTACATATACTTGAAGTTCATTAACCCTTTCATGCATGAATTAATAATAAAACAATGAAACATTTTTCACATTTTTGTAAAAAAAACAAAACAAAAAACACTAAAGTGGTTTATTTACAGAAATACCCTCCTCATTCATGAATATGGAGGAAAAGAGCTTGTAAACATGTGTCCACTCCAGGGCCACCATGCATAATAGGGTTAAAAACACAAAAACTACATTTAGATTCATTTAGCTTATCACCAGACTAATTTAACAGTGTAGTACTACTATTACTATTATTTTGACTGTAGTACTACTATTACTATTATTATTATTGTAGTACTACTAACTTTTTCCTCTGTGAAATATGTTTTCCAGCATCAGGCCTTGTCCATAATACTTAGTCATATTATCTTTAATCTGGAAATAATCTGCATAAATACTGACCAGCCGTACACTTAGTACTACTGTAGTACTGTTAGTAGTACTACTGTAGTACTGTTAGTAGTACTACTGTAGTACTGTTAGTAGTACTACTGTAGTAAAAGACTGTAAATAGTACTACTGTAGTACATGACTGTTAGTAGTACTACTGTAGTACTGTTAGTAGTACTACTGTAGTAAAAGACTGTAAATAGTACTACTGTAGTACATGACTGTTAGTAGTACTACTGTAGTAAAAGACTGTTAGTAGTACTACTGTAGTACATGACTGTTAGTAGTACTACTGTAGTACATGACTGTTAGTAGTACTACTGTAGTAAAAGACTGTAAATAGTACTACTGTAGTACATGACTGTTAGTAGTACTACTGTAGTAAAAGACTGTAAATAGTACTACTGTAGTACATGACTGTTAGTACTACTACTGTAGTACATGACTGTTAGCAGTACTACTGTAGTAAAAGACTGTAAATAGTACTACTGTAGTACATGACTGTTAGTAGTACTACTGTAGTACATGACTGTTAGTAGTACTACTGTAGTACATGACTGTTAGTAGTACTACTGTAGTACATGACTGTTAGTACTACTACTGTAGTACATGACTGTTAGTAGTACTACTGTAGTACATGACTGTTAGTAGTACTACTGTAGTACATGACTGTTTGTAGTACTACTGTAGTACATGACTGTTTGTAGTACTACTATAGTACATGACTGTTAGTAGTACTACTGTAGTACATGACTGTTAGTACTACTACTGTAGTACATGACTGTTAGTACTACTACTGTAGTACATGACTGTTAGTAGTACTACTGTAGTACATGACTGTTAGTAGTACTACTGTAGTAAAAGACTAAGTAGTACTACTGTAGTAAAAGACTGTAAATAGTACTACTGTAGTACATGACTGTTAGTAGTACTACTGTAGTAAAAGACTGTAAATAGTACTACTGTAGTACATGACTGTTAGTAGTACTACTGTAGTAAAAGACTGTAAATAGTACTACTGTAGTACATGACTGTTAGTAGTACTACTGTAGTAAAAGACTGTAAATAGTACTACTGTAGTACATGACTGTTAGTAGTACTACTGTAGTACATGACTGTTAGTAGTACTACTGTAGTACATGACTATTAGTAGTACTACTGTAGTACATGACTGTTAGTAGTACTACTGTAGTACATGACTATTAGTAGTACTACTGTAGTACATGACTGTTAGTACTACTACTGTAGTACATGACTGTTAGTAGTACTACTGTAGTACATGACTGTTAGTACTACTACTGTAGTACATGACTGTTTGTAGTACTACTGTAGTACATGACGCTTAGTAGTACTACTGTAGTACATGACTGTTAGTAGTACTACTGTAGTAAAAGACTAAGTAGTACTACTGTAGTACATCACTGTTAAGTAGTACTACTGTAGTAAAACTGTAAATAGTACTACTGTAGTACATGTCTGTTAGTAGTACTACTGTAGTACATGACTGTTAGTAGTACTGCTGTAGTACATGACTGTTAAGTAGTACTACTGTAGTAAATGTCTGTTATTGGTACTACTGTAGTAAATGACAGTTAGTAGTACTACTGTAGTAAATGTCTGTTTGTAGTACTACTGTAGTACATGACTGTTAAGTAGTACTACTGTAGTACAACTGTTTAGTACTACTGTTGAACATGTCTGTTAGTAGTACTACTGTAGTACATGACTTTTAAGTAGTACTACTGTAGTACAACTGTTTAGTACTACTGTTGAACATGTCTGTTAGTAGTACTACTGTAGTAAATGACTGTTAAGTAGTACTACTGTAGTAAATGTCTGTTAGTAGTACCACTGTAGTAAATGTCTGTTTGTAGTACTACTGTAGTACATGACTGTTAAGTAGTACTACTGTAGTACAACTGTTTAGTACTACTGTTGAACATGTCTGTTAGTAGTACTACTGTAGTAAATGACTGTTAAGTAGTACTACTGTAGTAAATGTCTGTTAGTAGTACCACTGTAGTAAATGTCTGTTTGTAGTACTACTGTAGTACATGACTGTTAAGTAGTACTACTGTAATACATGTCTGTTTGTAGTACTACTGTAGTACATGACTGTTAAGTAGTACTATTGTCGTACGACTGTTAAGTAGTACTACTATAATACATGTCTGTTAGTAGTACTACTGTAGTAAATCACTGTTAAGTAGTACTACTGTAGTAAAACTGTAAATAGTACTACTGTAGTACATGTCTGTTAGTAGTACTACTGTAGTACATGACTGTTAGTAGTACTGCTGTAGTAAATGACTGTTAAGTAGTACTACTGTCGTACGACTGTTAAGTTGTAAAACTGTAGTACATGACTGTTAAGTAGTACTACTGTAGTACATGACTGTTATTGGTACTACTGTAGTACATGACTGTTAAGTAGTACTACTGTAATACATGTCTGTTAAGTAGTACTACTGTAGCACATGTCTGTTAAGTAGTACTACTGTAGCACATGACTGTTAAGTAGTACTACTGTAGTACATGTCTGTTAGTAGTACTACTGTAGTACATGACTGTTAGTAGTACTACTGTAGTACATGACTGTTAAGTAATACTACTGTCGTACGACTGTTAAGTAGTACTACTGTAGTACATGACTGTTATTGGTACTACTGTAGTACATGACTGTTAAGTAGTACTACTGTAGTACATGACTGTTAGTAGTACTACTGTAGTAAAAGACTAAGTAGTACTACTGTAGTACATGACTGTTAAGTAGTACTACTGTAGTACATGACTGTTAAGTAGTACTACTGTAGTACATGACTGTTAAATAGTACTACTGTAGTACGTCTGTTAGTAGCACTACTGTAGTAAATGACTGTTGGTAGTACTACTGTAGTAAATGTCTTTTTGTAGTACTACTGTAGTACATGACTGTTAAGTAGTACTACTGTAGTACCTGACTGTTAAGTAGTACTACTGTCGTACGACTGTTAGGTTGTAAAACTGTAGTACATGACTGTTAAGTAGTACTACTGTAGTACATGACAGTTATTGGTACTACTGCAGTACATGACTGTTAAGTAGTACTACTGTAGTAAATGTCTGTTAGTAGTACCACTGTAGTAAATGTCTGTTTGTAGTACTACTGTAGTACATGACTGTTAAGTAGTACTACTATAATGTCTGTTAGTAGTACTACTGTAGTAAATCACTGTTAAGTAGTACTACTGTAGTAAAACTGTAAATAGTACTACTGTAGTACATGTCTGTTAGTAGTACTACTGTAGTACATGACTGTTAGTAGTACTGCTGTAGTAAATGACTGTTAAGTAGTACTACTGTCGTACGACTGTTAAGTAGTAAAACTGTAGTACATGACTGTTAAGTAGTACTACTGTAGTACATGACTGTTATTGGTACTACTGTAATACATGTCTGTTAAGTAGTACTACTGTAGCACATGTCTGTTTAGTAGTACTACTGTAGCACATGACTGTTAAGTAGTACTACTGTAGTACATGTCTTTTAGTAGTACTACTGTAGTACATGACTGTTAAGTAGTACTACTGTAGTACATGACTGTTAAGTAATACTACTGTCGTACGACTGTTAAGTAGTAAAACTGTAGTACATGACTGTTAAGTAGTACTACTGTAGTACATGACTGTTATTGATACTACTGTAGTACATGACTGTTAAGTAGTACTACTGTAGTAAATGACTGTTGGTAGTACTGCTGTAGTAAATTACTGTTAGTAGTACTACTGTAGTACATGACTGTAAGTAGTATTACTGTAGTACATGTCTGTTATTGGTACTACTGTAGTACATGACTGTTAAGTAGTATTACTGTAGTACATGACTGTTAAGTAGTACTACTGTAATACATGACTGTTAAGTAGTACTACTGTAGTAGATGTCTGTTAGTAGTACTGCTGTAGTAAATGACAGTAGTACTACTGTAGTAAATGTCTGTTTGTAGTACTACTGTAGTACATGACTGTTAAGTAGTACTACTGTCGTACGACTGTTAAGTAGTACTACTGTAAAACATGTCTGTTAATAGTACTACTGTAGTACATGACTGTTAAGTAGTACTACTGTAGTACATGTCTGTTAGTAGTACTACTGTAGTACATCACTGTTAAGTAGTACTACTGTAGTAAATGACTGTAAATAGTACTACTCTAGTACATGACTGTTTAGTAGTACTACTGTAGTACATGACTGTTAAGTAGTACTACTGTAGTAAATGTCTGTTATTGGTACTACTGTAGTAAATGACAGTTAGTAGTACTACTGTAGTAAATGTCTGTTTGTAGTACTACTGTAGTACATGACTGTTAAGTAGTACTACTTTCGTACAACTGTTAAGTAGTACTACTGTAATACATGTCTGTTAGTAGTACTACTGTAGTACATGACTGTTAAGTAGTACTACTGTAGTACATGACTGTTAAGTAGTACTACTGTAATACATGTCTGTTAAGTAGTACTACTGTAGCACATGTCTGTTAAGTAGTACTACTGTAGCACATGACTGTTAAGTAGTACTACTGTAGTAAATGTCTGTTAGTAGTACTACTGTAGTAAATGACAGTAGTACTACTGTAGTAAATGTCTGTTAGTAGTACTACTCTTGTAAATGACTGTAAATAGTACTACTGTAGTACATGACTGTTTAGTAGTACTACTGTAGTAAATGTCAGTTAGTAGTACTATTGTAGTAAATTACTGTTAGTAGTACTACTGTAGTACATGACTGTAAGTAGTATTACTGTAGTACATGTCTGTTATTGGTACTACTGTAGTACATGACTGTTAAGTAGTATTACTGTAGTACATGACTGTTAAGTAGTACTACTGTAATACATGACTGTTAAGTAGTACTACTGTAGTAGATGTCTGTTAGTAGTACTACTGTAGTAAATGACAGTAGTACTACTGTAGTAAATGTCTGTTTGTAGTACTACTGTAGTACATGACTGTTAAGTAGTACTACTGTCGTACGACTGTTAAGTCGTACTACTGTAAAACATGTCTGTTAATAGTACTACTGTAGTACATGACTGTTAAGTAGTACTACTGTAGTACATGTCTGTTAGTAGTACTACTGTAGTACATCACTGTTAAGTAGTACTACTGTAGTAAATGACTGTAAATAGTACTACTGTAGTACATGACTTTTTAGTAGTACTACTGTAGTACATGACTGTTAAGTAGTACTACTGTAGTAAATGTCTGTTATTGGTACTACTGTAGTAAATGACAGTTAGTAGTACTACTGTAGTAAATGTCTGTTTGTAGTACTACTGTAGTACATGACTGTTAAGTAGTACTACTTTCGTACAACTGTTAAGTAGTACTACTGTAATACATGTCTGTTAGTAGTACTACTGTAGTACATGACTGTTAAGTAGTACTACTGTAGTACATGACTGTTAAGTAGTACTACTGTAATACATGTCTGTTAAGTAGTACTACTGTAGCACATGTCTGTTAAGTAGTACTACTTTAGCACATGACTGTTAAGTAGTACTACTGTAGTAAATGTCTGTTAGTAGTACTACTGTAGTAAATGACAGTTAGTAGTACTACTGTAGTAAATGACTGTAAGTAGTACTACTGTAGTAAATGACTGTAAATAGTACTACTGTAGTACATGACTGTTAAGTAGTACTACTGTAGTACATGACTGTTAAGTAGTACTACTGTATTACATGACTGTTAAGTAGTACTACTGTCGTACAACTGTTAAGTAGTACTACTATAATACATGTCTGCTAGTAGTACTACTGCAGTAAATGACTGTTAGTAGTACTGCTGTAGTACATCACTGTTAAGTAGTACTACTGTACTAAATGACTGTTAGTAGTACTACTGTAGTAAATGACAGTTAGTAGTACTACTGTATTAAATGTCTGTTTGTAGTACTACTGTATTACATGACTGTTAAGTAGTACTATTGTCGTACAACTTTTTAGTAGTACTACTGTAGTACATGACTGTTAAGTAGTACTACTGTAGTACATGTCTGTTAGTAGTACTACTGTAGTACATCACTGTTAAGTAGTACTACTGTAGTAAATGACTGTAAATAGTACTACTGTAGTACATGACTGTTAAGTAGTACTACTGTAGTACATGACTTTTAAGTAGTACTACTGTAGTAAATGTCTGTTAGTAGTACTACTGTAGTAAATGACAGTTAGTACTACTGTAGTAAATGTCTGTTTGTAGTACTACTGTATTACATGACTGTTAAGTAGTACTACTGTCGTACAACTGTTAAGTAGTACTACTGTAATACATGTCTGTTAGTAGTACTACTGTAGTACATGACTGTTAAGTAGTACTACTGTAGTACATGTCTGTTAGTAGTACTACTGTAGTACATCACTGTTAAGTAGTACTACTGTAGTACATGACTGTTAAGTAGTACTACTGTAGTAAATGTCTGTTAGTAGTACTACTGTAGTAAATGACAGTTAGTAGTACTACTGTAGTAAATGTCTGTTTGTAGTACTACTGTAGTACATGACTGTTAAGTAGTACTACTGTCGTACAACTGTTAAGTAGTACTACTATAATACATGTCTGTTAGTAGTACTACTGTAGTAAATGTCTGTTAGTAGTACCACTGTAGTAAATGTCTGTTTGTAGTACTACTGTAGTACATGACTGTTAAGTAGTACTACTGTAGTACAACTGTTTAGTACTACTGTTGAACATGTCTGTTAGTAGTACTACTGTAGTAAATGACTGTTAAGTAGTACTACTGTAGTAAATGTCTGTTAGTAGTACCACTGTAGTAAATGTCTGTTTGTAGTACTACTGTAGTACATGACTGTTAAGTAGTACTACTGTAATACATGTCTGTTTGTAGTACTACTGTAGTACATGACTGTTAAGTAGTACTATTGTCGTACGACTGTTAAGTAGTACTACTATAATACATGTCTGTTAGTAGTACTACTGTAGTAAATCACTGTTAAGTAGTACTACTGTAGTAAAACTGTAAATAGTACTACTGTAGTACATGTCTGTTAGTAGTACTACTGTAGTACATGACTGTTAGTAGTACTGCTGTAGTAAATGACTGTTAAGTAGTACTACTGTCGTACGACTGTTAAGTTGTAAAACTGTAGTACATGACTGTTAAGTAGTACTACTGTAGTACATGACTGTTATTGGTACTACTGTAGTACATGACTGTTAAGTAGTACTACTGTAATACATGTCTGTTAAGTAGTACTACTGTAGCACATGTCTGTTAAGTAGTACTACTGTAGCACATGACTGTTAAGTAGTACTACTGTAGTACATGTCTGTTAGTAGTACTACTGTAGTACATGACTGTTAGTAGTACTACTGTAGTACATGACTGTTAAGTAATACTACTGTCGTACGACTGTTAAGTAGTACTACTGTAGTACATGACTGTTATTGGTACTACTGTAGTACATGACTGTTAAGTAGTACTACTGTAGTACATGACTGTTAGTAGTACTACTGTAGTAAAAGACTAAGTAGTACTACTGTAGTACATGACTGTTAAGTAGTACTACTGTAGTACATGACTGTTAAGTAGTACTACTGTAGTACATGACTGTTAAATAGTACTACTGTAGTACGTCTGTTAGTAGCACTACTGTAGTAAATGACTGTTGGTAGTACTACTGTAGTAAATGTCTTTTTGTAGTACTACTGTAGTACATGACTGTTAAGTAGTACTACTGTAGTACCTGACTGTTAAGTAGTACTACTGTCGTACGACTGTTAGGTTGTAAAACTGTAGTACATGACTGTTAAGTAGTACTACTGTAGTACATGACAGTTATTGGTACTACTGCAGTACATGACTGTTAAGTAGTACTACTGTAGTAAATGTCTGTTAGTAGTACCACTGTAGTAAATGTCTGTTTGTAGTACTACTGTAGTACATGACTGTTAAGTAGTACTACTATAATGTCTGTTAGTAGTACTACTGTAGTAAATCACTGTTAAGTAGTACTACTGTAGTAAAACTGTAAATAGTACTACTGTAGTACATGTCTGTTAGTAGTACTACTGTAGTACATGACTGTTAGTAGTACTGCTGTAGTAAATGACTGTTAAGTAGTACTACTGTCGTACGACTGTTAAGTAGTAAAACTGTAGTACATGACTGTTAAGTAGTACTACTGTAGTACATGACTGTTATTGGTACTACTGTAATACATGTCTGTTAAGTAGTACTACTGTAGCACATGTCTGTTTAGTAGTACTACTGTAGCACATGACTGTTAAGTAGTACTACTGTAGTACATGTCTTTTAGTAGTACTACTGTAGTACATGACTGTTAAGTAGTACTACTGTAGTACATGACTGTTAAGTAATACTACTGTCGTACGACTGTTAAGTAGTAAAACTGTAGTACATGACTGTTAAGTAGTACTACTGTAGTACATGACTGTTATTGATACTACTGTAGTACATGACTGTTAAGTAGTATTACTGTAGTACATGACTGTTAAGTAGTACTACTGTAATACATGACTGTTAAGTAGTACTACTGTAGTAGATGTCTGTTAGTAGTACTACTGTAGTAAATGTCTGTTAGTAGTACTACTGTAGTAAATGACAGTAGTACTACTGTAGTAAATGTCTGTTAGTAGTACTACTCTTGTAAATGACTGTAAATAGTACTACTGTAGTACATGACTGTTTAGTAGTACTACTGTAGTAAATGTCAGTTAGTAGTACTATTGTAGTAAATGACAGTAGTACTACTGTAGTAAATGTCTGTTTGTAGTACTACTGTAGTACATGACTGTTAAGTAGTACTACTGTCGTACGACTGTTAAGTCGTACTACTGTAAAACATGTCTGTTAATAGTACTACTGTAGTACATGACTGTTAAGTAGTACTACTGTAGTACATGTCTGTTAGTAGTACTACTGTAGTACATCACTGTTAAGTAGTACTACTGTAGTAAATGACTGTAAATAGTACTACTGTAGTACATGACTTTTTAGTAGTACTACTGTAGTACATGACTGTTAAGTAGTACTACTGTAGTAAATGTCTGTTATTGGTACTACTGTAGTAAATGACAGTTAGTAGTACTACTGTAGTAAATGTCTGTTTGTAGTACTACTGTAGTACATGACTGTTAAGTAGTACTACTTTCGTACAACTGTTAAGTAGTACTACTGTAATACATGTCTGTTAGTAGTACTACTGTAGTACATGACTGTTAAGTAGTACTACTGTAGTACATGACTGTTAAGTAGTACTACTGTAATACATGTCTGTTAAGTAGTACTACTGTAGCACATGTCTGTTAAGTAGTACTACTTTAGCACATGACTGTTAAGTAGTACTACTGTAGTAAATGTCTGTTAGTAGTACTACTGTAGTAAATGACAGTTAGTAGTACTACTGTAGTAAATGACTGTAAGTAGTACTACTGTAGTAAATGACTGTAAATAGTACTACTGTAGTACATGACTGTTAAGTAGTACTACTGTAGTACATGACTGTTAAGTAGTACTACTGTATTACATGACTGTTAAGTAGTACTACTGTCGTACAACTGTTAAGTAGTACTACTATAATACATGTCTGCTAGTAGTACTACTGCAGTAAATGACTGTTAGTAGTACTGCTGTAGTACATCACTGTTAAGTAGTACTACTGTACTAAATGACTGTTAGTAGTACTACTGTAGTAAATGACAGTTAGTAGTACTACTGTATTAAATGTCTGTTTGTAGTACTACTGTATTACATGACTGTTAAGTAGTACTATTGTCGTACAACTTTTTAGTAGTACTACTGTAGTACATGACTGTTAAGTAGTACTACTGTAGTACATGTCTGTTAGTAGTACTACTGTAGTACATCACTGTTAAGTAGTACTACTGTAGTAAATGACTGTAAATAGTACTACTGTAGTACATGACTGTTAAGTAGTACTACTGTAGTACATGACTTTTAAGTAGTACTACTGTAGTAAATGTCTGTTAGTAGTACTACTGTAGTAAATGACAGTTAGTACTACTGTAGTAAATGTCTGTTTGTAGTACTACTGTATTACATGACTGTTAAGTAGTACTACTGTCGTACAACTGTTAAGTAGTACTACTGTAATACATGTCTGTTAGTAGTACTACTGTAGTACATGACTGTTAAGTAGTACTACTGTAGTACATGTCTGTTAGTAGTACTACTGTAGTACATCACTGTTAAGTAGTACTACTGTAGTACATGACTGTTAAGTAGTACTACTGTAGTAAATGTCTGTTAGTAGTACTACTGTAGTAAATGACAGTTAGTAGTACTACTGTAGTAAATGTCGTTTTGTAGTACTACTGTAGTACATGACTGTTAAGTAGTACTACTGTCGTACAACTGTTAAGTAGTACTACTATAATACATGTCTGTTAGTAGTACTACTGCAGTAAATGACTGTTAGTAGTACTGCTGTAGTACATCACTGTTAAGTAGTACTACTGTAGTAAATGACTGTAAATAGTACTACTGTAGTACATGTCTGTTAGTAGTACTACTGTAGTAAATGACTGTTAAGTAGTACTACTGTAGTACATGACTGTTAGTAGTACTACTGTAGTAAAAGACTAAATAGTACTACTGTAGTACATGACTGTTAAGTAGTACTACTGTAGTACATGACTATTAAGTAGTACTACTGTAGTACATGACTGTAAGTAGTACTACTGTAGTAAATGTCTGTTATTTGTACTACTGTAGTAAATGACAGTTAGTAGTACTACTGTAGTAAATGTCTGTTTGTAGTACTACTGTAGTAAATGACTGTTGGTAGTACTGCTGTAGTAAATGTCTGTTAGTAGTACTACTGTAGTAAATGACAGTTAGTAGTACTACTGTAGTAAATGTCTGTTAGTAGTACTACTGTAGCACATGACTGTTAAGTAGGACTACTGTAGTACGACTGTTAAGTAGTACTACTCTAGTAAATGACTGTAAATAGTACTACTGTAGTACATGACTGTTAAGTAGTACTACTGTAGTAAATGTCAGTTAGTAGTACTATTGTAGTAAATTACTGTTAGTAGTACTACTGTAGTACATGACTGTAAGTAGTATTACTGTAGTACATGTCTGTTATTGGTACTACTGTAGTACATGACTGTTAAGTAGTATTACTGTAGTACATGACTGTTAAGTAGTACTACTGTAGTACATGACTGTTAAGTAGTACTACTGTAGTAGATGTCTGTTAGTAGTACTACTGTAGTAAATGACAGTAGTACTACTGTAGTAAATGTCTGTTTGTAGTACTACTGTAGTACATGACTGTTAAGTAGTACTACTGTCGTACGACTGTTAAGTAGTACTACTGTAAAACATGTCTGTTAATAGTACTACTGTAGTACATGACTGTTAAGTAGTACTACTGTAGTACATGTCTGTTAGTAGTACTACTGTAGTACATGACTGTTAAGTAGTACTACTGTAGTAAATGACTGTAAATAGTACTACTGTAGTACATGACTGTTTAGTAGTACTACTGTAGTACATGACTGTTAAGTAGTACTGCTGTAGTAAATGTCTGTTATTGGTACTACTGTAGTAAATGACAGTTAGTAGTACTACTGTAGGAAATGTCTGTTTGTAGTACTACTGTAGTAATTGACTGTTAAGTAGTACTACTTTCGTACAACTGTTAAGTAGTACTACTGTAATACATGTCTGTTAGTAGTACTACTGTAGTACATGACTGTTAAGTAGTACTACTGTAGTAAATGTCTGTTAGTAGTACTGCTTTAGTAAATGTCTGTTAGTAGTACTACTGTAGTAAATTACAGTAGTACTACTGTAGTACATGACTGTTAAGTAGTACTACTTTAGTACATGTCTGTTAGTAGTACTACTGTAGTACATGACTGTTAAGTAGTACTACTGTAGTACATGACTGTTAAGTAGTACTACTGTCGTACGACTCTTAAGTAGTACTACTGTAATACATGTCTGTTAAGTAGTACTACTGTAGCACATGTCTGTTAAGTAGGACCTCTTTAGCACATGACTGTTAAGTAGTACTACTGTAGTACATGTCTGTTAGCAGTACTACTGTAGTACATGACTACTAAGTAGTACTACTGTAGTACATGACTGTTAAGTAATACTACTGTCGTACGACTGTTAAGTAGTAAAACTGTAGTACATGACTGTTAAGTAGTACTACTGTAGTACATGACTGCTAAGTAGTACTACTGTAGTACATGTCTGTTGGTAGTACTACTGTAGTACATGTCTGTTAGTAGTACTACTGTAGTAAATGACAGTTAGTAGTACTACTGTAGTAAATGTCTGTTAGTAGTACTACTGTAGTACATGACTGTTAAGTAGTACTACTGTCGTACGACTGTTAAGTAGTACTACTGTAAAACATGTCTGTTAGTAGTACTACTGTAGTACATGCCTGCTAAGTAGTACTACTGTAGTACATGTCTGTTAGTAGTACTACTGTAGTACATCACTGTCAAGTAGTACTTCTGTAGTAAAACTGTAAATAGTACTACTGTAGTACATGTCGGTTAGTAGTACTACTGTAGTACATGACTGTTAGTAGTACTGCTGTAGTAAATGACTGTTAAGTAGTACTACTGTCGTACGACTGTTAAGTAGTAAAACTGTAGTACATGACTGTTAAGTAGTACTACTGTAGTACATGTCTGTTGAGTAGTACTACTGTAGCACATGTCTGTTAAGTAGTACTACTGTAGCACATGACTGTTAAGTAGTACTACTGTAGTACATGTCTGTTAGTAGTACTACTGTAGTACATGACTGTTAAGTAGTACTACTGTAGTACATGACTGTTAAGTAATACTACTGTCGTACGACTGTTAAGTAGTAAAACTGTAGTACATGACTGTTAAGTAGTACTACTGTAGTACATGACTGTTAAGTAGTACTACTGTAGTACATGACTGTTAAGTAGTACTACTGTCGTACGACTGTTAAGTAGTAAAACTGTAGTACATGACTGTTAAGTAGTACTACTGTAGTACATGACTGTTATTGGTACTACTGTAGTACATGACTGTTAAGTAGTACTACTGTAGTACATGACTGTTAAGTAGTACTACTGTAGTACATGACTGTTAAGTAGTACTACTGTCGTACGACTGTTAAGTAGTACTACTGTAATACATCTCTGTTAAGTAGTACTACTGTAGCACGTGTCTGTGAAGTAGTACTCCTGTAGCACATGACTGTTAAATAGTACTACTGTAGTACGTCTGTTAGTAGTACTACTGTAGTACATGACTGTTAAGTAGGACTACTGTAGTACGACTGTTAAGTAGTACTACTATAGTACATGACTGTTAGTAGTACTACTGTAGTACATGACTGTTAAGTAGTAGTACTGTAGTACATGACTGTTAGTAGTACTACTCTAGTAAATGACTGTAAATAGTACTACTGTAGTACATGAGTGTAAAGTAGTACTACTGTAGTAAATGTCAGTTAGTAGTACTATTGTAGTAAATTACCGTTAGTAGTACTACTGTAGTACATGACTGTAAGTAGTATTACTGTAGTACATGTCTGTTATTGGTACTACTGTAGTACATGACTGTTAAGTAGTACTACTGTCGTACGACTGTTAAGTAGTACTACTGTAAAACATGTCTGTTAGTAGTACTACTGTAGTACATGACTGTTAAGTAGTACTACTGTAGTACATGTCTGTTAGTAGTACTACTGTAGTACATCACTGTTAAGTAGTACTACTGTAGTAAATGACTGTAAATAGTACTACTGTAGTACATGACTGTTTAGTAGTACTACTGTAGTAAATGACAGTTAGTAGTACTACTGTAGTAAATGTCGGTTTGTAGTACTACTGTAGTACATGACTGTTAAGTAGTACTACTGTCGTACGACTGTTAAGTAGTACTACTGTAATACATGTCTGTTAGTAGTACTACTGTAGTACATGACTGTAAAGTAGTACTACTGTAATACATGTCTGTTAAGTAGTACTACTGTAGCACATGTCTGTTAAGTAGTACTACTGTAGCACATGACTGTTAAGTAGTACTACTGTAGTACGTCTGTTAGTAGTACTACTGTAGTAAATGACAGTTAGTAGTACTGTAGTAAATGTCTGTTAGTAGTACTACTGTAGTAAATGACAGTTAGTAGTACTGTAGTAAATGTCTGTTAGTAGTACTACTGTAGTACATGACTGTTAAGTAGGACTACTGTAGTACATGACTGTAAATAGTACTACTGTAGTACATGACTGTTAGTAGTACTACTCTAGTAAATGACTGTAAATAGTACTACTGTAGTACATGACTGTTAAGTAGTACTACTGTAGTAAATGTCAGTTAGTAGTACTATTGTAGTAAATTACTGTTAGTAGTACTACTGTAGTACATGAGTGTAAGTAGTATTGCTGTAGTACATGTCTGTTATTGGTACTACTGTAGTACATGACTGTTAAGTAGTACTACTGTAGTACATGACTGTTAAGTAGTACTACTGTAGTAGATGTCTGTTAGTAGTACTACTGCAGTAAATGACAGCAGTACTACTGTAGTAAATGTCTGTTTTGTAGTACTACTGTAGTACATGACTGTTAAGTAGTCCTACTGTCGTACGACTGTTAAGTAGTACTACTGTAGTACATGACTGCTAAGTAGTACTACTGTAGTACATGTCTGTTGGTAGTACTACTGTAGTACATGACTGTTAAGTAGTACTACTGTAGTAAATGACAGTTAGTAGTACTACTGTAGTAAATGTCTGTTAGTAGTACTACTGTAGTACATGACTCTTAAGTAGTACTACTGTCGTACGACTGTTTAGTAGTACTACTGTAAAACATGTCTGTTAGTAGTACTACTGTAGTACATGACTGCTAAGTAGTACTACTGTAGTACATGTCTGTTAGTAGTACTACTGTAGTACATCACAGTCAAGTAGTACTTCTGTAGTAAAACTGTAAATAGTACTACTGTAGTACATGTCGGTTAGTAGTACTACTGTAGTACATGACTGTTAGTAGTACTGCTGTAGTAAATGACTGTTAAGTAGTACTACTGTCGTACGACTGTTAAGTAGTAAAACTGTAGTACATGACTGTTAAGTAGTACTACTGTAGTACATGTCTGTTGAGTAGTACTACTGTAGCACATGTCTGTTAAGTAGTACTACTGTAGCACATGACTGTTAAGTAGTACTACTGTAGTACATGTCTGTTAGTAGTACTACTGTAGTACATGACTGTTAAGTAGTACTACTGTAGTACATGACTGTTAAGTAATACTACTGTCGTACGACTGTTAAGTAGTAAAACTGTAGTACATGACTGTTAAGTAGTACTACTGTAGTACATGACTGTTAAGTAGTACTACTGTAGTACATGACTGTTAAGTAGTACCACTGTCGTACGACTGTTAAGTAGTAAAACTGTAGTACATGACTGTTAAGTAGTACTACTGTAGTACATGACTGTTATTGGTACTACTGTAGTACATGACTGTTAAGTAGTACTACTGTAGTACATGACTGTTAAGTAGTACTACTGTAGTTCATGACTGTTAAATAGTACTACTGTCGTACGACTGTTAAGTAGTACTACTGTAATACATGTCTGTTAAGTAGTACTACTGTAGCACGTGTCTGCGAAGTAGTACTCCTGTAGCACATGACTGTTAAATAGTACTACTGTAGTACATGACTGTTAAGTAGGACTACTGTAGTACGACTGTTAAGTAGTACTACTATAGTACATGACTCTTAGTAGTACTACTGTAGTACATGACTGTTAAGTAGTAGTACTGTAGTACATGACTGTTAGAAGTACTACTCTAGTAAATGACTGTAAATAGTACTACTGTAGTACATGAGTGTTAAGTAGTACTACTGTAGTAAATGTCAGTTAGTAGTACTATTGTAGTAAATTACCGTTAGTAGTACTACTGTAGTACATGACTGTAAGTAGTATTACTGTAGTACATGTCTGTTATTGGTACTACTGTAGTACATGACTGTTAAGTAGTACTACTGTCGTACGACTGTTAAGTAGTACTACTGTAAAACATGTCTGTTAGTAGTACTACTGTAGTACATGACTGTTAAGTAGTACTACTGTAGTACATGTCTGTTAGTAGTACTACTGTAGTACATCACTGTTAAGTAGTACTACTGTAGTAAATGACTGTAATTAGTACTACTGTAGTACATGTCTGTTGAGTAGTACTACTGTAGCACATGTCTGTTGAGTAGTACTACTGTAGCACATGACTGTTAAGTAGTACTACTGTAGTACATGTCTGTTAGTAGTACTACTGTAGTACATGACTGTTAAGTAGTACTACTGTAGTACATGACTGTTATTGGTACTACTGCAGTACATGACTGTTAAGTAGTACTACTGTAGTAAATGTCTGTTAGTAGTACTACTGTAGTAAATGACAGTAGTACTATTGTAGTACATGACTGTTAAGTAGTACTACTGTCGTACGACTGTTAAGTAGTACTACTGTAATACATGTCTGTTAAGTAGTACTACTGTAGCACATGTCTGTTAAGTAGGACTTCTGTAGCACATGACTGTTAAGTAGTACTACTGTAGTACATGACTGTTATTGGTACTACTGTAGTACATGACTGTAAACAGTACTACTGTAGTACATGACTGTTAAGTAGTACTACTGTAGTAAATGTCAGTAGTACTATTGTAGTAAATTACTGTTAGTAGTACTACTGTAGTACATGACTGTAAGTAGTATTGCTGTAGTACATGTCTGTTATTGGTACTACTGTAGTACATGACTGTTAAGTAGTACTACTGTAGTACATGACTGTTAAGTAATACTACTGTCGTACGACTGTTAAGTAGTAAAACTGTAGTACATGACTGTTAAGTAGTACTACTGTAGTACATGACTGTTATTGGTACTACTGCAGTACATGACTGTTAAGTAGTACTACTGTAGTAAATGTCTGTTAGTAGTACTACTGTAGTAAATGACAGTAGTACTATTGTAGTACATGACTGTTAAGTAGTACTACTGTCGTACGACTGTTAAGTAGTACTACTGTAGCACATGTCTGTTAAGTAGGACTTCTGTAGCACATGACTGTTAAGTAGTACTACTGTAGTACATGTCTGCTAGTAGTACTACTGTAGTACATGACTGTTAAGTAGTACTACTGTAGTACATGACTGTTAAGTAATACTACTGTCGTACGACTGTTAAGTAGTAAATCTGTAGTACATGACTGTTAAGTAGTACTACTGTAGTACATGACTGTTATTGGTACTACTGTAGTACATGACTGTTAAGTAGTACTACTATAGTACATGACTGTTAGTAGTACTACTGTAGTAAAAGACTAAGTAGTACTACTGTAGTACATGACTGTTAAGTAGTACTACTGTAATACATGTCTGTTAAGTAGTACTACTGTAGCACATGTCTGTTAAGTAGTACTACTGTAGCACATGACTGTTAAATAGTACTACTGTAGTACGTCTGTTAGTAGTACTACTGTAGTAAATGACTGTTAGTAGTACTACTGTAGTAAATGTCTGTTAGTAGTACTACTGTAGTAAATGACAGTTAGTATTACTGTAGTAAATGTCTGTTAGTAGTACTACTGTAGTACATGACTGTTAAGTAGGACTACTGTAGTACGACTGTTAAGTAGTACCACTGTAGTACATGACTGTTAGTAGTACTACTGTTGTACATGACTGTTAAGTAGTAGTACTGTAGTACATGACTGTTAGTAGTACTACTCTAGTAAATGACTGTAAATAGTACTACTGTAGTACATGACTGTTAAGTAGTACTACTGTGGTAAATGTCAGTTAGTAGTACTATTGTAGTAAATTACTGTTAGTAGTACTACTGTAGTACATGAGTGTAAGTAGTATTGCTGTAGTACATGTCTGTTATTGGTACTACTGTAGTACATGACTGTTAAGTAGTACTACTGTAGTACATGACTGTTAAGTAGTACTACTGTAGTAGATGTCTGTTAGTAGTACTACTGTAGTAAATGACAGTAGTACTACTGTAGTAAATGTCTGTTTGTAGTACTACTGTAGTACATGACTGTTAAGTAGTACTACTGTCGTACGACTGTTAAGTAGTACTACTGTAAAACATGTCTGTTAGTAGTACTACTGTAGTACATGACTGCTAAGTAGTACTACTGTAGTACATGTCTTAGTAGTACTACTGTAGTACATCACTGTTAAGTAGTACTACTGTAGTAAATGACATTAAATAGTACTACTGTAGTACATGACTGTTAAGTAGTACTACTGTAGTACATGACTTTTAAGTAGTACTACTGTAGTAAATGTCTGTTAGTAGTACTACTGTAGTAAATGACAGTTAGTAGTACTACTGTAGTAAATGTCTGTTTGTAGTATTACTGTATTACATGACTGTTAAGTAGTACTACTGTCGTACAACATTTAAGTAGTACTACTGTAACACATGTCTGTTAGTAGTACTACTGTAGTACATGACTGTTAAGTAGTACTACTGTAGTACATGTCTGTTAGTAGTACTACTGTAGTACATGACTGTTAAGTAGTACTACTGTAGTACATGACTGTTTAGTACTACTGTAGTAAATGTCTGTTAGTAGTACTACTGTAGTAAATGACAGTTAGTAGTACTACTGTAGTAAATGTCTGTTTGTAGTACTACTGTATTACATGACTGTTAAGTAGTACTACTGTCGTACCACTGTTAAGTAGTACTACTGTAACACATGTCTGTTAGTAGTACTACTGTAGTACATGACTGTTAAGTAGTACTACTGTAGTACATGTCTGTTAGTAGTACTACTGTAGTACATGACTGTTAAGTAGTACTACTGTAGTACATGACTGTTTAGTACTACTGTAGTAAATGTCTGTTAGTAGTACTACTGTAGTAAATGACAGTTAGTAGTACTACTGTAGTAAATGTCTGTTTGTAGTACTACTGTAGTACATGACTGTTAAGTAGTACTACTGTAGTACATGACTGTTTAGTACTACTGTAGTAAATGTCTGTTAGTAGTACTACTGTAGTAAATGACTGTTAAGTAGTACTACTGTAGTACATGACTGTTAGTAGTACTACTGTAGTAAAAGACTAAGTAGTACTACTGTAGTACATGACTGTTATTGGTACTACTGCAGTACATGACTGTTAAGTAGTACTACTGTAGTAAATGTCTGTTAGTAGTACTACTGTAGTAAATGACAGTAGTACTATTGTAGTACATGACTGTTAAGTAGTACTACTGTCGTACGACTGTTAAGTAGTACTACTGTAATACATGTCTGTTAAGTAGTACTACTGTAGCACATGTCTGTTAAGTAGGACTTCTGTAGCACATGACTGTTAAGTAGTACTACTGTAGTACATGACTGTTATTGGTACTACTGTAGTACATGACTGTAAACAGTACTACTGTAGTACATGACTGTTAAGTAGTACTACTGTAGTAAATGTCAGTAGTACTATTGTAGTAAATTACTGTTAGTAGTACTACTGTAGTACATGACTGTAAGTAGTATTGCTGTAGTACATGTCTGTTATTGGTACTACTGTAGTACATGACTGTTAAGTAGTACTACTGTAGTACATGACTGTTAAGTAATACTACTGTCGTACGACTGTTAAGTAGTAAAACTGTAGTACATGACTGTTAAGTAGTACTACTGTAGTACATGACTGTTATTGGTACTACTGCAGTACATGACTGTTAAGTAGTACTACTGTAGTAAATGTCTGTTAGTAGTACTACTGTAGTAAATGACAGTAGTACTATTGTAGTACATGACTGTTAAGTAGTACTACTGTCGTACGACTGTTAAGTAGTTCTACTGTAGCACATGTCTGTTAAGTAGGACTTCTGTAGCACATGACTGTTAAGTAGTACTACTGTAGTACATGTCTGCTAGTAGTACTACTGTAGTACATGACTGTTAAGTAGTACTACTGTAGTACATGACTGTTAAGTAATACTACTGTCGTACGACTGTTAAGTAGTAAATCTGTAGTACATGACTGTTAAGTAGTACTACTGTAGTACATGACTGTTATTGGTACTACTGTAGTACATGACTGTTAAGTAGTACTACTATAGTACATGACTGTTAGTAGTACTACTGTAGTAAAAGACTAAGTAGTACTACTGTAGTACATGACTGTTAAGTAGTACTACTGTAATACATGTCTGTTAAGTAGTACTACTGTAGCACATGTCTGTTAAGTAGTACTATTGTAGCAAATGACTGTTAGTAGTACTACTGTAGTAAATGTCTGTTAGTAGTACTACTGTAGTAAATGACTGTAAATAGTACTACTGTAGTACATCACTGTTAAGTAGTACTACTGTAGTACATGACTTTTAAGTAGTACTACTGTAGTAAATGTCTGTTAGTAGTACTACTGTAGTAAATGACAGTTAGTAGTACTACTGTAGTAAATGTCTGTTTGTAGTACTACTGTATTACATGACTGTTAAGTAGTACTACTGTCGTACAACATTTAAGTAGTACTACTGTAACACATGTCTGTTAGTAGTACTAGTGTAGTACATGACTGTTAAGTAGTACTACTGTAGTACATGTCTGTTAGTAGTACTACTGTAGTACATGACTGTTAAGTAGTACTACTGTAGTACATGACTGTTTAGTACTACTGTAGTAAATGTCTGTTAGTAGTACTACTGTAGTAAATGACAGTTAGTAGTACTACTGTAGTAAATGTCTGTTTGTAGTACTACTGTAGTACATGACTGTTAAGTAGTACTACTGTCGTACCACTGTTAAGTAGTACTACTATAATACATGTCTGTTAGTAGTACTACTGCAGTAAATGACTGTTAGTAGTACTGCTGTAGTACATCACTGTTAAGTAGTACTACTGTAGTAAATGACTGTAAATAGTACTACTGTAGTACATGTCTGTTAGTAGTACTACTGTAGTAAATGACTGTTAAGTAGTACTACTGTAGTACATGACTGTTAGTAGTACTACTGTAGTAAAAGACTAAGTAGTACTACTGTAGTACATGACTGTTATTGGTACTACTGCAGTACATGACTGTTAGTAGTACTACTGTAGTAAAAGACTAAGTAGTACTACTGTAGTACATGACTGTTATTGGTACTACTGTAGTACATGACTGTTAAGTAGTACTACTGTAGTACATGACTGTTAAGTAGTACTACTGTAGTACATGACTGTTAAGTAGTACTACTGTAGTACATGACTGTAAGTAGTACTACTGTAGTAAATGTCTGTTATTAGTACTACTGTAGTAAATGACAGTTAGTAGGACTACTGTAGTAAATGTCTGTTTGTAGTACTACTGTAGTACATGACTGTCAAGTAGTACTACTGTCGTACAACTGTTAAGTAGTACTACTGTAATACATGTCTGTTAGTAGTACTACTGTAGTACATGACTGTTAAGTAGTACTACTGTAGTACATGTCTGTTAGTAGTACTACTGTAGTACATGACTGTTAAGTAGTACTACTGTAGTACATGACTGTTAAGAAGTAGTACTGTAGTAAAACTGTAAATAGTACTACTGTAGTACATGTCGGTTAGTAGTACTACTGTAGTACATGACTGTTAGTAGTACTGCTGTAGTAAATGACTGTTAAGTAGTACTACTGTCGTACGACTGTTAAGTAGTAAAACTGTAGTACATGACTGTTAAGTAGTACTACTGTAGTACATGACTGTTATTGGTACTACTGTAGTACATGACTGTTAAGTAGTACTACTGCAATACATGTCTGTTAAGTAGTACTACTGTAGCACATGTCTGTTAAGTAGTACTACTGTAGCACATGACTGTTAAGTAGTACTACTGTAGTACATGTCTGTTAGTAGTACTACTGTAGTACATGACTGTTAAGTAGTACTACTGTAGTACATGACTGTTAAGTAATACTACTGTCGTACGACTGTTAAGTAGTAAAACTGTAGTACATGACTGTTAAGTAGTGCTACTGTAGTACATGACTGTTATTGGCACTACTGTAGTACATGACTGTTAAGTAGTACTACTGTAATACATGACTGTTAAGTAGTACTACTGTAGTACATGACTGTTAAGTAGTACTACTGTCGTACAACATTTAAGTAGTACTACTGTAACACATGTCTGTTAGTAGTACTACTGTAGTACATGACTGTTAAGTAGTACTACTGTATTACATGTCTGTTAGTAGTACTACTGTAGTACATGACTGTTAAGTAGTACTACTGTAGTACATGACTGTTTAGTACTACTGTAGTAAATGTCTGTTAGTAGTACTACTGTAGTAAATGACAGTTAGTAGTACTACTGTAGTAAATGTCTGTTTGTAGTACTACCGTAGTACATGACTGTTAAGTAGTACTACTGTCGTACCACTGTTAAGTAGTACTACTATAATACATGTCTGTTAGTAGTACTACTGTAGTACATGACTGTTAAGAAGTAGTACTGTAGTAAAACTGTAAATAGTACTACTGTAGTACATGTCGGTTAGTAGTACTACTGTAGTACATGACTGTTAGTAGTACTGCTGTAGTAAATGACTGTTAAGTAGTACTACTGTCGTACGACTGTTAAGTAGTAAAACTGTAGTACATGACTGTTAAGTAGTACTACTGTAGTACATGACTGTTATTGGTACTACTGTAGTACATGACTGTTAAGTAGTACTACTGCAATACATGTCTGTTAAGTAGTACTACTGTAGCACATGTCTGTTAAGTAGTACTACTGTAGCACATGACTGTTAAGTAGTACTACTGTAGTACATGTCTGTTAGTAGTACTACTGTAGTACATGACTGTTAAGTAGTACTACTGTAGTACATGACTGTTAAGTAATACTACTGTCGTACGAATGTTAAGTAGTAAAACTGTAGTACATGACTGTTAAGTAGTGCTACTGTAGTACATGACTGTTATTGGTACTACTGTAGTACATGACTGTTAAGTAGTACTACTGTAATACATGACTGTTAAGTAGTACTACTGTAGTACATGACTGTTAAGTAGTACTACTGTCGTACAACATTTTAGTACTACTGTAACACATGTCTGTTAGTAGTACTACTGTAGTACATGACTGTTAAGTAGTACTACTGTAGTACATGTCTGTTAGTAGTACTACTGTAGTACATGACTGTTAAGTAGTACTACTGTAGTACATGACTGTTTAGTACTACTGTAGTAAATGTCTGTTAGTAGTACTACTGTAGTAAATGACAGTTAGTAGTACTACTGTAGTAAATGTCTGTTTGTAGTACTACTGTAGTACATGACTGTTAAGTAGTACTACTGTCGTACCACTGTTAAGTAGTACTACTATAATACATGTCTGTTAGTAGTACTACTGCAGTAAATGACTGTTAGTAGTACTGCTGTAGTACATCACTGTTAAGTAGTACTACTGTAGTAAATGACTGTAAATAGTACTACTGTAGTACATGTCTGTTAGTAGTACTACTGTAGTAAATGACTGTTAAGTAGTACTACTGTAGTACATGACTGTTAGTAGTACTACTGTAGTAAAAGACTAAGTAGTACTACTGTAGTACATGACTGTTAAGTAGTACTACTGTAGTACATGACTGTTAAGTAGTACTACTGTAGTACATGACTGTAAGTAGTACTACTGTAGTAAATGTCTGTTATTAGTACTACTGTAGTAAATGACAGTTAGTAGGACTACTGAAGTAAATGTCTGTTTGTAGTACTACTGTAGTACATGACTGTCAAGTAGTACTACTGTCGTTCAACTGTTAAGTAGTACTACTGTAATACATGTCTGTTAGTAGTACTACTGTAGTACATGACTGTTAAGTAGTACTACTGTAGTACATGTCTGTTAGTAGTACTACTGTAGTACATGACTGTTAAGTAGTACTACTGTAGTACATGACTGTTAAGAAGTAGTACTGTAGTAAATGTCTGTTAGTAGTACTACTGTAGTACATGACTTTTAAGTAGTACTACTGTCGTACGACTGTTAAGTAGTACTACTATAATACATGTCTGTTAGTAGTACTACTGTAGTACATCACTGTTAAGTAGTACTACTGTAGTAAAACTGTAAATAGTACTACTGTAGTACATGTCGGTTAGTAGTACTACTGTAGTACATGACTGTTAGTAGTACTGCTGTAGTAAATGACTGTTAAGTAGTACTACTGTCGTACGACTGTTAAGTAGTAAAACTGTAGTACATGACTGTTAAGTAGTACTACTGTAGTACATGACTGTTATTGGTACTACTGTAGTACATGACTGTTAAGTAGTACTACTGTAATACATGTCTGTTAAGTAGTACTACTGTAGCACATGTCTGTTAAGTAGTACTACTGTAGCACATGACTGTTAAGTAGTACTACTGTAGTACATGTCTGTTAAGTAGTACTACTGTCGCACATGTCTGTTAAGTAGTACTACTGTAGCACATGACTGTTAAATAGTACTACTGTAGTACGTCTGTTAGTAGTACTACTGTAGTAAATGACTGATGGTAGTACTGCTGTAGTAAATGTCTGTTAGTAGTACTACTGCAGTACATGACTGTTAAGTAGGACTACTGTAGTACGACTGTTAAGTAGTAAAACTGTAGTACATGACTGTTAAGTAGTACTACTGTAGTACATGACTGTTATTGGTACTACTGTAGTACATGACTGTAAACAGTACTACTGTAGTACATGACTGTTAAGTAGTACTACTGTAGTAAATGTCAGTTAGTAGTACTATTCTAGTAAATTACTGTTAGTAGTACTACTGTAGTACATGACTGTAAGTAGTATTGCTGTAGTACATGTCTGTTATTGGTACTACTGTAGTACATGACTGTTAAGTAGTACTACTGTAGTACATGACTGTTAAGTAATACTACTGTCGTACGACTGTTAAGTAGTAAAACTGTAGTACATGACTGTTAAGTAGTACTACTGTAGTACATGACTGTCAAGTAGTACTACTGTCGTACAACTGTTAAGTAGTACTACTGTAATACATGTCTGTTAGTTGTACTACTCTAGTACATGACTGTTAAGTAGAACTACTGTAGTACATGTCTGTTAGTAGTACTACTGTAGTACATGACTGTTAAGTAGTACTACTGTCGTACAACTGTTAAGTAGTACTACTGTAAAACATGTCTGTTAGTAGTACTACTGTAGTACATGACTGTTAAGTAGTACTACTGTAGTACATGTCTGTTAGTAGTACTACTGTAGTACATCACTGTTAAGTAGTACTACTGTAGTAAATGACTGTAAATAGTACTACTGTAGTACATGACTGTTAAGTAGTACTACTGTAGTACATGACTTTTAAGTAGTACTACTGTAGTAAATGTCTGTTAGTAGTACTACTGTAGTAAATGACAGTTAGTAGTACTACTGTAGTAAATGTCTGTTTGTAGTACTACTGTATTACATGACTTTTAAGTAGTACTACTGTCGTACAACTGTTAAGTAGTACTACTGTAGTACATGACTGTTAGGTAGTACTACTGTAGTACATGTCTGTTAGTAGTACTACTGTAGTACATGACTGTTAAGTATTACTACTGTAGTACATGACTGTTAAGTAGTACTACTGTAGTAAATGACAGTTAGTAGTACTACTGTAGTAAATGTCTGTTTTTAGTACTACTGTAATACATGACTGTTAAGTATTACTACTGTCGTACGACTCTTAAGTAGTACTACTATAATACATGTCAGTAGTACTACTGTAGTAAATGACTGTTAGTAGTACTGCTGTAGTACATCACTGTTAAGTAGTACTACTGTAGTAAATGACTGTAAATAGTACTACTGTAGTACATGTCTGTTAGTAGTACTACTGTAGTAAATGACTGTTAAGTAGTACTACTGTAGTACATGACTGTTAAGTAGTACTACTGTAGTACATGACTGTTAAGTAGTACTACTGTAGTAAATGTCTGTTAGTAGTACTACTGTGGTAAATGACAGTTAGTAGTACTACTGTAGTAAATGTCTGTTTGTAGTACTACTGTAGTACATGTCTGTTAGTAGTACTACTGTAGTAAATGACTGTTAGTAGTACTGCTGTAGTACATGTCTGTTAGTAGTACTACTGTAGTAAATGACAGTTAGTAGTACTACTGTAGTAAATGTCTGTTAGTTTTACTACTGTAGTACATGACTGTTAAGTAGGACTACTGTAGTACGACTGTTTAGTACTACTGTAGTACATGACTGTTAGTACTACTGTAGTACATGACTGTTAAGTAGTAGTACTGTAGTACATGACTGTTAGTAGTACTACTGTAGTACATGTCTGTTTGTAGTACTACTGTAGTACATGACTGTTAAGTAGTACTACTGTCGTACGACTGTTAAGTAGTACTACTGTAATACATGTCTGTTAAGTAGTACTACTGTAGCACATGTCGGTTAAGTAGTACTACTGTAGCACATGACTGTTAAGTAGTACTACTGTAGTACATGTCTGTTAGTAGTACTACTGTAGTACATGACTGTTAAGTAGTACTACTGTAGTACATGACTGTTAAGTAATACTACTGTCGTACGACTGTTAAGTAGTAAAACTGTAGTACATAACTGTTAAGTAGTACTACTGTAGTACATGACTGTTATTGGTACCACTGTAGTACATGACTGTTAAGTAGTAAAACTGTAGTACATGACTGTTAAGTAGTACTACTGTAGTACATGACTGTTATTGGTACTACTGTAGTACATGACTGTTAAGTAGTACTACTATAGTACATGACTGTTAGTAGTACTACTGTAGTAAAAGACTAAGTAGTACTACTGTAGTACATGACTGTTAAGTAGTACTATTGTAGTACATGACTGTTAAGTAGTACTACAGTCGTACGACTGTTAATTAGTACTACTGTAATACATGTCTGTTAAGTAGTACTACTGTAGCACATGTCTGTTAAGTAGTACTACTGTAGCACATGACTGTTAAATAGTACTACTGTAGTACGTCTGTTAGTAGTACTACTGTAGTAAATGACTGATGGTAGTACTGCTGTAGTAAATGTCTGTTAGTAGTACTACTGTAGTACATGACTGTTAAGTAGTACTACTGTAGTACATGACTGTTATTGGTACTACTGTAGTACATGACTGTAAACAGTACTACTGTAGTACATGACTGTTAAGTAGTACTACTGTAGTAAATGTCAGTTAGTAGTACTATTGTAGTAAATTACTTTTAGTAGTACTACTGTAGTACATGACTGTAAGTAGTATTGCTGTAGTACATGTCTGTTATTGGTACTACTGTAGTACATGACTGTTAAGTAGTACTACTGTAGTACATGACTGTTAAGTAATACTACTGTCGTACGACTGTTAAGTAGTAAAACTGTAGTACATGACTGTTAAGTAGTACTACTGTAGTACATGACTGTTAAGTAGTACTACTGTAGTAAATGTCAGTTAGTAGTACTATTGTAGTAAATTACTGTTAGTAGTACTACTGTAGTACATGACTGTTAGTAGTATTGCTGTAGTACATGTCTGTTATTGGTACTACTGTCGTACATGACTGTTATGTAGTACTACTGTAGTAGATGTCTGTTAGTAGTACTACTGTAGTAAATGACAGTAGTACTACTGTAGTAAATGTCTGTTTGTAGTACTACTGTAGTACATGACTGTTAAGTAGTACTACTGTCGTACGACTGTTAAGTAGTACTACTGTAAAACATGTCTGTTAGTAGTACTACTGTAGTACATGACTGTTAAGTAGTACTACTGTAGTACATCACTGTTAAGTAGTACTACTGTAGTAAATGACTGTAAATAGTACTACTGTAGTACATGACTGTTAAGTAGTACTACTGTAGTACATGATTTTTAAGTAGTACTACTGTAGTAAATGTCTGTTAGTAGTACTACTGTAGTAAATGACAGTTAGTAGTACTACTGTAGTAAATGTCTGTTTGTAGTACTACTGTATTACATGACTGTTAAGTAGTACTACTGTCGTACAACTGTTAAGTAGTACTACTGTAGTACATGACTGTTAGGTAGTACTACTGTAGTACATGTCTGTTAGTAGTACTACTGTAGTACATGACTGTTAAGTAGTACTACTGTAGTACATGACTGTTAAGTAGTACTACTGTAGTAAATGTCTGCTAGTAGTACTACTGTAGTAAATGACAGTAGTACTACTGTAGTAAATGTCTGTTTTTAGTACTACTGTAATACATGACTGTTAAGTAGTACTACTGTCATACTACTGTTAAGTAGTACTACTATAATACATGTCTGTTGGTAGTACTACTGTAGTAAATGACTGTTTGTAGTACTGCTGTAGTACATCACTGTTAAGTAGTACTACTGTAGTAAATGACTGTAAATAGTACTACTGTAGTACATGTCTGTTAGTAGTACTACTGTAGTAAATGACTGTTAAGTAGTACTACTGTAGTACATGACTGTTAAGTAGTACTACTGTAGTACATGACTGTTAAGTAGTACTACTGTAGTAAATGTCTGTTAGTAGTACTACTGTAGTAAATGACAGTTAGTAGTACTACTGTAGTAAATGTCTGTTTGTAGTACTACTGTAGTACATGACTGTCAAGTAGTACTACTGTCGTACAACTGTTAAGTAGTACTACTGTAATACATGTCTGTTAGTAGTACTACTGTAGTACATGACTGTTAAGTAGTACTACTGTAGTAAATGTCAGTTAGTAGTACTATTGTAGTAAATTACTGTTAGTAGTACTACTGTAGTACATGACTGTTAGTAGTATTGCTGTAGTACATGTCTGTTATTGGTACTACTGTCGTACATGACTGTTAAGTAGTACTACTGTAGTAGATGTCTGTTAGTAGTACTACTGTAGTAAATGACAGTAGTACTACTGTAGTAAATGTCTGTTTGTAGTACTACTGTAGTACATGACTGTTAAGTAGTACTACTGTCGTACGACTGTTAAGTAGTACTACTGTAAAACATGTCTGTTAGTAGTACTACTGTAGTACATGACTGTTAAGTAGTACTACTGTAGTACATCACTGTTAAGTAGTACTACTGTAGTAAATGACTGTAAATAGTACTACTGTAGTACATGACTGTTAAGTAGTACTACTGTAGTACATGATTTTTAAGTAGTACTACTGTAGTAAATGTCTGTTAGTAGTACTACTGTAGTAAATGACAGTTAGTAGTACTACTGTAGTAAATGTCTGTTTGTAGTACTACTGTATTACATGACTGTTAAGTAGTACTACTGTCGTACAACTGTTAAGTAGTACTACTGTAGTACATGACTGTTAGGTAGTACTACTGTAGTACATGTCTGTTAGTAGTACTACTGTAGTACATGACTGTTAAGTAGTACTACTGTAGTACATGACTGTTAAGTAGTACTACTGTAGTAAATGTCTGCTAGTAGTACTACTGTAGTAAATGACAGTAGTACTACTGTAGTAAATGTCTGTTTTTAGTACTACTGTAATACATGACTGTTAAGTAGTACTACTGTCATACTACTGTTAAGTAGTACTACTATAATACATGTCTGTTGGTAGTACTACTGTAGTAAATGACTGTTTGTAGTACTGCTGTAGTACATCACTGTTAAGTAGTACTACTGTAGTAAATGACTGTAAATAGTACTACTGTAGTACATGTCTGTTAGTAGTACTACTGTAGTAAATGACTGTTAAGTAGTACTACTGTAGTACATGACTGTTAAGTAGTACTACTGTAGTACATGACTGTTAAGTAGTACTACTGTAGTAAATGTCTGTTAGTAGTACTACTGTAGTAAATGACAGTTAGTAGTACTACTGTAGTAAATGTCTGTTTGTAGTACTACTGTAGTACATGACTGTCAAGTAGTACTACTGTCGTACAACTGTTAAGTAGTACTACTGTAATACATGTCTGTTAGTAGTACTACTGTAGTACATGACTGTTAAGTAGTACTACTGTAGTAACTGTCTGTTAGTAGTACTACTGTAGCACATGACTGTTAAGTAGTACTACTGTAGTACATGTCTGTTAGTAGTACTACTGTAGTACATGACTGTTAAGTAGTACTACTGTAGTACATGACTGTTAAGTAGTACTACTGTCGTACTACTGTTAAGTAGTAAAACTGTAGTACATGACTGTTAAGTAGTACTACTGTAGTACATGACTGTTATTGGTACTACTGCAGTACATGACTGTTAAGTAGTACTACTGTAGTAAATGTCTTAGTAGTACTACTGTAGTAAATGACAGTAGTACTACTGTAGTACATGACTGTTAAGTAGTACTACTGTAGTACATGACTGTTAAGTAGTACTACTGTAGTACATGACTGTTAAGTAGTACTACTGTAGTAAATGTCTGTTAGTAGTACTACTGTAATAAATGACAGTTAGTAGTACTACTGTAGTAAATGTCTGTTTGTAGTACTACTGTAGTACATGACTGTCAAGTAGTACTACTGTCGTACAACTGTTAAGTAGTACTACTGTAATACATGTCTGTTAGTAGTACTACTGTAGTACATGACTGTTAAGTAGTACTACTGTAGTACATGACTGTTATTGGTACTACTGCAGTACATGACTGTTAAGTAGTACTACTGTAGTAAATGTCTTAGTAGTACTACTGTAGTAAATGACAGTAGTACTACTGTAGTACATGACTGTTAAGTAGTACTACTGTAGTACATGACTGTTAAGTAGTACTACTGTAGTACATGACTGTTAAGTAGTACTACTGTAGTAAATGTCTGTTAGTAGTACTACTGTAGTAAATGACAGTTAGTAGTACTACTGTAGTAAATGTCTGTTTGTAGTACTACTGTAGTACATGACTGTCAAGTAGTACTACTGTCGTACAACTGTTAAGTAGTACTACTGTAATACATGTCTGTTAGTAGTACTACTGTAGCACATTTCTGTTAAGTAGTACTACTGTAGCACATGACTTAAGTAGTACTACTGTAGTACATGTCTGTTAGTAGTACTACTGTAGTACATGACTGTTAAGTAGTACTACTGTAGTACATGACTGTTAAGTAGTACTACTGTCGTACTACTGTTAAGTAGTAAAACTGTAGTACATGACTGTTATGTAGTACTACTGTAGTACATGACTGTTATTGGTACTACTGCAGTACATGACTGTTAAGTAGTACTACTGTAGTAAATGTCTTAGTAGTACTACTGTAGTAAATGACAGTAGTACTACTGTAGTACATGACTGTTAAGTAGTACTACTGTAGTACATGACTGTTAAGTAGTACTACTGTAGTAAATTTCAGTAGTACTACTGTAGTAAATGACAGTAGTACTACTGTAGTAAATGTCTGTTTATAGTACTACTGTAGTACATGACTGTTAAGTAGTACTACTGTAGTACATGTCTGTTAGTAGTACTACTGTAGTACATGACTGTTAAGTAGTACTACTGTAATACATATCAGTTAGTAGTACTACTTTAGTACACGACTGTTAAGTAGTACTACTGTAGTACATGTCTGTTAGTAGTACTACTGTAGTACATGACTGTTAAGTAGTACTACTGTAGTACATGACTGTTAAGTAGTACTACTGTAGTACATGACTGTTAAGTAGTACTACTGTAGCACATGTCTGTTAGTAGTACTACTGTAGTACATGACTGTTAAGTAGTACTACTGTAGTACATGTCTGTTAGTAGTACTACTGTAGTACATCACTGTTAAGTAGTACTACTGTAGTAAATAACTGTAAATAGTACTACTGTTGTACGTCTGTTAGCAGTACTACCTTAGTAAATGACTGTAAATAGTACTACTGTAGTACTTGTCTGTTAGTAGTACTACCTTAGTAAATGACTGTAAATATTACTACTGTAGTACATTTCTGTAAGTAGTACTATTGTAGTAAATGACTGTAAATATTACTACTGTATGACGTCTGTCAGTAGTACTACTTTAGTACTTGACTGTTAAGTAGTACTACTGTAATACATTACATTTAGTCGTAGTACTGTAGTAAATGACTGTTAGTCGTACTACTGCAATAGATGTCTGTTAAGTGATACTACTGTAGTACATGACTCTTAGGTAGTACCACTGTAATACATTACTGTTAAGTAATACTACTGTAGTAAATCACTGTTAAGTAGTACTACTGTAATACATGACTGTTAGTCGTACTACTCTAGTACATGTCTGTTAGTAGTACTACCGTAGTATATGACTGTTAAGTAGTACTACTGTAATACATGTCTGTTATTGGTACTCCTGTAGTACGTCTGTTAGTAATACTACTGTAGTAAATGACTGTAAATAGTACTACTGTAGTTCATGTCTGTTAGTAGTACTACCTTAGTCAATGATTGTAAATACTACTACTGTAGTACATGTCTGTTAGTAGTACTACTGTAGTAAATGACTGTAAATATTACTACTGTTGTACATGTCTGTTAGTAGTACTACTGTAGTACTTGACTGTTAAGTAGTACTACTGTAATACATTACTTTCAGTAGTACTACTGTAGTAAATGACTGTTAGTCGTACTACTGCAGTACATGTCTTTTTGTGGTACTACTGAAGTACATGACTGTTAAGTAGTACTACTGTAATACATGTCTGTTATTGGTACTACTGTAGTACATGACTGTAAATATTACTGCTGTAGTACATAACTATTAGTACTAATGTAGTACATGTCTGTTAGTAGTACTACCTTAGTCAATGATTGTAAATACTACTACTGTAGTACATGTCTGTTAGTAGTACTACTGTAGTAAATGACTGTAAATATTACTACTGTTGTACATGTCTTTTAGTGGTACTACTGAAGTACATGACTGTTAAGTAGTACTACTGTAATACATGTCTGTTATTGGTACTACTGTAGTACATGACTGTAAATATTACTGCTGTAGTACATAACTATTAGTACTACTGTAGTAAATGAATGTTAGTAGTACTACTGTAGTACATGACTGTTAGTAGTACTACTGTAGTACATGACTGTTAAGTAGTACTACTGAAATACATGTCTGTTATTGGTACTACTGTAGTACATGTCTTTCAGCAGTACTACCTTAGTAAATGACTGTAAATAGTACTACTGTAGTACATGTCTGTTAGTAGTACTACCTTAGTAAATGACTGTAAATATTTCTACTGTATTACATGTGTGTAAGTAGTACTACTGTAGTAAATGACTGTAAATATTACTACTGTATTACATGTCTGTTAGTAGTACTACTGTAGTACATGACTGTTAAGTAGTACTACTGTAGTACATGTCTGTTATTGGTACTACTGTAGTACATGACTGTTACTGGTACTACTGTAGTAAATGACTGTTAGTAGTACTACTGTAGTAAATGACTGTAGTACTGTTGTTCCTCTCATCCAAAGCATGTGAACAATGTGGCATGCGGTGTGACGCTACAGCGAGCGTTGTGTGTGTAAACCGGTCTTCTGTTGAGGCAACTTTTAAAATTTTGTGATGAAGTCATAGGCGGGTATACTGTTTGCTGAAGAAAGTCGGTAAAAGTCTCGGTCTGCACTATACGCTGTAAAAATAATAGTCCTGGTGTGCATGCCGCAGTAAAAAGTAGTACCGGTACGCAGTACACTGTAAAAAGTAGTACCGGTACACACTACGCTGTTAAAAGTAGTACCGGTACGCACTGCACTGTAAAAAGCAGTACCGGTACGCACTGCACTGTAAAAAGCAGTACCGGTACGCACTGCACTGTAAAAAGCAGTACCGGTACGCACTGCACTGTAAAAAGCAGTACCGGTACGCACTGCACTGTAAAAAGTAGTACCGGTACGCACTGCACTGTAAAAAGCAGTACCGGTACGCACTGCACTGTAAAAAGCAGTACCGGTACGCACTGCACTGTAAAAAGCAGTACCGGTACGCACTGCACTGTAAAAAGCAGTACCGGTACGCACTACACTGTAAAAAGTAGTACCCGGAGGCACTACACTGTAAAATGTAGCCCTGGTACGCATTACACTGTAAAAAGTAGTACCGGTACGCACTGCACTGTAAAAAGCAGTACCGGTACGCACTGCACTGTAAAAAGCAGTACCGGTACGCAGTACGCTGTAAAAAGTAGTACCCGTACGCACTACGCTGTAAAATGTAGTCCTGGTACGCACTACGCTGGAAAATGTAGCCCTGGTACGCACTACGCTGGAAAATGTAGCCCTGGTACGCACTACGCTGGAAAAAGTAGTACCCGGAGGCACTACACTGTAAAAAGCAGTATCGGTACGCACTACGCTGTAAAATGTAGTACCGGTACACACTGTGTTGTAATAATCAGTACCGGTACGCACTACGCTGTAAAAAGTAGTACCGGTACGCACTACACTGTAAAAAGTAGTACCCGTACGCACTACACTGTAAAAAGTAGTACCCGTACGCACTACACTGTAAAAAGTAGTATCGCTACGCACAAAGGGATAAAATTTAAAAGTGCCGGTACTGCGTGCCGGCCCATTTAAAGCACTGAATATGGCTGCACACAGACGCCGTCATGTATGTTAGGGGGCTGGAGGAACAAAAGCTCACAGCAGCTTGCTGATGATCCTTGGACTGATTTCCAAGAACCCCACTGGGGGCTGGGGTTAGTTTTCTCAGGAGCCCCCCACCCCCACACGTGTTCATGGCAGCATATGGCAGATCCGAGCTGATATGTGGCCAAGACATGCTCTCACTGCACGTCATGTCCAGACATCTGAAGCAAGTTGGGCTGTTTGTCTGATTATGTTCTGCAGTCAGACGCCGTCCCAGAGGAGCTGGTTGCTCCATCACACATCTACCGTAAACATCATGTGTGTTAAATCCAACAGGAGGATTTTCTCCATCTCAGATGTGTCATGTTATGATGGAGGAAAAAGCTCTGCAGTGCTTTAGAAAATGAGACCAAATGGGTGTAGAATGTGGTGTGGTCTAGGTTAGTTTCTGCACTTTCAGTCTGACGTCTGAATAAACACCTTCATCATCACCACCCAAGAAATATAACTCAACAGCATGACATACTGCAGTCCAGAAGATGCTAACATGTTTTACAGCAGCAATGCTAACATGTTTCAAAGCAGCAATGCTAAAATATTGCATAGCAGCAATGCCAGTATCGTTGATAGTAGCAGTGCTAACATGCAGCATATCAAGAATGTGAACATTGGATAGCAGTAATGCTAATATCCAGCATATCAACAATGCTAACACTGGATAGCAGTAGTGTCAATATGCAGCATTTAAAAAATGCTAACGTTGGATAGCAGTTATGCTAATCTGCAGCATATCAACAATGCTAACATTGGATAGCAGTAATGCTAATATTTAGCATATCAACAATGCTAACATTGGATAGCAGTAATGCTAATATTTAGCATATCAACAATGCTAACACACCCCTTCCCTCCAACTATGGGGTTACTTTACTCCGAAAGATGACTTTACTAAATTAGTTTTTAGGATTAATAAAGTATTTTTCATTTCATTTACTCATTCGTAAGACTATTTTACTTGTTCCTAGGACAACTTCACTCATTTGTAGGACTGCTTGCCCTGCAGGTGGACGGAGTTGTGGTTGGTTTCTTCTCGTTTGTTGGTGTTGCTATGAAGCAGCTTCATGGGAAGTTTGACCTCAGTGGGTTTGATGGTCTGAACAAGGTGCAGCAAGATGACCAGGATGGACGTGAAGAGGAACTCAGACCAACCAAAACTCCACAGACTCAGGAGGTAACTGAGCTGCCGTCAGACAGGAGTAATTCCAGCCAATAGGAGCAGCTGCTGTGGCTAGAAGTGTCTACATAGCAGGCAGGTTTTCTCTAGACTCAGTAATGTGTTCATCACCCTTCATCTTACCAGGAGGAGCTCCAGCTGACCGGAGGGCCATCACAGATACCCACAGTTCTCTCTATTAACTTCCTGACTTTTGACAAGTTCTATGAGATGAGGTAAGATTGAAATGAAACAGCAAATAGACATGAAGAGTTCGCATATATCCTTGTGAAAAGTTGTCATTGCACCCTGGAAGTCTGTGAGAAGCCGAAATGCTGCAGAGAAGCTTCTGGACTTGTGTTTTTGGTTTCTGGGGATGGCTCATCCTCATTCTGGACCTCCAAGACTTTCAGGTTGACCTGCTGAAAACCGTGTTGAAGTATCTGGGTTTATCTACCGAACCTGCTTAGACTCCTCAGGCAGTTTCACATCCATCTGGAGCTTCAGGCAGGGAAACACCTCAGCAGCCGTTACCACCTGGGTAATCTGATTACACTTACAATGCAGTCTGGAGAACCTCACAGTAGAACAGGGTCCTGTCTGTAGTACCGGGTCCTGATTGTATAACCGGGTCCTGTCTGTAGAACCGGGTCCTGTCTGTAGAACCGGGTCCTGATTGTATAACCGGGTCCTGTCTGTAGAACCGGGTCCTGACTGTATAACCGGGTCCTGTCTGTAGAACCGGGTCCTGACTGTATAACCGGGTCCTGTCTGTAGAACCGGGTCCTGACTGTATAACCGGGTCCTGTCTGTAGAACCGGGTCCTGATTGTATAACCGGGTCCTGTCTGTAGAACCGGGTCCTGATTGTATAACCGGGTCCTGTCTGTAGAACCGGGTCCTGACTGTATAACCGGGTCCTGACTGTAGAACCGGGTCCTGATTGTATAACCGGGTCCTGTCTGTAGAACCGGGTCCTGTCTGTAGAACCGGGTCCTGATTGTATAACCGGGTCCTGTCTGTAGAACCGGGTCCTGACTGTAGAACCGGGTCCTGTCTGTAGAACCGGGTCCTGATTGTATAACCGGGTCCTGTCTGTAGAACCGGGTCCTGATTGAATAACCGGGTCCTGTCTGTAGAACCGGGTCCTGACTGTATAACCGGGTCCTGTCTGTAGAACCGGGTCCTGATTGTATAACCGGGTCCTGTCTGTAGAACTGGGTCCTGTCTGTAGAACCGGGTCCTGACTGTATAACCGGGTCCTGTCTAGAACCGGGTCCTGATTGTATAACCGGGTCCTGTCTGTAGAACCGGGTCCTGACTGCATAACCGGGTCCTGTCTGTAGAACCGGGTCCTGTCTGTAGAACCGGTTCCTGTCTTTAGAACCGGGTCCTGACTGTATAACCGGGTCCTGTCTGTAGAACCAGGTCCTGTCTGTAGAACCGGGTCCTGACTGTATAACCGGGTCCTGTCTGTAGAACCGGGTCCTGTCTGTAGAACCGGGTCCTGATTGTATAACCGGGTCCTGTCTGTAGAACCGGGTCCTGTCTGTAGAACCGGGTCCTGACTGTATAACCGGGTCCTGTCTGTAGAACCGGGTCCTGTCAGTAGAACCGGGTCCTGTCTTTAGAACCGGGTCCTGACTGTAGAACCGGGTCCTGTCTGTAGAACCAGGTCCTGTCAGTAGAACCGGGTCCTGTCTTTAGAACCGGGTCCTGTCTTTAGAACCGGATCCTGACTGTATAACCGGGTCTTGTCTGTAGAACCGGGTCCTGTCTGTAGAACCGGGTCCTGTCAGTAGAACCGGGTCCTGACTGTATAACCGGGTCCTGTCTGTAGAACTGGGTCCTGTCAGTAGAACCGGGTCCTGTCTTTAGAACCGGGTCCTGTCTGTAGAACCGGGTCCTGACATTAGAACAGGGTCCTGTCTGTAGAACCAGGTCCTGTCAGTAGAACCGGGTCCTGTCTTTAGAACCGGGTCCTGTCTGTAGAACCTGGTCCTGACATTAGAACAGGGTCCTGTCTGTAGAACCAGGTCCTGTCTGTAGAACCGGGTCCTGACTGTAGAACCGGGTCCTGTCTGTAGAACCAGATCCTGTCTGTAGAACCGTGTCCTGACTGTAGAACCGGGTCCTGACTGTAGAACCGGGTCCTGTCTGTAGAACCAGATCCTGTCTGTAGAACCGTGTCCTGACTGTAGAACCGGGTCCTGACTATAGAACCGGGTCCTGTCTGTAGAATCGGGTCCTGTCAGTAGAACCGGGTCCTGTCTTTAGAACCGGGTCCTGTCTGTAGAACCGGGTCCTGACATTAGAACAGGGTCCTGTCTGTAGAACCAGGTCCTGTCTGTAGAACCGGGTCCTGTCTGTAGAACCGGGTCCTGTCTGTAGAACCGGGTCCTGTCTGTTGAATCGTGTCCTGTCAGTAGAACTGGGTCCTGTCTTTAGAACCGGGTCCTGTCAGTTGAACCGGGTCCTGACTGTAGAACCGGGTCCTGACTGTAGAACCAGGTCCTGACTGTAGAACCGGGTCCTGTCTGTAGAACCGGGTCCTGACTGTAGAACCGGGTCCTGACTGTAGAACCGGGTCCTGACTGTAGAACCGGGTCCTGTCTGTAGAACTGGGCCCTGACTTTAGAACCAGGTCCTGACTGTAGAACCGGGTCCTGTCTGTAGAACCGGGTCCTGTCTTTAGAACCGGGTCCTGACTGTAGAACCGGGTCCTGTCTGTAGAACCGGGTCCTGTCTTTAGAACCAGGTCCTGTCTGTAGAAAATGGTCCTGTCTGTAGAACCGGGTCCTGACTATAGAACCGGGTCCTGTCTGTAGAATCGGGTCCTGTCAGTAGAACCGGGTCCTGTCTTTAGAACCGGGTCCTGTCTGTAGAACCGGGTCCTGACATTAGAACAGGGTCCTGTCTGTAGAACCAGGTCCTGTCTGTAGAACCGGGTCCTGTCTGTAGAACCGGGTCCTGTCTGTAGAACCGGGTCCTGTCTGTTGAATCGTGTCCTGTCAGTAGAACTGGGTCCTGTCTTTAGAACCGGGTCCTGTCAGTTGAACCGGGTCCTGACTGTAGAACCGGGTCCTGACTGTAGAACCAGGTCCTGACTGTAGAACCGGGTCCTGTCTGTAGAACCGGGTCCTGACTGTAGAACCGGGTCCTGACTGTAGAACCGGGTCCTGTCTGTAGAACTGGGCCCTGACTTTAGAACCAGGTCCTGACTGTAGAACCGGGTCCTGTCTGTAGAACCGGGTCCTGTCTTTAGAACCGGGTCCTGACTGTAGAACCGGGTCCTGTCTGTAGAACTGGGCCCTGACTTTAGAACCAGGTCCTGACTGTAGAACCGGGTCCTGTCTGTAGAACCGGGTCCTGTCTTTAGAACCGGGTCCTGACTGTAGAACCGGGTCCTGTCTGTAGAACCGGGTCCTGTCTTTAGAACCAGGTCCTGTCTGTAGAAAATGGTCCTGTCTGTAGAACCGGGTCCTGTCTGTAGAACCGGGTCCAGACTGTAGAACCGGGTCCTGTCTGTAGAACCGGGTCCTGTCTGTAGAACTGGGCCCTGACTGTAGAACCGGGTCCTGTCTGTAGAACCGGGTCCTGTCTGTAGAACCGGGTCCTGTCAGTAGAACCGTGTCCTGTCAGTAGAACCGGGTCCTGTCAGTTGAACCGGGTCCTGACTGTAGAACCGGGTCCTGTCTGAAGAACCGGGTCCTGACTGTAGAACCGGGTCCTGTCTGTAGAACCGTTTCCTGACTGTAGAACCGGGTCCTGACTGTAGAACCGGGTCCTGTCTGTAGAACCGGGTCCTGTCAGTAGAACCGGGTCCTGACTGTATAACCGGGTCCTGTCTGTAGAACTGGGTCCTGTCAGTAGAACCGGGTCCTGTCTTTAGAACCGGGTCCTGTCTGTAGAACCGGGTCCTGACATTAGAACAGGGTCCTGTCTGTAGAACCAGGTCCTGTCAGTAGAACCGGGTCCTGTCTTTAGAACCGGGTCCTGTCTGTAGAACCTGGTCCTGACATTAGAACAGGGTCCTGTCTGTAGAACCAGGTCCTGTCTGTAGAACCGGGTCCTGACTGTAGAACCGGGTCCTGTCTGTAGAACCAGATCCTGTCTGTAGAACCGTGTCCTGACTGTAGAACCGGGTCCTGACTGTAGAACCGGGTCCTGTCTGTAGAACCAGATCCTGTCTGTAGAACCGTGTCCTGACTGTAGAACCGGGTCCTGACTATAGAACCGGGTCCTGTCTGTAGAATCGGGTCCTGTCAGTAGAACCGGGTCCTGTCTTTAGAACCGGGTCCTGTCTGTAGAACCGGGTCCTGACATTAGAACAGGGTCCTGTCTGTAGAACCAGGTCCTGTCTGTAGAACCGGGTCCTGTCTGTAGAACCGGGTCCTGTCTGTAGAACCGGGTCCTGTCTGTTGAATCGTGTCCTGTCAGTAGAACTGGGTCCTGTCTTTAGAACCGGGTCCTGTCAGTTGAACCGGGTCCTGACTGTAGAACCGGGTCCTGACTGTAGAACCAGGTCCTGACTGTAGAACCGGGTCCTGTCTGTAGAACCGGGTCCTGACTGTAGAACCGGTTCCTGACTGTAGAACCGGGTCCTGACTGTAGAACCGGGTCCTGTCTGTAGAACTGGGCCCTGACTTTAGAACCAGGTCCTGACTGTAGAACCGGGTCCTGTCTGTAGAACCGGGTCCTGTCTTTAGAACCGGGTCCTGACTGTAGAACCGGGTCCTGTCTGTAGAACCGGGTCCTGTCTTTAGAACCAGGTCCTGTCTGAAGAAAATGGTCCTGTCTGTAGAACCGGGTCCTGACTATAGAACCGGGTCCTGTCTGTAGAATCGGGTCCTGTCAGTAGAACCGGGTCCTGTCTTTAGAACCGGGTCCTGTCTGTAGAACCGGGTCCTGACATTAGAACAGGGTCCTGTCTGTAGAACCAGGTCCTGTCTGTTGAACCGGGTCCTGACTGCATAACCGGGTCCTGTCTGTAGAACCGGGTCCTGTCTGTAGAACCGGGTCCTGACTGCATAACCGGGTCCTGTCTGTAGAACCGGGTCCTGTCTGTAGAACCGGTTCCTGTCTTTAGAACCGGGTCCTGACTGTATAACCGGGTCCTGTCTGTAGAACCAGGTCCTGTCTGTAGAACCGGGTCCTGACTGTATAACCGGGTCCTGTCTGTAGAACCGGGTCCTGTCTGTAGAACCGGGTCCTGTCTGTTGAATCGTGTCCTGTCAGTAGAACTGGGTCCTGTCTTTAGAACCGGGTCCTGTCAGTTGAACCGGGTCCTGACTGTAGAACCGGGTCCTGACTGTAGAACCGGGTCCTGACTGTAGAACCGGGTCCTGACTGTAGAACCGGGTCCTGTCTGTAGAACTGGGCCCTGACTTTAGAACCAGGTCCTGACTGTAGAACCGGGTCCTGTCTGTAGAACCGGGTCCTGTCTTTAGAACCGGGTCCTGACTGTAGAACCGGGTCCTGTCTGTAGAACTGGGCCCTGACTTTAGAACCAGGTCCTGACTGTAGAACCGGGTCCTGTCTGTAGAACCGGGTCCTGTCTTTAGAACCGGGTCCTGACTGTAGAACCGGGTCCTGTCTGTAGAACCGGGTCCTGTCTTTAGAACCAGGTCCTGTCTGTAGAAAATGGTCCTGTCTGTAGAACCGGGTCCTGTCTGTAGAACCGGGTCCAGACTATAGAACCGGGTCCTGTCTGTAGAACCGGGTCCTGTCTGTAGAACTGGGCCCTGACTGTAGAACCGGGTCCTGTCTGTAGAACCGGGTCCTGTCTGTAGAACCGGGTCCTGTCTGTTGAACCTTGTCCTGTCAGTAGAACCGTGTCCTGTCAGTAGAACCGGGTCCTGTCAGTTGAACCGGGTCCTGACTGTAGAACCGGGTCCTGTCTGAAGAACCGGGTCCTGACTGTAGAACCGGGTCCTGTCTGTAGAACCGTTTCCTGACTGTAGAACCGGGTCCTGACTGTAGAACCGGGTCCTGTCTGTAGAACCGGGTCCTGTCAGTAGAACCGGGTCCTGACTGTATAACCGGGTCCTGTCTGTAGAACTGGGTCCTGTCAGTAGAACCGGGTCCTGTCTTTAGAACCGGGTCCTGTCTGTAGAACCGGGTCCTGACATTAGAACAGGGTCCTGTCTGTAGAACCAGGTCCTGTCAGTAGAACCGGGTCCTGTCTTTAGAACCGGGTCCTGTCTGTAGAACCTGGTCCTGACATTAGAACAGGGTCCTGTCTGTAGAACCAGGTCCTGTCTGTAGAACCGGGTCCTGACTGTAGAACCGGGTCCTGTCTGTAGAACCAGATCCTGTCTGTAGAACCGTGTCCTGACTGTAGAACCGGGTCCTGACTGTAGAACCGGGTCCTGTCTGTAGAACCAGATCCTGTCTGTAGAACCGTGTCCTGACTGTAGAACCGGGTCCTGACTATAGAACCGGGTCCTGTCTGTAGAATCGGGTCCTGTCAGTAGAACCGGGTCCTGTCTTTAGAACCGGGTCCTGTCTGTAGAACCGGGTCCTGACATTAGAACAGGGTCCTGTCTGTAGAACCAGGTCCTGTCTGTAGAACCGGGTCCTGTCTGTAGAACCGGGTCCTGTCTGTTGAATCGTGTCCTGTCAGTAGAACTGGGTCCTGTCTTTAGAACCGGGTCCTGTCAGTTGAACCGGGTCCTGACTGTAGAACCGGGTCCTGACTGTAGAACCAGGTCCTGACTGTAGAACCGGGTCCTGTCTGTAGAACCGGGTCCTGACTGTAGAACCGGTTCCTGACTGTAGAACCGGGTCCTGACTGTAGAACCGGGTCCTGTCTGTAGAACTGGGCCCTGACTTTAGAACCAGGTCCTGACTGTAGAACCGGGTCCTGTCTGTAGAACCGGGTCCTGTCTTTAGAACCGGGTCCTGACTGTAGAACCGGGTCCTGTCTGTAGAACCGGGTCCTGTCTTTAGAACCAGGTCCTGTCTGTAGAAAATGGTCCTGTCTGTAGAACCGGGTCCTGACTATAGAACCGGGTCCTGTCTGTAGAATCGGGTCCTGTCAGTAGAACCGGGTCCTGTCTTTAGAACCGGGTCCTGTCTGTAGAACCGGGTCCTGACATTAGAACAGGGTCCTGTCTGTAGAACCAGGTCCTGTCTGTAGAACCGGGTCCTGTCTGTAGAACCGGGTCCTGTCTGTAGAACCGGGTCCTGTCTGTTGAATCGTGTCCTGTCAGTAGAACTGGGTCCTGTCTTTAGAACCGGGTCCTGTCAGTTGAACCGGGTCCTGACTGTAGAACCGGGTCCTGACTGTAGAACCAGGTCCTGACTGTAGAACCGGGTCCTGACTGTAGAACCGGGTCCTGACTGTAGAACCGGGTCCTGTCTGTAGAACTGGGCCCTGACTTTAGAACCAGGTCCTGACTGTAGACCCGGGTCCTGTCTGTAGAACCGGGTCCTGTCTTTAGAACCGGGTCCTGACTGTAGAACCGGGTCCTGTCTGTAGAACCGGGTCCTGTCTTTAGAACCAGGTCCTGTCTGTAGAAAATGGTCCTGTCTGTAGAACCGGGTCCTGTCTGTAGAACCGGGTCCAGACTATAGAACCGGGTCCTGTCTGTAGAACCGGGTCCTGTCTGTAGAACCGGGCCCTGACTGTAGAACCGGGTCCTGTCTGTAGAACCGGGTCCTGTCTGTAGAACCGGGTCCTGTCTGTTGAACCTTGTCCTGTCAGTAGAACCGTGTCCTGTCAGTAGAACCGGGTCCTGTCAGTTGAACCGGGTCCTGACTGTAGAACCGGGTCCTGTCTGAAGAACCGGGTCCTGACTGTAGAACCGGGTCCTGTCTGTAGAACCGTTTCCTGACTGTAGAACCGGGTCCTGACTGTAGAACCGGGTCCTGTCTGTAGAACCGGGTCCTGTCAGTAGAACCGGGTCCTGTCTTTAGAACCGGGTCCTGTCTGTAGAACCGGGTCCTGACATTAGAACAGGGTCCTGTCTGTAGAACCAGGTCCTGTCTGTAGAACCGGGTCCTGTCAGTAGAACCGGGTCCTGTCAGTAGAACCGGGTCCTGTCTGTAGAACCGGGTCCTGACTGTAGAACCGGGTCCTGTCAGTAGAACCGGGTCCTGTCTGTTAAACCGGGTCCTGTCTATAGAACCGGGTCCTGACTGTAGAACCGGGTCCTGTCTGTAGAACCATATCCTGTCTGTAGAACCGTGTCCTGACTGTAGAACCGGGTCCTGACTATAGAACCGTGTCCTGTCTGTAGAATCGGGTCCTGTCAGTAGAACCGTTTCCTGACTGTAGAACCGGGTCCTGTCTTTAGAACCAGGTCCTGTCTGTAGAAAATGGTCCTGTCTTTCGAACCGGGTCCTGACTGTAGAACCGGGTCCTGTCAGTAGAACCGGGTCCTGTCAGTAGAACCGGGTCCTGTCTGTAGAACCGTTACCTGACTGTAGAACCGGGTCCTGTCTGTAGAACCGGGTCCTGTCTTTGGAACCGTTTCCTGACTGTAGAACCGGGTCCTGTCAGTAGAACCGGGTCCTGTCTGTAGAACCGTTTCCTGTCTGTAGAACCAGGTCCTGTCTGTTGAACCGGGTCCTTTCTTTAGAACCGGGTCCTGTCAGTTGAACCGGGTCCTGACTGTAGAACCGGGTCCTGTCAGTTGAACCGGGTCCTGACTGTAGAACCGGGTCCTGTCTGTAGAACCGGGTCCTGTCTGTTGAATCGTGTCCTGTCAGTAGAACCGGGTCCTGTTTTTAGAACCGGGTCCTGTCAGTTGAACCGGGTCCTGACTGTAGAACCGGGTCCTGTCTGTAGAACCGGGTCCTGACTGTAGAACCGGGTCCAGACTGTAGAACCGGGTCCAGACTGTAGAACCGGGTCCTGTCTGTAGAACTGGGTCCTGTCTGTAGAACCGGGTCCTGTCTGTAGAACCGGGTCCTGTCTGTTGAACCTTGTCCTGTCAGTAGAACCGTGTCCTGTCAGTAGAACCGGTTCCTGTCAGTTGAACCGGGTCCTGACTGTAGAACCGGGTCCTGTCTGAAGAACCGGGTCCTGTCTGTAGAACCGGGTCCTGTCTGTAGAACCGTTTCCTGACTGTAGAACCGGGTCCTGACTGTAGAACCGGGTCCTGTCTGTAGAACCGGGTCCTGTCTGTAGAACCGGGTCCTGACATTAGAACAGGGTCCTGTCTGTAGAACCGGGTCCTGTCTGTAGAACCGGGTCCTGTCTGTAGAACCTGGTCCTGACATTAGAACAGGGTCCTGTCTGTAGAACCAGGTCCTGTCTGTAGAACCGGGTCCTGACTGTAGAACCGGGTCCTGTCTGTAGAACCAGATCCTGTCTGTAGAACCGTGTCCTGACTGTAGAACCGTGTCCTGACTGTAGAACCGGGTCCTGTCTGTAGAACCAGATCCTGTCTGTAGAACCGGGTCCTGACTGTAGAACCGGGTCCTGACTATAGAACCGGGTCCTGTCTGTAGAATCGGGTCCTGTCAGTAGAACCGGGTCCTGTCTTTAGAACCGGGTCCTGTCTGTAGAACCGGGTCCTGTCTGTAGAACCGGGTCCTGTCTGTAGAACCGGGTCCTGTCTGTTGAATCGTGTCCTGTCAGTAGAACTGGGTCCTGTCTTTAGAACCGGGTCCTGTCAGTTGAACCGGGTCCTGACTGTAGAACCGGGTCCTGACTGTAGAACCAGGTCCTGACTGTAGAACCGGGTCCTGTCTGTAGAACCGGGTCCTGTCTGTAGAACCGGGTCCTGACTGTAGAACCGGGTCCTGACTGTAGAACCGGGTCCTGTCTGTAGAACTGGGCCCTGACTTTAGAACCAGGTCCTGACTGTAGAACCGGGTCCTGACTGTAGAACCGGGTCCTGTCTGTAGAACCGGGTCCTGTCTTTAGAACCGGGTCCTGACTGTAGAACCGGGTCCTGTCTGTAGAACCGGGTCCTGTCTTTAGAACCAGGTCCTGTCTGTAGAAAATGGTCCTGTCTGTAGAACCGGGTCCTGACTATAGAACCGGGTCCTGTCTGTAGAATCGGGTCCTGTCAGTAGAACCGGGTCCTGTCTTTAGAACCGGGTCCTGTCTGTAGAACCGGGTCCTGACATTAGAACAGGGTCCTGTCTGTAGAACCAGGTCCTGTCTGTAGAACCGGGTCCTGTCTGTAGAACCGGGTCCTGTCTGTAGAACCGGGTCCTGTCTGTTGAATCGTGTCCTGTCAGTAGAACTGGGTCCTGTCTTTAGAACCGGGTCCTGTCAGTTGAACCGGGTCCTGACTGTAGAACCGGGTCCTGACTGTAGAACCAGGTCCTGACTGTAGAACCGGGTCCTGTCTGTAGAACCGGGTCCTGACTGTAGAACCGGGTCCTGACTGTAGAACCGGGTCCTGACTGTAGAACCGGGTCCTGTCTGTAGAACTGGGCCCTGACTTTAGAACCAGGTCCTGACTGTAGAACCGGGTCCTGTCTGTAGAACCGGGTCCTGTCTTTAGAACCGGGTCCTGACTGTAGAACCGGGTCCTGTCTGTAGAACCGGGTCCTGTCTTTAGAACCAGGTCCTGTCTGTAGAAAATGGTCCTGTCTGTAGAACCGGGTCCTGTCTGTAGAACCGGGTCCAGACTATAGAACCGGGTCCTGTCTGTAGAACCGGGTCCTGTCTGTAGAACTGGGCCCTGACTGTAGAACCGGGTCCTGTCTGTAGAACCGGGTCCTGTCTGTTGAACCTTGTCCTGTCAGTAGAACCGTGTCCTGTCAGTAGAACCGGGTCCTGTCAGTAGAACCGGGTCCTGACTGTAGAACCGGGTCCTGTCTGAAGAACCGGGTCCTGACTGTAGAACCGGGTCCTGTCTGTAGAACCGTTTCCTGACTGTAGAACCGGGTCCTGACTGTAGAACCGGGTCCTGTCTGTAGAACCGGGTCCTGTCAGTAGAACCGGGTCCTGACTGTATAACCGGGTCCTGTCTGTAGAACTGGGTCCTGTCAGTAGAACCGGGTCCTGTCTTTAGAACCGGGTCCTGTCTGTAGAACCGGGTCCTGACATTAGAACAGGGTCCTGTCTGTAGAACCAGGTCCTGTCAGTAGAACCGGGTCCTGTCTTTAGAACCGGGTCCTGTCTGTAGAACCGGGTCCTGACATTAGAACAGGGTCCTGTCTGTAGAACCAGGTCCTGTCTGTAGAACCGGGTCCTGACTGTAGAACCGGGTCCTGTCTGTAGAACCAGATCCTGTCTGTAGAACCGTGTCCTGACTGTAGAACCGGGTCCTGACTGTAGAACCGGGTCCTGTCTGTAGAACCAGATCCTGTCTGTAGAACCGTGTCCTGACTGTAGAACCGGGTCCTGACTATAGAACCGGGTCCTGTCTGTAGAATCGGGTCCTGTCAGTAGAACCGGGTCCTGTCTTTAGAACCGGGTCCTGTCTGTAGAACCGGGTCCTGACATTAGAACAGGGTCCTGTCTGTAGAACCAGGTCCTGTCTGTAGAACCGGGTCCTGTCTGTAGAACCGGGTCCTGTCTGTAGAACCGGGTCCTGTCTGTTGAATCGTGTCCTGTCAGTAGAACTGGGTCCTGTCTTTAGAACCGGGTCCTGTCAGTTGAACCGGGTCCTGACTGTAGAACCGGGTCCTGACTGTAGAACCGGGTCCTGACTGTAGAACCAGGTCCTGACTGTAGAACCGGGTCCTGTCTGTAGAACCGGGTCCTGACTGTAGAACCGGGTCCTGACTGTAGAACCGGGTCCTGACTGTAGAACCGGGTCCTGTCTGTAGAACTGGGCCCTGACTTTAGAACCAGGTCCTGACTGTAGAACCGGGTCCTGTCTGTAGAACCGGGTCCTGTCTTTAGAACCGGGTCCTGACTGTAGAACCGGGTCCTGTCTGTAGAACCGGGTCCTGTCTTTAGAACCAGGTCCTGTCTGTAGAAAATGGTCCTGTCTGTAGAACCGGGTCCTGACTATAGAACCGGGTCCTGTCTGTAGAATCGGGTCCTGTCAGTAGAACCAGGTCCTGTCTTTAGAACCGGGTCCTGTCTGTAGAACCGGGTCCTGACATTAGAACAGGGTCCTGTCTGTAGAACCAGGTCCTGTCTGTAGAACCGGGTCCTGTCTGTAGAACCGGGTCCTGTCTGTAGAACCGGGTCCTGTCTGTTGAATCGTGTCCTGTCAGTAGAACTGGGTCCTGTCTTTAGAACCGGGTCCTGTCAGTTGAACCGGGTCCTGACTGTAGAACCGGGTCCTGACTCTAGAACCAGGTCCTGACTGTAGAACCGGGTCCTGTCTGTAGAACCGGGTCCTGACTGTAGAACCGGGTCCTGACTGTAGAACCGGGTCCTGACTGTAGAACCGGGTCCTGTCTGTAGAACTGGGCCCTGACTTTAGAACCAGGTCCTGACTGTAGAACCGGGTCCTGTCTGTAGAACCGGGTCCTGTCTTTAGAACCAGGTCCTGTCTGTAGAAAATGGTCCTGTCTGTAGAACCGGGTCCTGTCTGTAGAACCGGGTCCAGACTATAGAACCGGGTCCTGTCTGTAGAACCGGGTCCTGTCTGTAGAACTGGGCCCTGACTGTAGAACCGGGTCCTGTCCATAGAACCGGGTCCTGTCTGTAGAACCGGGTCCTATCTGTTGAACCTTGTCCTGTCAGTAGAACCGGGTCCTGTCAGTTGAACCGGGTCCTGACTGTAGAACCGGGTCCTGTCTGAAGAACCGGGTCCTGACTGTAGACCCGGGTCCTGTCTGTAGAACCGTTTCCTGACTGTAGAACCGGGTCCTGACTGTAGAACCGGGTCCTGTCTGTAGAACCGGGTCCTGTCAGTATAACCGGGTCCTGTCTGTAGAACCGGGTCCTGTCTGTAGAACCGGGTCCTGACATTAGAACAGGGTCCTGTCTGTAGAACCAGGTCCTGTCTGTAGAACCGGGTCCTGTCAGTAGAACCGGGTCCTGTCAGTAGAACCGGGTCCTGTCTGTAGAACCGGGTCCTGACTGTAGAACCGGGTCCTGTCAGTAGAACCGGGTCCTGTCTGTTTAACCTGGTCCTGTCTGTAGAACCGGGTCCTGACTGTAGAACCGGGTCCTGTCTGTAGAACCATATCCTGTCTGTAGAACCGTGTCCTGACTGTAGAACCGGGTCCTGACTATAGAACCGTGTCCTGTCTGTAGAATCGGGTCCTGTCAGTAGAACCGTTTCCTGACTGTAGAACCGGGTCCTGTCTTTAGAACCAGGTCCTGTCTGTAGAAAATGGTCCTGTCTTTCGAACCGGGTCCTGACTGTAGAACCGGGTCCTGTCAGTAGAACCGGGTCCTGTCAGTAGAACCGGGTCCTGTCTGTAGAACCGTTACCTGACTGTAGAACCGGGTCCTGTCTGTAGAACCGGGTCCTGTCTTTGGAACCGTTTCCTGACTGTAGAACCGGGTCCTGTCAGTAGAACCGGGTCCTGTCTGTAGAACCGTTTCCTGTCTGTAGAACCAGGTCCTGTCTGTTGAACCGGGTCCTTTCTTTAGAACCGGGTCCTGTCAGTTGAACCGGGTCCTGACTGTAGAACCGGGTCCTGTCTGTAGAACTGGGTCCTGACTGTAGAACCGGGTCCTGTCAGTAGAACCGGGTCCTGTCTGTAGAACCGGCTCCTGACTGTAGAACCGGGTCCTGTCTGTAGAACCGGATCCTGTCAGTAGAACCGGGTCCTGTCTGTTAAACCGGGTCCTGACTGTAGAACCGTTTCCTGACTGTAGAACCGGGTCCTGTCTGTAGAATCGGGTCCTGTCAGTAGAACCGGGTCCTGTCTGTAGAATCGGGTCTTGTCAGTAGAACCGTTTCCTAACTGTAGAACCGGGTCCTGTCAGTAGAACCGGGTCCTGTCAGTTGAACCGGGTCCTGTCTGTAGAACCGTTTCCTGACTGTAGAACCGGGTCCTGTCTGTGGAACCGGGTCCTGACTGTAGAACCGGGTCCTGTCTTTCGAACCGTTTCCTGACTGTAGAACCGGGTCCTGTCTGTAGAACCGGGTCCTGACTGTAGAACTGGGCCCTGACTTTAGAACCAGGTCCTGACTGTAGAACCGGGTCCTGGCCATAGAATCGGGTCCTGTCTTTCGAACCCGGTCCTGTCTATAGAACCGTTTCCTGTCTGTAGAACCGTTTCCTGTCTGTACAACCGGGTCCTGACTGTAGAACCGGGTCCTGTCTTTCGAACCGTTTTCTGACTGTAGAACCGGGTCCTGTCTGTAGAACCGGTTCCTGACTGTAGAACCAGGTCCTGACTGTAGAACCGGGTCCTGTCTGTAGAACCGGGTCCTGTCTGTTGAACCGGGTCCTGTCTGTTGAACCGTGTCCTGTCAGTCGAACCGGGTACTTTCTTTAGAACCGGGTCCTGTCAGTAGAACCGGGTCCTGACTGTAGAACCGGGTCCTGTCTGTAGAACCGGGTCCTGTCTTTAGAACCGGGTCCTGTCCTTAGATCCGGGTCCTGTCTGTTGAATCGTGTCCTGTCAGTAGAACCGGGTCATGTCTTTAGAACCGGGTCCTGTCAGTTGAACCGGGTCCTGACTGTAGAACCGGGTCCTGACTGTAGAACCGGGTCCTGTCTGTAGAACCGGGTCCTGACTGTAGAACCGGGTCCTGACTGTAGAACCGGGTCCTGTCTGTAGAACTGGGCCCTGACTTTAGAACCGGGCCCTGACTGTAGAACCGGGTCCTGTCTGTAGAACCGGGTCCTGACTGTAGAACCGGGTCCTGACTGTAGAACCGGGTCCTGTCTTTAGAACCAGGTCCTGTCTGTAGAAAATTGTCCTGACTGTAGAACCGGGTCCTGTCTGTAGAACTGGGCCCTGACTTTAGAACCGGGTCCTGACTGTAGAACCGGGTCCTGACTGTAGAACCGGGCCCTGACTTTAGAACCGGGTCCTGTCTGTAGAACCGGGTCCTGTCTGTAGAACCGGGTCCTGTCTGTAGAACTGGGCCCTGACTGTAGAACCGGGTCCTGACTGTAGAACCGGGCCCTGACTTTAGAACCGGGTCCTGACTGTAGTACCGGGTCCTGACTGTAGAACCGTTTCCTGTCTGTAGAACCGTTTCCTGTCTGTACAACCGGGTCCTGACTGTAGAACCTGGTCCTGACTGTAGAACCGTTTCCTGACTGTAGAACCGGGTCCTGACTGTAGAACTGGGCCCTGACTTTAGAACCAGGTCCTGTCTGTAGAACCGGGTCCTGTCTGTAGAACCGGGTCCTGTCTGTAGAACCAGGTCCTGTCTGTTGAACCGTGTCCTGCCAGTCGAACCGGGTCCTGTCTGTAGAACCGGGTCCTGTCTGTAGAACCGGGTCCTGTCTGTAGAACCGGGTCCTGTCTTTAGAACCGGGTCCTGTCTGTTGATCCGGGTCCTGTCTGTTGAATCGTGTCCTGTTGTAGAACCGGGTCCTGTCTTTAGAACCGGGTCCTGTCAGTTGAACCGGGTCCTGTCTGTAGAACCAGGTCCTGTCTGTAGAACCGGGTCCTGACTGTAGAACCGGGTCCTGTCTGTAGAACCAGATCCTGTCTGTAGAACCGTGTCCTGACTGTAGAACCGGGTCCTGACTGTAGAACCGGGTCCTGTCTGTAGAACCAGATCCTGTCTGTAGAACCGTGTCCTGACTGTAGAACCGGGTCCTGACTATAGAACCGGGTCCTGTCTGTAGAATCGGGTCCTGTCAGTAGAACCGGGTCCTGTCTTTAGAACCGGGTCCTGTCTGTAGAACCGGGTCCTGACATTAGAACAGGGTCCTGTCTGTAGAACCAGGTCCTGTCTGTAGAACCGGGTCCTGTCTGTAGAACCAGGTCCTGTCTGTAGAACCGGGTCCTGTCTGTTGAATCGTGTCCTGTCAGTAGAACTGGGTCCTGTCTTTAGAACCGGGTCCTGTCAGTTGAACCGGGTCCTGACTGTAGAACCGGGTCCTGACTGTAGAACCGGGTCCTGACTGTAGAACCAGGTCCTGACTGTAGAACCGGGTCCTGTCTGTAGAACCGGGTCCTGACTGTAGAACCGGGTCCTGACTGTAGAACCGGGTCCTGTCTGTAGAACTGGACCCTGACTTTAGAACCAGGTCCTGACTGTAGAACCGGGTCCTGTCTGTAGAACCGGGTCCTGTCTTTAGAACCGGGTCCTGACTGTAGAACCGGGTCCTGTCTGTAGAACCGGGTCCTGTCTTTAGAACCAGGTCCTGTCTGTAGAAAATGGTCCTGTCTGTAGAACCGGGTCCTGACTATAGAACCGGGTCCTGTCTGTAGAATCGGGTCCTGTCAGTAGAACCAGGTCCTGTCTTTAGAACCGGGTCCTGTCTGTAGAACCGGGTCCTGACATTAGAACAGGGTCCTGTCTGTAGAACCAGGTCCTGTCTGTAGAACCGGGTCCTGTCTGTAGAACCGGGTCCTGTCTGTTGAATCGGGTCCTGTCAGTAGAACTGGGTCCTGTCTTTAGAACCGGGTCCTGTCAGTTGAACCGGGTCCTGACTGTAGAACCGGGTCCTGACTCTAGAACCAGGTCCTGACTGCAGAACCGGGTCCTGTCTGTAGAACCGGGTCCTGACTGTAGAACCGGGTCCTGACTGTAGAACCGGGTCCTGTCTGTAGAACCGGGTCCTGACTGTAGAACCGGGTCCTGACTGTAGAACCGGGTCCTGTCTGTAGAACTGGGCCCTGACTTTAGAACCAGGTCCTGACTGTAGAACCGGGTCCTGTCTGTAGAACCGGGTCCTGTCTTTAGAACCAGGTCCTGTCTGTAGAAAATGGTCCTGTCTGTAGAACCGGGTCCTGTCTGTAGAACCGGGTCCAGACTATAGAACCGGGTCCTGTCTGTAGAACCGGGTCCTGTCTGTAGAACTGGGCCCTGACTGTAGAACCGGGTCCTGTCCATAGAACCGGGTCCTGTCATTAGAACCGGGTCCTATCTGTTGAACCTTGTCCTGTCAGTAGAACCGGGTCCTGTCAGTTGAACCGGGTCCTGACTGTAGAACCGGGTCCTGTCTGAAGAACCGGGTCCTGACTGTAGACCCGGGTCCTGTCTGTAGAACCGTTTCCTGACTGTAGAACCGGGTCCTGACTGTAGAACCGGGTCCTGTCTGTAGAACCGGGTCCTGTCAGTATAACCGGGTCCTGTCTGTAGAACCGGGTCCTGTCTGTAGAACCGGGTCCTGACATTAGAACAGGGTCCTGTCTGTAGAACCAGGTCCTGTCTGTAGAACCGGGTCCTGTCAGTAGAACCGGGTCCTGTCAGTAGAACCGGGTCCTGTCTGTAGAACCGGGTCCTGACTGTAGAACCGGGTCCTGTCAGTAGAACCGGGTCCTGTCTGTTTAACCTGGTCCTGTCTGTAGAACCGGGTCCTGACTGTAGAACCGGGTCCTGTCTGTAGAACCATATCCTGTCTGTAGAACCGTGTCCTGACTGTAGAACCGGGTCCTGACTATAGAACCGTGTCCTGTCTGTAGAATCGGGTCCTGTCAGTAGAACCGTTTCCTGACTGTAGAACCGGGTCCTGTCTTTAGAACCAGGTCCTGTCTGTAGAAAATGGTCCTGTCTTTCGAACCGGGTCCTGACTGTAGAACCGGGTCCTGTCAGTAGAACCGGGTCCTGTCAGTAGAACCGGGTCCTGTCTGTAGAACCGTTACCTGACTGTAGAACCGGGTCCTGTCTGTAGAACCGGGTCCTGTCTTTGGAACCGTTTCCTGACTGTAGAACCGGGTCCTGTCAGTAGAACCGGGTCCTGTCTGTAGAACCGTTTCCTGTCTGTAGAACCAGGTCCTGTCTGTTGAACCGGGTCCTTTCTTTAGAACCGGGTCCTGTCAGTTGAACCGGGTCCTGACTGTAGAACCGGGTCCTGTCTGTAGAACCGGGTCCTGACTGTAGAACCGGGTCCTGTCAGTAGAACCGGGTCCTGTCTGTAGAACCGGCTCCTGACTGTAGAACCGGGTCCTGTCTGTAGAACCGGATCCTGTCAGTAGAACCGGGTCCTGTCTGTTAAACCGGGTCCTGACTGTAGAACCGTTTCCTGACTGTAGAACCGGGTCCTGTCTGTAGAATCGGGTCCTGTCAGTAGAACCGGGTCCTGTCTGTAGAATCGGGTCTTGTCAGTAGAACCGTTTCCTAACTGTAGAACCGGGTCCTGTCAGTAGAACCGGGTCCTGTCAGTTGAACCGGGTCCTGTCTGTAGAACCGTTTCCTGACTGTAGAACCGGGTCCTGTCTGTGGAACCGGGTCCTGACTGTAGAACCGGGTCCTGTCTTTCGAACCGTTTCCTGACTGTAGAACCGGGTCCTGTCTGTAGAACCGGGTCCTGACTGTAGAACTGGGCCCTGACTTTAGAACCAGGTCCTGACTGTAGAACCGGGTCCTGGCCATAGAATCGGGTCCTGTCTTTCGAACCCGGTCCTGTCTATAGAACCGTTTCCTGTCTGTAGAACCGTTTCCTGTCTGTACAACCGGGTCCTGACTGTAGAACCGGGTCCTGTCTTTAGAACCGTTTTCTGACTGTAGAACCGGGTCCTGTCTGTAGAACCGGTTCCTGACTGTAGAACCAGGTCCTGACTGTAGAACCGGGTCCTGTCTGTAGAACCGGGTCCTGTCTGTTGAACCGGGTCCTGTCTGTTGAACCGTGTCCTGTCAGTCGAACCGGGGTACTTTCTTTAGAACCGGGTCCTGTCAGTAGAACCGGGTCCTGACTGTAGAACCGGGTCCTGTCTGTAGAACCGGGTCCTGTCTTTAGAACCGGGTCCTGTCCTTAGATCCGGGTCCTGTCTGTTGAATCGTGTCCTGTCAGTAGAACCGGGTCATGTCTTTAGAACCGGGTCCTGTCAGTTGAACCGGGTCCTGACTGTAGAACCGGGTCCTGACTGTAGAACCGGGTCCTGTCTGTAGAACCGGGTCCTGACTGTAGAACCGGGTCCTGACTGTAGAACCGGGTCCTGTCTGTAGAACTGGGCCCTGACTTTAGAACCGGGCCCTGACTGTAGAACCGGGTCCTGTCTGTAGAACCGGGTCCTGACTGTAGAACCGGGTCCTGACTGTAGAACCGGGTCCTGTCTTTAGAACCAGGTCCTGTCTGTAGAAAATTGTCCTGACTGTAGAACCGGGTCCTGTCTGTAGAACTGGGCCCTGACTTTAGAACCGGGTCCTGACTGTAGAACCGGGTCCTGACTGTAGAACCGGGCCCTGACTTTAGAACCGGGTCCTGTCTGTAGAACCGGGTCCTGTCTGTAGAACCGGGTCCTGTCTGTAGAACTGGGCCCTGACTGTAGAACCGGGTCCTGACTGTAGAACCGGGCCCTGACTTTAGAACCGGGTCCTGACTGTAGTACCGGGTCCTGACTGTAGAACCGTTTCCTGTCTGTAGAACCGTTTCCTGTCTGTACAACCGGGTCCTGACTGTAGAACCTGGTCCTGACTGTAGAACCGTTTCCTGACTGTAGAACCGGGTCCTGACTGTAGAACTGGGCCCTGACTTTAGAACCAGGTCCTGTCTGTAGAACCGGGTCCTGTCTGTAGAACCGGGTCCTGTCTGTAGAACCAGGTCCTGTCTGTTGAACCGTGTCCTGTCTGTAGAACCGGGTCCTGTCTGTAGAACCGGGTCCTGTCTGTAGAACCGGGTCCTGTCTTTAGAACCGGGTCCTGTCTGTTGATCCGGGTCCTGTCTGTTGAATCGTGTCCTGTTGTAGAACCGGGTCCTGTCTTTAGAACCGGGTCCTGTCAGTTGAACCGGGTCCTGACTGTAGAACCGGGTCCTGACTGTAGAACCGGGTCCTGACTGTAGAACCGGGTCCTGACTGTAGAACCGCGTCCTGTCTGTAGAACTGTGCCCTGACTTTAGAACCAGGTCCTGACTGTAGAACCGGGTCCTGTCTGTAGAACCGGGTCCTGTCTTTAGAACCAGGTCCTGTCTGTAGAAAATGGTCCTGTCTGTAGAACCGGGTCCTGTCTGTAGAACCGGGTCCAGACTGTAGAACCGGGTCCAGACTGTAGAACCGGGTCCTGTCTGTAGAACTGGGTCCTGTCTGTAGGACTGGGCCCTGACTGTAGAACCGGGTCCTGTCTGTAGAACCGGGTCCTGTCTGTTGAACCGGGTCCTGTCAATAGAACCGGGTCCTGTCTGAAGAACCGGGTCCTGTCTGTAGAACCGGGTCCTGTCTATAGAACCGGGTCCTGACTGTAGAACCGTTTCCTGTCTGTAGAACCGGGTCCTGACTGTAGAACCGGGTCCTGTCTGTAGAACCGGGTCCTGTCAGTAGAACCGGGTCCTGTCTTTAGAACCGGGTCCTGTCAGTAGAACCGGGTCCTGACTTTAGAACAGGGTCCTGTCTGTAGAACCGGGTCCAGACTATAGAACAGGGTCCTGTCTGTAGAACCGGGTCCTGTCTGTAGAACCGGGTCCTGTCTGTTGAACCGGGTCCTGTCTGTAGAACCGGGTCCTGTCTGTTAAACCGGGTCCTGTCTGTAGAACCGGGTCCTGTCTGTAGAACCGGATCCTGTCAGTAGAACCGGGTCCTGTCTGTTAAACCGGGTCCTGACTGTAGAACCGTTTCCTGACTGTAGAACCGGGTCCTGTCTGTTGAACCGGGTCCTGTCTGTAGAACCGGGTCCTGTCTGTTAAACCGGGTCCTGTCTGTAGAACCGGGTCCTGTCTGTAGAATCGGGTCCTGTCAGTAGAACCGGGTCCTGTCTGTAGAATCGGCTCTTGTCAGTAGAACCGTTTCCTGACTGTAGAACCGGGTCCTGTCAGTAGAACCGGGTCCTGTCTGTAGAACCGTTTCCTGACTGTAGAACCGTTTCCTGTCTGTAGAACCGGGTCCTGACTGTAGAACCGGGTCCTGTGTTTGGAACCGTTTCCTGACTGTAGAACCGGGTCCTGTCAGTAGAACCGGGTCCTGTCAGTAGAACCGGGTCCTGTCTGCAGAACCGTTTCCTGACTGTAGAACCGGGTCCTGTCTGTGGAACCGGGTCCTGACTGTAGAACCGGGTCCTGTCTTTCGAACCGTTTCCTGACTGTAGAACCGGGTCCTGTCCGTAGAACCGGGTCCTGTCTGTTGAACCGGGTCCTTTCTTTAGAACCGGGTCCTGTCAGTTGAACCGGGTCCTGACTGTAGAACCGGGTCCTTTCTGTAGAACCGGGTCCTGTCTGTAGAACCGGGTCCTGTCTGTAGATCCGGGTCCTGTCTGTTGAATCGTGTCCTGTCAGTAGAACCGGGTCATGTCTTTAGAACCGGGTCCTGTCAGTTGAACCGGGTCCTGACTGTAGAACCGGGTCCTGACTGTAGAACCGGGTCCTGTCTCTAGAACCGGGTCCTGACTGTAGAACCGGGTCCTGACTGTAGAAACGGGTCCTGTCTGTAGAACTGGGCCCTGACTTTAGAACCAGGTCCTGACTGTAGAACCGGGTCCTGTCTGTAGAACCGGGTCCTGACTGTAGAACCGGGTCCTGTCTGTTAAACCGGGTCCTGTCTGTAGAACCGGATCCTGTCAGTAGAACCGGGTCCTGTCTGTTAAACCGGGTCCTGACTGTAGAACCGTTTCCTGACTGTAGAACCGGGTCCTGTCTGTAGAATCGGGTCCTGTCAGTTGAACCGGGTCCTGACTGTAGAACCGGGTCCTGACTGTAGAACCGGGTCCTGTCTGTAGAACCGGGTCCTGACTGTAGAACCGGGTCCTGACTGTAGAACCGGGTCCTGTCTGTAGAACTGGGCCCTGACTTTAGAACCGGGCCCTGACTGTAGAACCGGGTCCTGTCTGTAGAACCGGGTCCTGACTGTAGAACCGGGTCCTGACTGTAGAACCGGGTCCTGTCTTTAGAACCAGGTCCTGTCTGTAGAAAATTGTCCTGACTGTAGAACCGGGTCCTGTCTGTAGAACTGGGCCCTGACTTTAGAACCGGGTCCTGACTGTAGAACCGGGTCCTGACTGTAGAACCGGGCCCTGACTTTAGAACCGGGTCCTGTCTGTAGAACCGGGTCCTGTCTGTAGAACCGGGTCCTGTCTGTAGAACTGGGCCCTGACTTTAGAACCGGGTCCTGACTGTAGAACCGGGTCCTGACTGTAGAACCGGGCCCTGACTTTAGAACCGGGTCCTGACTGTAGTACCGGGTCCTGACTGTAGAACCGTTTCCTGTCTGTAGAACCGTTTCCTGTCTGTACAACCGGGTCCTGACTGTAGAACCTGGTCCTGACTGTAGAACCGTTTCCTGACTGTAGAACCAGGTCCTGTCTGTAGAACCGGGTCCTGTCTGTAGAACCGGGTCCTGTCTGTAGAACCAGGTCCTGTCTGTTGAACCGTGTCCTGCCAGTCGAACCGGGTCCTGTCTGTAGAACCGGGTCCTGTCTGTAGAACCGGGTCCTGTCTTTAGAACCGGGTCCTGTCTGTTGATCCGGGTCCTGTCTGTTGAATCGTGTCCTGTTGTAGAACCGGGTCCTGTCTTTAGAACCGGGTCCTGTCAGTTGAACCGGGTCCTGACTGTAGAACCGGGTCCTGACTGTAGAACCGGGTCCTGACTGTAGAACCGGGTCCTGACTGTAGAACCGCGTCCTGTCTGTAGAACTGTGCCCTGACTTTAGAACCAGGTCCTGACTGTAGAACCGGGTCCTGTCTGTAGAACCGGGTCCTGTCTTTAGAACCAGGTCCTGTCTGTAGAAAATGGTCCTGTCTGTAGAACCGGGTCCTGTCTGTAGAACCGGGTCCAGACTGTAGAACCGGGTCCAGACTGTAGAACCGGGTCCTGTCTGTAGAACTGGGTCCTGTCTGTAGGACTGGGCCCTGACTGTAGAACCGGGTCCTGTCTGTAGAACCGGGTCCTGTCTGTTGAACCGGGTCCTGTCAATAGAACCGGGTCCTGTCTGAAGAACCGGGTCCTGTCTGTAGAACCGGGTCCTGTCTATAGAACCGGGTCCTGACTGTAGAACCGTTTCCTGTCTGTAGAACCGGGTCCTGACTGTAGAACCGGGTCCTGTCTGTAGAACCGGGTCCTGTCAGTAGAACCGGGTCCTGTCTTTAGAACCGGGTCCTGTCAGTAGAACCGGGTCCTGACTTTAGAACAGGGTCCTGTCTGTAGAACCGGGTCCAGACTATAGAACAGGGTCCTGTCTGTAGAACCGGGTCCTGTCTGTAGAACCGGGTCCTGTCTGTTGAACCGGGTCCTGTCTGTAGAACCGGGTCCTGTCTGTTGAACCGGGTCCTGTCTGTAGAACCGGGTCCTGTCTGTTAAACCGGGTCCTGTCTGTAGAACCGGGTCCTGTCTGTAGAACCGGATCCTGTCAGTAGAACCGGGTCCTGTCTGTTAAACCGGGTCCTGACTGTAGAACCGTTTCCTGACTGTAGAACCGGGTCCTGTCTGTTGAACCGGGTCCTGTCTGTAGAACCGGGTCCTGTCTGTAGAACCGGGTCCTGTCTGTAGAATCGGGTCCTGTCAGTAGAACCGGGTCCTGTCTGTAGAATCGGCTCTTGTCAGTAGAACCGTTTCCTGACTGTAGAACCGGGTCCTGTCAGTAGAACCGGGTCCTGTCTGTAGAACCGTTTCCTGACTGTAGAACCGTTTCCTGTCTGTAGAACCGGGTCCTGACTGTAGAACCGGGTCCTGTGTTTGGAACCGTTTCCTGACTGTAGAACCGGGTCCTGTCAGTAGAACCGGGTCCTGTCAGTAGAACCGGGTCCTGTCTGCAGAACCGTTTCCTGACTGTAGAACCGGGTCCTGTCTGTGGAACCGGGTCCTGACTGTAGAACCGGGTCCTGTCTTTCGAACCGTTTCCTGACTGTAGAACCGGGTCCTGTCAGTTGAACCGGGTCCTGACTGTAGAACCGGGTCCTGTCTGTAGAACCGGGTCCTGTCTGTAGAACCGGGTCCTGTCTGTAGATCCGGGTCCTGTCTGTTGAATCGTGTCCTGTCAGTAGAACCGGGTCATGTCTTTAGAACCGGGTCCTGTCAGTTGAACCTGGTCCTGACTGTAGAACCGGGTCCTGACTGTAGAACCGGGTCCTGTCTCTAGAACCGGGTCCTGACTGTAGAACCGGGTCCTGACTGTAGAAACGGGTCCTGTCTGTAGAACTGGGCCCTGACTTTAGAACCAGGTCCTGACTGTAGAACCGGGTCCTGTCTGTAGAACCGGGTCCTGACTGTAGAACCGGGTCCTGTCTGTTAAACCGGGTCCTGTCTGTAGAACCGGATCCTGTCAGTAGAACCGGGTCCTGTCTGTTAAACCGGGTCCTGACTGTAGAACCGTTTCCTGACTGTAGAACCGGGTCCTGTCTGTAGAATCGGGTCCTGTCAGTAGAACCGGGTCCTGTCTGTAGAATCGGCTCTTGTCAGTAGAACCGTTTCCTGACTGTAGAACCGGGTCCTGTCAGTAGAACCGGGTCCTGTCTGTAGAACCGTTTCCTGACTGTAGAACCGTTTCCTGTCTGTAGAACCGGGTCCTGACTGTAGAACCGGGTCCTGTCTTTGGAACCGTTTCCTGACTGTAGAACCGGGTCCTGACTTTAGAACCGGGTCCTGTCAGTAGAACCGGGTCCTGTCTGTAGAACCGTTTCCTGACTGTAGAACCGGGTCCTGTCTGTGGAACCGGGTCCTGACTGTAGAACCGGGTCCTGTCTGTAGAACCGTTTCCTGACTGTAGAACCGGGTCCTGTCTGTAGAACCGGGTCCTGTCTTTTGAACCGGGTCCTTTCTTTAGAACCGGGTCCTGTCAGTTGAACCGGGTCCTGACTGTAGAACCGGGTCCTGTCTGTAGAACCGGGTCCTGTCTGTAGATCCGGGTCCTGTCTGTTGATTCGTGTCCTGTCAGTAGAACCGGGTCATGTCTTTAGAACCGGGTCCTGTCAGTTGAACCGGGTCCTGACTGTAGAACCGGGTCCTGACTGTAGAACCGGGTCCTGTCTCTAGAACCGGGTCCTGACTGTAGAACCGGGTCCTGACTGTAGAACCGGGTCCTGTCTGTAGAACTGGGCCCTGACTTTAGAACCAGGTCCTGACTGTAGAACCGGGTCCTGACTGTAGAACCGGGTCCTGTCTGTAGAACCGGGTCCTGTCTTTAGAACCGGGTCCTGACTGTAGAACCGGGTCCTGTCTGTAGAACCGGGTCCTGTCTGTAGAACCGGGTCCTGTCAGTAGAACCGGGTCCTGTCTGTAGAAAATGGTCCTGTCTCTAGAACTGGGCCCTGACTTTAGAACCGGGTCCTGACTGTAGAACCGGGTCCTGTCTGATGAACCGGGTCCTGACTGTAGAACCGGGCCCTGACTTTAGAACCAGGTCCTGACTGTAGAACCGGGTCCTGTCTATAGAACCGGGTCCTGTCTGTAGAATCGGGTCCTGTCTTTCGAACCCGGTCCTGTCTGTAGAACCGTTTCCTGTCTGTAGAACCGTTTCCTGTCTGTACAACCGGGTCCTGACTGTAGAACCTGGTCCTGACTGTAGAACCGTTTCCTGACTGTAGAACCGGGCCCTGACTTTAGAACCAGGTCATGTCTGTAGAACCGGGTCCTGTCTATAGAACCGTTTCCTGACTGTAGAACCGGGTCCTGTCTGTAGAACCAGGTCCTGTCTGTTGAACCGTGTCCAGTCAGTCGAACCGTTTTTTATTTAGAACCGGGTCCTGTCAGTTGAACCGGGTCCTGACTGTAGAACCGGGTCCTGTCTGTAGAACCGGGTCCTGTCTGTAGAACCGGGTCCTGTCTGTTGATCCGGGTCCTGTCTGTTGAATCGTGTCCTGTTGTAGAACCGGGTCCTGACTGTAGAACCGGGTCCTGTCTGTAGAACCGGGTCCTGACTGTAGAACCGGGTCCTTACTGTAGAACCGGGTCCTGTCTGTAGAACCGGGTCCTGTCTGTAGAACTGGGCCCTGACTTTAGAACCAGGTCCTGACTGTAGAACCGGGTACTGTCTTTAGAACCGGGTCCTGACTGTAGAACCGGGTCCTGACTGTAGAACCGGGTCCTGTCTGTAGAACCGGGTCCTGTCTTTAGAACCAGGTCCTGTCTGTAGAAAATGGTCCTGTCTGTAGAACCGGGTCCTGTCTGTAGAACCGGGTCCAGACTGTAGAACCGGGTCCAGACTGTAGAACCGGGTCCAGACTGTAGAACCGGGTCCTGTCTGTAGAACTGGGTCCTGTCTGTAGAACTGGGCCCTGACTTTAGAACCGGGTCTTGTCTGTAGAACCGGGTCCTGTCTGTAGAACCGGGTCCTGTCTGTAGAACCGTTTCCTGACTGTAGAACCGGGTCCTGATTGTAGAACCGGGTCCTGTCTGTAGAACCGGGTCCTGTCAGTAGAACCGGGTCCTGTCTTTAGAACCGGGTCCTGTCTGTAGAACCGGGTCCTGACTGTAGAACTGGGCCCTGACTTTAGAACCAGGTCCTGTCTGTAGAACCGGGTCCTGTCAGTAGAACCGGGTCCTGTCAGTAGAACCGGGTCCTGTCTGTTGAACCGGGTCCTGTCTGTTGAACCGGGTCCTGTCTGTTAAACCGGGTCCTGTCTGTAGAACCGTTTCCTGACTGTAGAACCGGGTCCTGTCTGTAGAACCGGATCCTGTCTGTAGAACCGGGTCCTGTCTGTAGAATCGGGTCCTGTCTGTCGAACCCGGTCCTGTCTATAAAACCGTTTCCTTTCTGTAGAACCGTTTCCTGTCTGTACAACCGGGTCCTGTCAGTAGAACCGGGTCCTGTCTGTTAAACCGGGTCCTGACTGTAGAACCGTTTCCTGACTGTAGAACCGGGTCCTGTCTGTAGAATCGGGTCCTGTCAGTAGAACCGGGTCCTGTCTGTAGAATCGGGTCTTGTCAGTAGAACCGTTTCCTGACTGTAGAACCGGGTCCTGTCAGTAGAACCGGGTCCTGTCAGTAGAACCGGGTCCTGTCTGTAGAACCGTTTCCTGACTGTAGAACCGTTTCCTGTCAGTAGAACCGGGTCCTGACTATAGAACCGGGTCCTGTCTTTGGAACCGTTTCCTGACTGTAGAACCGGGTCCTGACTGTAGAACCGGGTCCTGTCAGTAGAACCGGGTCCTTTCAGTAGAACCGGGTCCTGTCTGTAGAACCGTTTCCTGACTGTAGAACCGGGTCCTGTCTGTGGAACCGGGTCCTGACTGTAGAACCGGGTCCTGTCTTTCGAACCGTTTCCTGACTGTAGAACCGGGTCCTGTCTTTCGAACCGGGTCCTGACTGTAGAACCGGGTACTGTCTGTAGAACCGGGTCCTGTCTGTAGTACCGGGTCCTGACTGTAGAACCGGGTCCTGTCTTTAGAACCAGGTCCTGTCTGTAGAAAATGGTCCTGTCTATTGAACCGGGTCCTGACTGTAGAACCGGGTCTTGTCAGTAGAACCGGGTCCTGTCTGTAGAACCGTTTCCTGACTGTAGAACCGGGTCCTGACTGTAGAACCGTTTCCTGTCTGTAGAACCGGGTCCTGACTGTAGAACCGGGTCCTGACTGTAGAACCGTTTCCTGACTGTAGAACCGGGTCCTGACTTTAGAACTGGGCCCTGACTTTAGAACCAGGTCCTGACTGTAGAACCGGGTCCTGTCTGTAGAACCGGGTCCTGTCTGTAGAATCGGGTCCTGTCTTTCGAACCCGGTCCTGTCTATAAAACCGTTTCCTGTCTGTAGAACCGTTTCCTGTCTGTACAACCGGGTCCTGACTGTAGAACCGGGTCCTGACTGTAGAACCGTTTCCTGACTGTAGAACCGTTTCCTGACTCTAGAACCGGGTCCTGACTGTAGAACCGGGTCCTGTCTGTAGAACCGGGTCCTGTCGGTTGAACCGTGTCCTGTCAGTCGAACCGGGTCCTTTCTTTAGAACCGGGTCCTGTCAGTTGAACCGGGTCCTGACTGTAGAACCGGGTCCTGTCTGTAGAACCGGGTCCTGTCAGTAGAACCGGGTCCTGTCAGTAGAACCGGGTCCTGTCTGTAGAACCGTTTCCTGACTGTAGAACCGTTTCCTGTCAGTAGAACCGGGTCCTGACTGTAGAACCGGGTCCTGTCTTTGGAACCGTTTCCTGACTGTAGAACCGGGTCCTGACTGTAGAACCGGGTCCTGTCAGTAGAACCGGGTCCTTTCAGTAGAACCGGGTCCTGTCTGTAGAACCGTTTCCTGACTGTAGAACCGGGTCCTGTCTGTGGAACCGGGTCCTGACTGTAGAACCGGGTCCTGTCTTTCGAACCGTTTCCTGACTGTAGAACCGGGTCCTGTCTTTCGAACCGGGTCCTGACTGTAGAACCGGGTACTGTCTGTAGAACCGGGTCCTGTCTGTAGTACCGGGTCCTGACTGTAGAACCGGGTCCTGTCTTTAGAACCAGGTCCTGTCTGTAGAAAATGGTCCTGTCTATTGAACCGGGTCCTGACTGTAGAACCGGGTCTTGTCAGTAGAACCGGGTCCTGTCTGTAGAACCGTTTCCTGACTGTAGAACCGGGTCCTGACTGTAGAACCGTTTCCTGTCTGTAGAACCGGGTCCTGACTGTAGAACCGGGTCCTGACTGTAGAACCGTTTCCTGACTGTAGAACCGGGTCCTGACTTTAGAACTGGGCCCTGACTTTAGAACCAGGTCCTGACTGTAGAACCGGGTCCTGTCTGTAGAACCGGGTCCTGTCTGTAGAATCGGGTCCTGTCTTTCGAACCCGGTCCTGTCTATAAAACCGTTTCCTGTCTGTAGAATCGTTTCCTGTCTGTACAACCGGGTCCTGACTGTAGAACCGGGTCCTGACTGTAGAACCGTTTCCTGACTGTAGAACCGTTTCCTGACTGTAGAACCGGGTCCTGACTGTAGAACTGGGCCCTGACTTTAGAACCAGGTCCTGACTGTAGAACCGGGTCCTGTCTGTAGAACCGGGTCCTGTCGGTTGAACCGTGTCCTGTCAGTCGAACCGGGTCCTTTCTTTAGAACCGGGTCCTGTCAGTTGAACCGGGTCCTGACTGTAGAACCGGGTCCTGTCTGTAGAACCGGGTCCTGTCAGTAGAACCGGGTCCTGTCTGTAGATCCGGGTCCTGTCTGTTGAATCGTGTCCTGTCAGTAGAACCGGGTCCTGTCTTTAGAACCGGGTCCTGTCAGTTGAACCGGGTCCTGACTTTAGAACCGGGTTCTGACTGTAGAACCGGGTCCTGTCTGTAGAACCGGGTCCTGTCTGTAGAACTGGCCCCTGACTTTAGAACCAGGTCCTGACTGTAGAACCGGGTCCTGTCAGTAGAACCGTTTCCTGACTGTAGAACCGGGTCCTGACTGTAGAACCGTTTCCTGTCTGTAGAACCGGGTCCTGACTGTAGAACCGGGTCCTGACTATAGAACCGTTTCCTGACTGTAGAACTGGGCCCTGACTTTAGAACCGGGTCCTGACTGTAGAACCGGGTCCTGACTGTAGAACCGTTTCCTGACTGTAGAACCGGGTCCTGACTGTAGAACCGTTTCCTGTCTGTAGAACCGGGTCCTGACTGTAGAACCGGGTCCTGACTGTAGAACCGTTTCCTGACTGTAGAACTGGGCCCTGACTTTAGAACCGGGTCCTGACTGTAGAACCGGGTCCTGTCTTTAGAACCGGGTCCTGTCTGTAGAACCGGGTCCTGTCTTTCGAACCCGGTCCTGTCTATAAAACCGTTTCCTGTCTGTAGAACCGTTTCCTGTCTGTACAACCGGGTCCTGACTGTAGAACCGGGTCCTGACTGTAGAACCGTTTCCTGACTGTAGAACCGGGTCCTGACTGTAGAACTGGGCCCTGACTTTAGAACCAGGTCCTGACTGTAGAACCGGGTCCTGTCTGTAGAACCGGGTCCTGTCTTTTGAACCGTGTCCTGTCAGTCGAACCGGGTCCTTTCTTTAGAACCGGGTCCTGTCAGTTGAACCGGGTCCTGACTGTTGAACCGGGTCCTGTCTGTAGAACCGGGTCCTGTCTGTAGAACCGGGTCCTGTCTGTAGAACCGGGTCCTGTCTGTAGATCCGGGTCCTGTCTGTTGAATCGTGTCCTGTCAGTAGAACCGGGTCCTGTCTTTAGAACCGGGTCCTGTCAGTTGAACCGGGTCCTGACTGTATAACCGGTTCCTGTCTGTAGAACCGGGTCCTGTCTATAGAACCGGGTCCTGTCTTTCGAACCGTTTCCTGACTGTAGAATCGGGTCCTGTCTGTTGAACCGGGTCCTGTCTGTTGAACCTTGTCCTGTCAGTAGAACCAGGTCCTTTCAGTTGAACCGGGTCCTGACTGTAGAACCGGGTCCTGTCAGTAGAACCGGGTCCTGTCTGTAGAACCGTTTCCTGACTGTAGAACCGGGTCCTGACTGTACAACCGGGTCCTGACTGTGGAACCGGGTCCTGACTGTGGAACCGTTTCCTGACTGTAGAACTGGGACCTGACTTTAGAACCAGGTCCTGACTGTAGAACCGGGTGCTGTCTGTAGAACCGGGTCCTGTCTGTTGAACCGTGTCCTGTCAGTCGAACCGGGTCCTTTCTTTAGAACCGGGTCCTGTCAGTTGAACCGGGTCCTGACTGTTTAACCGGGTCCTGTCTTTAGAACCGGGTCCTGTCTGTAGAACCGGGTCCTGTCTGTAGATCCGGGTCCTGTCTGTTGAATCGTGTCCTGTCAGTAGAACCGGGTCCTGACTGTAGAACCGGGTCCTGACTGTAGAACTGGGTCCTGTCTGTAGAACCGGGTCCTGTCTTTAGAACCGGTTCCTGTCTTTTGAACCGGGTCCTTTCTGTTGAACCGGGTCCTGTCTGTAGAACCAGGTCCTGTCTGTAGAACCGGGTCCTTTCTGTAGAACCGGGTCCTGTCTATAGAACCGTTTCCTGACTGTAGAACCGGGTCCTGACTGTAGAACCGGATCCTGTCTGTAGAGCCGGGTCCTGACTGTAGAACCAGGTCCTGTCTGTAGAACCGGGTCCTTTCTGTAGAACCGGGTCCTATCTATAGAACCGTTTCCTGACTGTAGAACCGGGTCCTGTCTGTAGAACCGGATCCTGTCTGTAGAGCCGGGTCCTGACTGTAGAACCGGGTCCTGACTGTAGAACTGGGTCCTGTCTGTAGAACCGGGTCCTGTCTGTAGAACCGGTTCCTGTCTTTTGAACCCGGTCCTGTCATTTGAACCGGGTCCTTTCTGTAGAACATGGTCCCGTTTGTAGAACTGGGTCCTGTCTGTAGAACATGGTCCTGTCTTTCGAACCGGGTCCTGTCTTTAGAACCGTTTCCTGTCTGTAGAACCGGGTCCTGTCTGTAGAACTGGCCCCTGACTTTAGAACCAGGTCCTGACTGTAGAACCGGGTCCTGACTGTAGAACCGGGTCCTGTCAGTAGAACCGTTTCCTGACTGTAGAACCGGGTCCTGACTGTAGAACCGTTTCCTGTCTGTAGAACTGGGCCCTGACTTTAGAACCGGGTCCTGACTGTAGAACCGGGTCCTGTCTTTAGAACCGGGTCCTGTCTGTAGAACCGGGTCCTGTCTGTAGAATCGGGTCCTGTCTTTCGAACCCGGTCCTGTCTATAAAACCGTTTCCTGTCTGTAGAACCGTTTCCTGTCTGTACAACCGGGTCCTGACTGTAGAACCGGGTCCTGACTGTAGAACCGTTTCCTGACTGTAGAACCGGGTCCTGACTGTAGAACTGGGCCCTGACTTTAGAACCAGGTCCTGACTGTAGAACCGGGTCCTGTCTGTAGAACCGGGTCCTGTCTGTAGAACCGGGTCCTGTCTTTTGAACCGTGTCCTGTCAGTCGAACCGGGTCCTTTCTTTAGAACCGGGTCCTGTCAGTTGAACCGGGTCCTGACTGTTGAACCGGGTCCTGTCTGTAGAACCGGGTCCTGTCTGTAGAACCGGGTCCTGTCTGTAGATCAGGGTCCTGTCTGTTGAATCGTGTCCTGTCAGTAGAACCGGGTCCTGTCTTTAGAACCGGGTCCTGTCAGTTGAACCGGGTCCTGACTGTATAACCGGTTCCTGTCTGTAGAACCGGGTCCTGTCTATAGAACCGGGTCCTGTCTTTCGAACCGTTTCCTGACTGTAGAATCGGGTCCTGTCTGTTGAACCTTGTCCTGTCAGTAGAACCAGGTCCTTTCAGTTGAACCGGGTCCTGACTGTAGAACCGGGTCCTGTCAGTAGAACCGGGTCCTGTCTGTAGAACCGTTTCCTGTCTGTACAACCGGGTCCTGACTGTAGAACCGGGTCCTGACTGTAGAACCGTTTCCTGACTGTAGAACCGGGTCCTGACTGTAGAACTGGGCCCTGACTTTAGAACCAGGTCCTGACTGTAGAACCGGGTCCTGTCTGTAGAACCGGGTCCTGTCTGTAGAACCGGGTCCTGTCTTTTGAACCGTGTCCTGTCAGTCGAACCGGGTCCTTTCTTTAGAACCGGGTCCTGTCAGTTGAACCGGGTCCTGACTGTTGAACCGGGTCCTGTCTGTAGAACCGGGTCCTGTCTGTAGATCAGGGTCCTGTCTGTTGAATCGTGTCCTGTCAGTAGAACCGGGTCCTGTCTTTAGAACCGGGTCCTGTCAGTTGAACCGGGTCCTGACTGTATAACCGGTTCCTGTCTGTAGAACCGGGTCCTGTCTATAGAACCGGGTCCTGTCTTTCGAACCGTTTCCTGACTGTAGAATCGGGTCCTGTCTGTTGAACCTTGTCCTGTCAGTAGAACCAGGTCCTTTCAGTTGAACCGGGTCCTGACTGTAGAACCGGGTCCTGTCAGTAGAACCGGGTCCTGTCTGTAGAACCGTTTCCTGACTGTAGAACCGGGTCCTGACTGTACAACCGGGTCCTGACTGTGGAACCGGGTCCTGACTGTGGAACCGTTTCCTGACTGTAGAACTGGGACCTGACTTTAGAACCAGGTCCTGACTGTAGAACCGGGTGCTGTCTGTAGAACCGGGTCCTGTCTGTTGAACCGTGTCCTGTCAGTCGAACCGGGTCCTTTCTTTAGAACCGGGTCCTGTCAGTTGAACCGGGTCCTGACTGTTTAACCGGGTCCTGTCTTTAGAACCGGGTCCTGTCTGTAGAACCGGGTCCTGTCTGTAGATCCGGGTCCTGTCTGTTGAATCGTGTCCTGTCAGTAGAACCGGGTCCTGACTGTAGAACCGGGTCCTGACTGTAGAACTGGGTCCTGTCTGTAGAACCGGGTCCTGTCTTTAGAACCGGTTCCTGTCTTTTGAACCGGGTCCTTTCTGTTGAACCGGGTCCTGTCTGTAGAACCAGGTCCTGTCTGTAGAACCGGGTCCTTTCTGTAGAACCGGGTCCTGTCTATAGAACCGTTTCCTGACTGTAGAACCGGGTCCTGACTGTAGAACCGGATCCTGTCTGTAGAGCCGGGTCCTGACTGTAGAACCAGGTCCTGTCTGTAGAACCGGGTCCTTTCTGTAGAACCGGGTCCTGTCTATAGAACCGTTTCCTGACTGTAGAACCGGGTCCTGTCTGTAGAACCGGATCCTGTCTGTAGAGCCGGGTCCTGACTGTAGAACCGGGTCCTGACTGTAGAACTGGGTCCTGTCTGTAGAACCGGTTCCTGTCTTTTGAACCCGGTCCTGTCATTTGAACCGGGTCCTTTCTGTAGAACATGGTCCCGTTTGTAGAACTGGGTCCTGTCTGTAGAACCGGGTCCTTTCTGTAGAACCGGGTCCTGTCTATAGAACCGTTTCCTGACTGTAGAACCGGGTCCTGTCTGTAGAACCGGATCCTGTCTGTAGAGCCGGGTCCTGACTGTAGAACCGGGTCCTGACCGTAGAACCGGGTCCTATCTGTAGAACCGGGTCCTGTCTGTAGAACCGTTTCCTGACTGTAGAACCGGGTCCTGACTGTAGAACCGTTTCCTGACTGTAGAACCGGGTCCTGACTGTAGAACCGGATCCTGTCTGTAGAGCCGGGTCCTGACTGTAGAACCAGGTCCTGTCTGTAGAACCGGGTCCTTTCTGTAGAACCGGGTCCTGTCTATAGAACCGTTTCCTGACTGTAGAACCGGGTCCTGTCTTTTGAACCGTTTCCTGACTGTAGAACTGGGTCCTGTCTTTCGAACCGGGTCCTGACTGCAGAACCGGGTCCTGACTGTAGAACCGGGCCCTGTCTGTAGAATCGGGTCCTGTCTTTCGAACCGTTTCCTGACTGTAGAACCGTTTCCTGACTGTAGAACCGGGTCCTGACTGTAGAACTGGGCCCTGAATTTAGAAACAGGTCCTGACTGTAGAACCGGGTCCTGTCTGTAGAACCGGGTCCTGTCTGTTGAACCGTGTCCTGTCAGTAGAACCAGGTCCTGTCTGTAGAAAATGGTCCTGTCTGTAGAACCTGGTCCTGTCTGTAGAACCGGGTCCTGACTGTAGAACCAGGTCCTGTCTTTCGAACCGTTTCCTGACTGTAGAACCGGGTCCTGTCTGTAGAACCGGTTCCTGTCTTTTGAACCGGGTCCTGTCTGTAAAACCGGGTCCTTTCTGTTGAACATGGTCCCGTTTGTAGAACTGGGTCCTGTCTGTAGAACATGGTCCTGTTTTTCGAACCGGGTCCTGTCTTTAGAACCGTTTCCTGACTGTAGAACCGGGTCCTATCTGTAGAACCGGGTCCTGTCTGTAGAACCGTTTCCTGACTGTAGAACCGGGTCCTGACTGTAGAACCGTTTCCTGACTGTAGAACCGGGTCCTGACTGTAGAACCGGATCCTGTCTGTAGAGCCGGGTCCTGACTGTAGAACCAGGTCCTGTCTGTAGAACCGGGTCCTTTCTGTAGAACCGGGTCCTGTCTATAGAACCGTTTCCTGACTGTAGAACCGGGTCCTGTCTTTTGAACCGTTTCCTGACTGTAGAACTGGGTCCTGTCTTTCGAACCGGGGTCCTGACTGTAGAACCGGGTCCTGACTGTAGAACCGGGCCCTGTCTGTAGAATCGGGTCCTGTCTTTCGAACCGTTTCCTGACTGTAGAACCGTTTCCTGACTGTAGAACCGGGTCCTGACTGTAGAACTGGGCCCTGACTTTAGAAACAGGTCCTGACTGTAGAACCGGGTCCTGTCTGTAGAACCGGGTCCTGTCTTTTGAACCGTGTCCTGTCAGTAGAACCAGGTCCTGTCTGTAGAAAATGGTCCTGTCTGTAGAACCGGGTCCTGACTGTAGAACCGTTTCCTGACTGTAGAACCAGGTCCTGTCTTTCGAACCGTTTCCTGACTGTATAACCGGGTCCTGTCTGTAGAACCGGGTCCTGACTGTAGAACCGGGTCCTGACTGTAGAACCGGGTCCTGACTGTAGAACCAGGTCCTGTCTTTCGAACCGTTTCCTGACTGTAGAACCGGGTCCTGTCTGTAGAACCGGTTCCTGTCTTTTGAACCGGGTCCTGTCTGTTGAACCGGGTCCTTTCTGTAGAACATGGTCCCGTTTGTAGAACCAGGTCCTGTCTGTAGAACATGGTCCTGTCTTTCGAACCGGGTCCTGTCTTTATAACCGTTTCCTGACTGTAGAACCGGGTCCTATCTGTAGAACCGGGTCCTGTCTGTAGAACCGTTTCCTGACTGTAGAACCGGGTCCTGACTGTAGAACCGTTTCCTGACTGTAGAACCGGGTCCTGACTGTAGAACCGGATCCTGTCTGTAGAGCCGGGTCCTGACTGTAGAACCAGGTCCTGTCTGTAGAACCGGGTCCTTTCTGTAGAACCGGGTCCTGTCTATAGAACCGTTTCCTGACTGTAGAACCGGGTCCTGTCTTTTGAACCGTTTCCTGACTGTAGAACTGGGTCCTGTCTTTCTAACCGGGGTCCTGACTGTAGAACCGGGTCCTGACTGTAGAACCGGGCCCTGTCTGTAGAATCGGGTCCTGTCTTTCGAACCGTTTCCTGACTGTAGAACCGTTTCCTGACTGTAGAACCGGGTCCTGACTGTAGAACCGTTTCCTGACTGTATAACCGGGTCCTGTCTGTAGAACCAGGTCCTGACTGTAGAACCGGGTCCTGACTGTAGAACCGGGTCCTGACTGTAGAACCGGGTCCTGTCTTTTGAACCGTTTCCTGACTGTAGAACTGGGTCCTGTCTTTCGAACCGGGTCCTGACTATAGAACCGGGCCCTGTCTTTCGAACCGGGTCCTGTCTTTCGAACCGTTTCCTGACTGTAGAACCGGGTCCTGTCTGTAGAACCGGGTCCTGTCTGTAGAACCGTTTCCTGACTGTAGAACCGGGTCCTGACTGTAGAACCGGGTCCTGACTTTAGAACCGTTTCCTGACTGTAGAACCGGGTCCTGACTGTAGAACCGGGTCCTGACTTTAGAACCGTTTCCTGACTGTAGAACCGGGTCCTGACTGTAGAACAGGGTCCTGACTCTAGAACCGGGTCCTGTCTTTACAACCAGGTCCTGTCTGTAGAAAATGGTCCTGTCTTTCGAACCGGGTCCTGACTGTAGAACCGGGTCCTGTCTTTCGAACCGTTTCCTCACTGTAGAACCAGGTCCTGACTGTAGAACCGGGTCCTGTCTGTGGAGCCGGGTTCTGACTGTAGAACCGGGTCCTGACTGTAGAACCGGGTCCTGTCTGTAGAACCAGGTCCTGTCTATAGAACCGTTTCCTGACTGTAGAACCGGGTCCTGTCTGTAGAACCGGATCCTGTCTGTAGAGTCGGGTCCTGACTGTAGAATCGGGTCCTGATTGTAGAACCGGGTCCTGTCTGTAGAACCGGGTCCTGTCTATAGAACCGTTTCCTGACTGTAGAACCGGGTCCTGTCTGTAGAACCGGGTCCTGTCTTTAGAACCAGGTCCTATCATTAGAAAATGGTCCTGTCTTTAGAACCAGGTCCTGTCTGTAGAAAATGGTCCTGTCTGTAGAACCGGATCCTGTCTGTAGAGCCGGGTCCTGACTGTAGAACCGGGTCCTGACTGTATAACCGGGTCCTGTCTGTAGAACCGGATCCTGTCTGTAGAGCCGGGTCCTGACTGTAGAACCGGGTCCTGACTGTAGAACTGGGTCCTGTCTGTAGAACCGGGTCCTGTCTGTAGAACCGGTTCCTGTCTTTTGAACCGGGTCCTTTCTGTAGAACATGGTCCCGTTTGTAGAACTGGGTCCTGTCTGTAGAACATGGTCCTGTCTGTAGAACCGTTTCCTGACTGTAGAACCGGGTCCTGACTGTAGAACCGGATCCTGTCTGTAGAGCCAGGTCCTGACTGTAGAACCAGGTCCTGTCTGTAGAACCGGGTCCTTTCTGTAGAACCGGGTCCTGTCTATAGAACCGTTTCCTGACTGTAGAACCGGGTCCTGTCTGTAGAACCGGGTCCTGTCTTTAGAACCAGGTCCTGTCTTTAGAAAATGGTCCTGTCTTTCGAACCGGGTCCTGTCTGTAGAACCGTTTCCTGACTGTAGAACCGGGTCCTGACTGTAGAACCGGGTCCTGACTGTAGAACCGTTTCCTGACTGTAGAACCGGGTCCTGTCTGTAGAACCGGGTCCTGTCTTTCGAACCGGGTCCTGAATGTAGAACAGGGTCCTGACTGTAGAACCGGGTCCTGTCTTTCGAACCGGGTCCTGAATGTAGAACAGGGTCCTGACTGTAGAACCGGGTCCTGACTGTAGAACCGGGTCCTGTCTGTAGAACCAGGTCCTGTCTGTATAACCGGGTCCTGTCTGTAGAACCGTTTCCTGACTGTAGAACCGGGTCCTGTCTGTAGAACCGGGTCCTGTCTTTAGAACCAGGTCCTGTCTTTAGAAAATGGTCCTGTCTGTAGAACCGGATCCTGTCTGTAGAGCCGGGTCCTGACTGTAGAACCGGGTCCTGACTGTAGAACCGTTTCCTGACTGTAGAACCGGGTCCTGAGTGTAGAACCGGATCCTGTCTGTAGAGCCGGGTCCTGACTGTAGAACCGGGTCCTGTCTGTAGAACCGGGTCCTGTCTATAGAACCGTTTCCTCACTGTAGAACCAGGTCCTGACTGTAGAACCGGGTCCTGTCTGTGGAGCCGGTTCTGACTGTAGAACCGGGTCCTGTCTGTAGAACCGGGTCCTGTCTGTAGAACCGGGTCCTGTCTGTTGAACCGTGTCCTGTCTTTAGAACCAGGTCCTATCTTTAGAAAATGGTCCTGTCTTTCGAACCGGGTCCTGTCTGTAGAACCGTTTCCTGACTGTAGAACCGGGTCCTGACTTTAGAACTGTTTCCTGACTGTAGAACAGGGTCCTGACTCTAGAACCGGGTCCTGTCTTTACAACCAGGTCCTGTCTGTAGAAAATGGTCCTGTCTTTCGAACCGGGTCCTGACTGTAGAACCAGGTCCTGACTGTAGAACCGGGTCCTTTCTTTCGAACCGTTTCCTCACTGTAGAACCAGGTCCTGACTGTAGAACCGGGTCCTGTCTGTGGAGCCGGTTCTGACTGTAGAACCGGGTCCTGTCTGTAGAACCGGGTCCTGTCTGTAGAACCGGGTCCTGTCTGTTGAACCGGGTCCTGTCTGTTGAACCGGGTCCTGTCTGTTGAACCGGGTCCTGTCTGTTGAACCGTGTCCTGTCTGTAGAACCGTTTCCTGACTGTAGAACCAGGTCCTGTCTTTCGAACCGTTTCCTGACTGTAGAACCGGGTCCTGTCTGTAGAACCGAGTCCTGACTGTAGAACCGGGCCCTGTCTTTCGAACCGGGTCCTGTCTTTCGAACCGTTTCCTGACTGTAGAACCGGGTCCTGTCTGTAGAACCGGGTCCTGTCTTTCGAACCGTTTCCTGACTGTAGAACCGGATCCTGTCTGTAGAGCCGGGTCCTGACTGTAGAACCGGGTCCTGTCTGTAGAGCCGGGTCCTGTCTGTAGAACCGGGTCCTGTCTGTAGAACCGGGTCCTGTCTATAGAACCGTTTCCTGACTGTAGAACCGGGTCCTGTCTGTAGAACCGGGTCCTGTCTTTCGAACCAGGTCCTGTCTTTAGAAAATGGTCCTGTCTTTCGAACCGGGTCCTGTCTTTAGAACCGTTTCCTGACTGTAGAACCGGGTCCTGACTGTAGAACCGGGTCCTGACTGTAGAACTGTTTCCTGACTGTAGAACCGGGTCCTGACTCTAGAACCGGGTCCTGTCGGTAGAACCGGGTCCTGTCTTTAGAACCAGGTCCTGTCTGTAGAAAATGGTCCTGTCTTTCGAACCGGGTCCTGTCTTTCTAACCGGGTCCTGTTTGTAGAACCGTTTCCTGACTGTAGAACCGGGTCCTGACTGTAGAACCGGGTCCTGTCTGTAGAACCGGGTCCTGTCTGTTGAAACGGGACTTTCTGTAGAAAATAATCCTGTCTGTAGAACCGGGTCCTGACTGTAGAAACGGGTCCTGTCAGTAGAACCGGGTCCTGTCAGTAGAACCGGGTCCTGTCAGTAGAAAATGGTCCTGACTGTAGAAACGGGTCCTGTCAGTAGAACCGGGTCCTGTCAGTAGAATCGGTTCCTGTCTGTAGAAAATGGTCCTGTCAGTAGAATCGGGTCCTGTCTGTAGAAAATGGTCCTGTCTTTAGAACCGGGTCCTGTCTGTAGAACCGGGTCCTGACTGTAGAACCGGGTCCTGTCTGTTGAAACAGGACTTTCTGTAGAAAATAGTCCTGTCTGTAGAACCGTGTCCTGACTGTAGAACCGGGTCCTGTCAGTAGAAAATGGTCCTGTCAGTAGAATCGGGTCCTGTCTGTAGAAAATGGTCCTGTCAGTAGAATCGGGTCCTGTCAGTAGAACCGGGTCCTGTCTGTAGAACCGGGTCCTGACTGTAGAACTGGGTCCTGTCTGTATAAAAGGGTCCTGTCTTTAGAACATGGTCCTGTATGTAGAACCGGGTCCTGACTGTAGAACCGGGTCCTGTCTGTAGAACCAGGTCCTGTCTGTAGAACCGGGTCCTGTCTGTAGAACCGGGTCCTGACTGTAGAACCGGGTCCTGTCTGTATAAAAGGGTCCTGTCTGTAGAACCGGGTCCTGTCTTTAGAACCGGGTCCTGTCTGTAGAAAATGGTCCTGTCTGTAGAACCGGGTCCTGTCATTAGAACCGGGTCCTGACTGTAGAAGCGGGTCCTGTCTGTATAAAAGGGTCCTGTCTTTAGAACATGGTCCTGTATGTAGAACCGGGTCCTGACTGTAGAACCGGGTCCTGTCTGTAGAACCGGGTCCTGACTGTAGAACCGGGTCCTGTCTGTAGAACCGGGTCCTGACTGTGGAACCGGGTCCTTTCTTTAGAACCGGGTCCTGACTGTTGAACCGGGTCCTGACTGTAGATCTGGGTCCTGGCTTTAGAACATGGTCCTGTCTTTGGAACCTGGTCCTGTTTCAGGTCTGGACCTTGGTCTGGTTCCTGGCCTGGACCCTGGTCTGAATCCTGGTCTGGACCTTGGCCTGGTTTCTGGTCTGGACCGTGGTCTGCACTCTGGTCTGGTTTCTGGTCTGGTTTTTGGTCTTGACCCTTGTCTGGACCCTGGTCAGGTTTCAGGTCTGGACCCTGGTCTGGACCCTGGCCTGGACCCTGGTCGGGTTTCTGGACTGCACCCTGATCTGGTCCATGGTCTGGTTTCTGGTCTGGTTTCTAGTCTGGACCCTGGCCTAGACCCTGGTCTGTTTTCTAGACTGGACCCTGATCTGGTCCATGGTCTGGTTTCTAGTCTGGTTTCTAGTCTGGACCCTGGCCTGGACCCTGGTCTGGTTTCTAGACTGGACCCTGATCTGGTCCATGGTCTGGTTTCAGGTCTGGTTTCTAGTCTGGACCCTGGTCTGGACTCTGGTCTGGACCCTGGTGTGGACCCTGATCTGGCTTCTTGTCTGGACCCTGGTCTGGTCTGTGGTCTGGACCCTGGTCAGGTTTCAGATCTGGACCCTGGTCTGGACCCTTTTCAGTTTTAAATTCGGGACCCTGGTCTTGACCCTGTTCAGGTTTCCGGTCTGTACCCTGGCCTGGACCCTGGTCGGGTCTCTCGTCTGGACTTTAGTCTGGTTTCTGGTATGGACCCTGTTCTGGCCTCTGGTCTGGTTTCTGGCCCGGACCCTGGTCAGGTTTCTGGTCTGGACCCTCGTCTGGACTCTGGTCTGGTTTCTGGTCTGGACCCTGGTCTGGACCCTGGTCAGGTTTCTCGTTTGGACCCTGGTCGGGTTTCTCGTCTGGACCCTGGTCGGGTTTCTCGTCTGGACCCTGGTCGGGTTTCTCGTCTGGACCCTGGTCAGGTTTCAGGTCTGGTTTCTGGTCTTGTCCCTGATCTGGTTTTTGGTCTGGATCTTGTTCTGGCCTCTGGTCTGGTTTCTGGTCTGGACCCTGGTCTGGTTTCTGGTCTGGACTTTGGTCTAGTTTTTGGTCTGGACCCTGTTCTGGGTCCTAGTCTGGTTTTTGGTCTGGACCCTGGTCTAGTTTCTGGTCTGGTCCCTGATCTGGTTTTTGGTCTGGGTCTTGTTCTGGCCTCTGGTCTGGCCTCTGGTCTGGTTTCTGGTCCAGACCCTGGTCTTGTTTTTGGTCTGGTCTTTGGTCTGGCTTCTGGTCTGGTTTCTGGTCCAGACCCTGGTGTGGTTTCTGGTCTGGACCCTGGTCTGGTTTCTGGTCTGGGCCTTGGTCTGGTTTCTGGTCTGGACCCTGGTCTGGTCTCTGGTCTGGACCCTTGTCTGGTTCCTGGTCTGGACCCTGGTCTGGTTTCTGGTCTGGTCTCTGGCCTGGATCCTGGTCTGGTTTTTGGTCTGGACCCTGGTCTGGTTTGTGGTCTGGACCCTGGTCTGGCCTCTGGTCTGGTTTCTGGTCTGGACCCTGGTCTGGATTCTGGTCTGACCCTGATCTGGACCCTGGTCTGGATTCTGGTCTGACCCTGATCTGGACCCTGGTCAGGTTTCAGGTCTGGAGCCTGGTCTGGCCCCTGGCCTGGACCCTGGTCGGGTCTCTCGTCTGGACCCTGGTCTGGTTTCAGATCTGGACCCTGGTCTAGACCCTGGTCAGGTTTCAGGTCTATTCTCTGGTCTGGACCCTGGTCAGGTTTCAGATCTGGACCCTGGTCTAGACCCTGGTCAGGTTTCAGATCTGGACCCTGGTCTGGACCCTGGGCAGGTTTTAAGTCAGGACCCTGGTCTGGACCCTTCCCTGGACCCTTTTCGGGTTTCTCTTCTGGACCCTTGTCTGGTTTCTGGACTAGAACCTGGTCTGGTTTCTGGTCTTTTTTTTTGGTCTGGCCTCTGGTCTGGACCCTGATCTGGACCCTGGTCTGGTTTTTGGACTGGCCTCTGGTCTAGACCCTTATATGTGCCCTGGTCTGGTTTCTGGTCTGGTTTTTTGATCTTGCCTCTTGTCTGGACCCTGGTCGGGTTTCAGGTCTGGAGCCTGGTCTGGTTTCTGGTCTGGACCCTGGTCTGGTTTCTGGTCTGGACCCTGATCTGCTTTCTGGTCTGGTTTTTGGTCTGGACCCTGGTCAGGTTTCAGGTCTGGACCCTGGTCTGGACCCTGGTCAGGTTTCTCGTTTGGACCCTGGTCGGGTTTCTCATCTGGACCCTGGTCTGGTCTCTGGTCTGGACCCTGGTCAGGTTTCTGGTCTGGATCCTGGTCTGAATTCTGGTCTAGTTTCTGGTCTGGTCCCTGATCTGGTTTTTGGTCTGGATCTTGTTCTGGCCTCTGGTCTGGTTTCTGGTCTGGACCCTGGTCTGGTTTTTGGTCTGGACCCTGGTCTGGTTTTTGGTCTGGACCCTGGTCAGGTTTCTCGTTTGGACCCTGGTCGGGTTTCTCATCTGGACCCTGGTCTGGTCTCTGGTCTGGACCCTGGTCTGGTCTCTGGTCTGGACCCTGGTCAGGTTTCAGGTCTGGATCCTGGTCTGGATTCTGGTCTAGTTTGTGGTCTGGTCCCTGATCTGGTTTTTTGTCTGGATCTTGTTCTGGCCTCTGGTCTGGTTTCTGGTCTTGACCCTGGTCTGGTTTTTGGTCTGGTTGTTGGTATGGACTCTGATCTGGACCCTGGTCAGGTTTCTGGTCTGGTCCCTGATCTGGTTTTTGGTCTGGATCTTGTTCTGGCCTCTGGTCTGGCCTCTGGTCTGGTTTCTGGTCCAGACCCTGGTCTTGTTTTTGGTCTGGTCTTTGGTCTGGCTTCTGGTCTGGTTTCTGGTCCGGACCCTGGTGTGGTTTCTGGTCTGGACCCTGGTCTGGTTTCTGGTCTGGGCCTTGGTCTGGTTTCTGGTCTGGACCCTGGTCTGGTCTCTGGTCTGGACCCTTGTCTGGTTCCTGGTCTGGACCCTGGTCTGGTCTCTGGCCTGGATCCTGGTCTGGTTTTTGGTCTGGACCCTGGTCTGGTTTGTGGTCTGGACCCTGGTCTGGCCTCTGGTCTGGTTTCTGGTCTGGACCCTGGTCTGGATTCTGGTCTGACCCTGATCTGGACCCTGGTCAGGTTTCAGGTCTGGACCCTGGTCAGGTTTCAGGTCTGGAGCCTGGTCTGGCCCCTGGCCTGGACCCTGGTCTGGTTTCAGATCTGGACCCTGGTCTAGACCCTGGTCAGGTTTCAGGTCTATTCTCTGGTCTGGACCCTGGTAAGGTTTCAGATCTGGACCATGGTCTAGACCCTGGTCAGGTTTCAGATCTGGACCCTGGTCTGGACCCTGGGCAGGTTTTAAGTCAGGACCCTGGTCTGGACCCTTCCCTGGACCCTTTTCGGGTTTCTCTTCTGGACCCTTGTCTGGTTTCTGGTCTGGACCCTGGTCTGGTTTGTGGTATGGACCCTTGTCTGGCCTCTCGCCTGGACCGTGGTCTGGACCCTAGTCTGGACTCTGCCCTGGTTTCTGGACTAGAACCTGGTCTGGTTTCTGGTCTTTTTTTTTGGTCTGGCCTCTGGTCTGGACCCTGATCTGGACCCTGGTCTGGTTTCTGGTCTGGTTTTTGGACTGGCCTCTGGTCTAGAACCTTATATGTGCCCTGGTCTGGTTTCTGGTCTGGTTTTTTGATCTTGCCTCTTGTCTGGACCCTGGTCGGGTTTCAGGTCTGGAGCCTGGTCTGGTTTCTGGTCTGGACCCTGGTCTGGTTTCTGGTCTGGACCCTGATCTGCTTTCTGGTCTGGTCTTTGGTCTGGACCCTGGTCAGGTTTCAGGTCTGGACCCTGGTCTGGACCCTGGTCAGGTTTCTCGTTTGGACCCTGGTCGGGTTTCTCATCTGGACCCTGGTCTGGTCTCTGGTCTGGACCCTGGTCAGGTTTCAGGTCTGGATCCTGGTCTGAATTCTGGTCTAGTTTCTGGTCTGGTCCCTGATCTGGTTTTTGGTCTGGATCTTGTTCTGGCCTCTGGTCTGGTTTCTGGTCTGGACCCTGGTCTGGTTTTTGGTCTGGACTCTGGTCGGGTTTCTCATCTGGACCCTGGTCTGGTCTCTGGTCTGGACCCTGGTCTGGTCTCTGGTCTGGACCCTGGTCAGGTTTCAGGTCTGGATCCTGGTCTGGATTCTGGTCTAGTTTGTGGTCTGGTCCCTGATCTGGTTTTTTGTCTGGATCTTGTTCTGGCCTCTGGTCTGGTTTCTGGTCTTGACCCTGGTCTGGATTTTGGTCTGGTTGTTGGTATGGACTCTGATCTGGACCCTGGTCAGGTTTCTGGTCTGGTCCCTGATCTGGTTTTTGGTCTGGATCTTGTTCTGGCCTCTGGTCTGGCCTCTGGTCTGGTTTCTGGTCCAGACCCTGGTCTTGTTTTTGGTCTGGTCTTTGGTCTGGCTTCTGGTCTGGTTTCTGGTCCGGACCCTGGTGTGGTTTCTGGTCTGGACCCTGGTCTGGTTTCTGGTCTGGGCCTTGGTCTGGTTTCTGGTCTGGACCCTGGTCTGGTCTCTGGTCTGGACCCTTGTCTGGTTCCTGGTCTGGACCCTGGTCTGGTCTCTGGCCTGGATCCTGGTCTGGTTTTTGGTCTGGACCCTGGTCTGGTTTGTGGTCTGGACCCTGGTCTGGCCTCTGGTCTGGTTTCTGGTCTGGACCCTGGTCTGGATTCTGGTCTGACCCTGATCTGGACCCTGGTCAGGTTTCAGGTCTGGACCCTGGTCAGGTTTCAGGTCTGGAGCCTGGTCTGGCCCCTGGCCTGGACCCTGGTCGGGTCTCTCGTCTGGACCCTGGTCTGGTTTCAGATCTGGACCCTGGTCTAGACCCTGGTCAGGTTTCAGGTCTATTCTCTGGTCTGGACCCTGGTCAGGTTTCAGATCTGGACCCTGGTCTAGACCCTGGTCAGGTTTCAGATCTGGACCCTGGTCTGGACCCTGGGCAGGTTTTAAGTCAGGACCCTGGTCTGGACCCTTCCCTGGACCCTTTTCGGGTTTCTCTTCTGGACCCTTGTCTGGTTTCTGGTCTGGACCCTGGTCTGGTTTGTGGTATGGACCCTTGTCTGGCCTCTCGCCTGGACCGTGGTCTGGACCCTAGTCTGGACTCTGCCCTGGTTTCTGGACTAGAACCTGGTCTGGTTTCTGGTCTTTTTTTTTGGTCTGGCCTCTGGTCTGGACCCTGATCTGGACCCTGGTCTGGTTTCTGGTCTGGTTTTTGGACTGGCCTCTGGTCTAGACCCTTATATGTGCCCTGGTCTGGTTTCTGGTCTGGTTTTTTGATCTTGCCTCTTGTCTGGACCCTGGTCGGGTTTCAGGTCTGGAGCCTGGTCTGGTTTCTGGTCTGGACCCTGATCTGGTTTCTGGTCTGGACCCTGATCTGCTTTCTGGTCTGGTCTTTGGTCTGGACCCTGGTCAGGTTTCAGGTCTGGACCCTGGTCTGGACCCTGGTCAGGTTTCTCGTTTGGACCCTGGTCGGGTTTCTCATCTGGACCCTGGTCTGGTCTCTGGTCTGGACCCTGGTCAGGTTTCAGGTCTGGATCCTGGTCTGAATTCTGGTCTAGTTTCTGGTCTGGTCCCTGATCTGGTTTTTGGTCTGGATCTTGTTCTGGCCTCTGGTCTGGTTTCTGGTCTGGACCCTGGTCTGGTTTTTGGTCTGGACCCTGGTCAGGTTTCTCGTTTGGACCCTGGTCGGGTTTCTCATCTGGACCCTGGTCTGGTCTCTGGTCTGGACCCTGGTCTGGTCTCTGGTCTGGACCCTGGTCAGGTTTCAGGTCTGGATCCTGGTCTGGATTCTGGTCTAGTTTGTGGTCTGGTCCCTGATCTGGTTTTTTGTCTGGATCTTGTTCTGGCCTCTGGTCTGGTTTCTGGTCTTGACCCTGGTCTGGATTTTGGTCTGGTTGTTGGTATGGACTCTGATCTGGACCCTGGTCAGGTTTCTGGTCTGGTCCCTGATCTGGTTTTTGGTCTGGATCTTGTTCTGGCCTCTGGTCTGGCCTCTGGTCTGGTTTCTGGTCCAGACCCTGGTCTTGTTTTTGGTCTGGTCTTTGGTCTGGCTTCTGGTCTGGTTTCTGGTCCGGACCCTGGTGTGGTTTCTGGTCTGGACCCTGGTCTGGTTTCTGGTCTGGGCCTTGGTCTGGTTTCTGGTCTGGACCCTGGTCTGGTCTCTGGTCTGGACCCTTGTCTGGTTCCTGGTCTGGACCCTGGTCTGGTCTCTGGCCTGGATCCTGGTCTGGTTTTTGGTCTGGACCCTGGTCTGGTTTGTGGTCTGGACCCTGGTCTGGCCTCTGGTCTGGTTTCTGGTCTGGACCCTGGTCTGGATTCTGGTCTGACCCTGATCTGGACCCTGGTCAGGTTTCAGGTCTGGACCCTGGTCAGGTTTCAGGTCTGGAGCCTGGTCTGGCCCCTGGCCTGGACCCTGGTCGGGTCTCTCGTCTGGACCCTGGTCTGGTTTCAGATCTGGACCCTGGTCTAGACCCTGGTCAGGTTTCAGGTCTATTCTCTGGTCTGGACCCTGGTCAGGTTTCAGATCTGGACCCTGGTCTAGACCCTGGTCAGGTTTCAGATCTGGACCCTGGTCTGGACCCTGGGCAGGTTTTAAGTCAGGACCCTGGTCTGGACCCTTCCCTGGACCCTTTTCGGGTTTCTCTTCTGGACCCTTGTCTGGTTTCTGGTCTGGACCCTGGTCTGGTTTGTGGTATGGACCCTTGTCTGGCCTCTCGCCTGGACCGTGGTCTGGACCCTAGTCTGGACTCTGCCCTGGTTTCTGGACTAGAACCTGGTCTGGTTTCTGGTCTTTTTTTTTGGTCTGGCCTCTGGTCTGGACCCTGATCTGGACCCTGGTCTGGTTTCTGGTCTGGTTTTTGGACTGGCCTCTGGTCTAGACCCTTATATGTGCCCTGGTCTGGTTTCTGGTCTGGTTTTTTGATCTTGCCTCTTGTCTGGACCCTGGTCGGGTTTCAGGTCTGGAGCCTGGTCTGGTTTCTGGTCTGGACCCTGATCTGCTTTCTGGTCTGGACCCTGATCTGCTTTCTGGTCTGGTTTTTGGTCTGGACCCTGGTCAGGTTTCAGGTCTGGACCCTGGTCAGGTTTCTCGTTTGGACCCTGGTCGGGTTTCTCATCTGGACCCTGGTCTGGTCTCTGGTCTGGACCCTGGTCAGGTTTCAGGTCTGGATCCTGGTCTGAATTCTGGTCTAGTTTCTGGTCTGGTCCCTGATCTGGTTTTTGGTCTGGATCTTGTTCTGGCCTCTGGTCTGGTTTCTGGTCTGGACCCTGGTCTGGTTTTTGGTCTGGACCCTGGTCAGGTTTCTCGTTTGGACCCTGGTCGGGTTTCTCATCTGGACCCTGGTCTGGTCTCTGGTCTGGACCCTGGTCTGGTCTCTGGTCTGGACCCTGGTCAGGTTTCAGGTCTGGATCCTGGTCTGGATTCTGGTCTAGTTTGTGGTCTGGTCCCTGATCTGGTTTTTTGTCTGGATCTTGTTCTGGCCTCTGGTCTGGTTTCTGGTCTTGACCCTGGTCTGGATTTTGGTCTGGTTGTTGGTATGGACTCTGATCTGGACCCTGGTCAGGTTTCAGGTCTTGACCGTGGTCGGGTTTCTCGTCTGGACCCTGGTCTGGACTCTGGTCTGGACCCTGGTCTGGACCCTGGTTGGGTTTCTCATCTGGACCTTAGCCTGGACCCTGGTCTGGTTTCTGGTCTGGACCCTGGTCCGGACCCTGTTCTGGTTTCTGGTCTGGACCCTGGTCGGGTTTCTCATCTGGACCCTGGTCTGGTTTGTGGTCTGGACCCTGGTCTGGACCCTAGTCTGGACCCTGGTCTGGTTTCTGGTCTTGTCTTTGGTTTCTGGTCTAGACCCTGGTATGGTTTCTTTTCTGGTCTGGATCCTGGTCTGGATTCTGGTCTAGTTTCTGGTCTGGTCCCTGATCTGGTTTTTTGTCTGGATCTTGTTCTGGCCTCTGGTCTGGTTTCTGGTCTTGACCCTGATCTGGATTTTGGTCTGGTTGTTGGTATGGACTCTGATCTGGACCCTGGTCAGGTTTCAGGTCTTGACCGTGGTCGGGTTTCTCGTCTGGACCCTGGTCTGGACTCTGGTCTGGACCCTGGTTGGGTTTCTCATCTGGACCTTAGCCTGGACCCTGGTCTGGTTTCTGGTCTGGACCCTGGTCCGGACCCTGTTCTGGTTTCTGGTCTGGACCCTGGTCCGGACCCTGTTCTGGTTTCTGGTCTGGACCCTGGTCTGGTTTGTGGTCTGGACCCTGGTCTGGACCCTAGTCTGGACCCTGGTCTGGTTTCTGGTCTTGTTTTTGGTTTCTGGTCTAGACCCTGGTATGGTTTGTTCTCTGGTTTCTGGTCTGGATCCTGGTCTGGATTCTGGTCTAGTTTCTGGTCTGGTCCCTGATCTGGTTTTTGGTCTGGATCTTGTTCTGGCCTCTGGTCTGGTTTCTGGTCTTGACCCTGGTCTGGATTTTGGTCTGGTTGTTGGTATGGACTCTGATCTGGACCCTGGTCTGGTCTCTGGTCTGGTTTCTTTTCTGGTTTCTGATCTGGGTCCTGGTCTGGTTTCTGGTCTGGATTATGGTCTAGTTTTTGGTCTGGACCCTGTTCTGGGTTCTAGTCTGGGTTTTGGTCTGGACCCAAGCCTGGTTTCTGGTCGGGACCCTGTTCTGGCCTCTGGTCTGGTTTCTTTTCTGGTTTCTGATCTGGGTCCTGGTCAGGTTTCTGGTCTGGACCCTGGTCTGGTTTCTGGTCTGGACCCTGGTCTGGATTTTGGTCTGGTTGTCGGTATGGACCCTGATCTGGACCCTGGTCCGGTTTCAGGTCTTGACCCTGGTCAGGTTTCAGGTCTGGACCCTGGTCTGGAGCCTGGTCTGGTTTCTGGTCTGGACCCTGGTCTGGTTTCTGGTCTGGACCCTGGTCTGGTTTTTGGTCTGGTCTTTGGTCTAGCCTCTTGTCTGGTTTCTGGTCCGGACCCTGGTCTGGTTATTGGTCTGGTCTTTGGTCTGGCCTCTGGTCTGGTTTCTTTTCTGGTTTCTGGTCTGGACCCTGGTCTGGTCTCTGGTCTGGACCCTGGTCTGGTTTCTGGTCTGGACCCTGGTCTGGTTTCTTGTCTGGACCCTGGTCTGGTCTCTGGCCTGGACCATGGTGGGGTTGCTGCTCTGGACCATGGTCTGGTTTCAGTTCTGGACCCTGGCCTGGACCCTGGTCTTGACCCTGGTCTGGTTTCTGGTCTGGACCCTGGTCGGGTTTCAGGTCTGGACCCTTGTCTGGACCCTGTTCAGGTTTCCGGTCTGGTCCCTGGCCTGGACCCTGCTCGGGTCTCTCGTCTGGACCCTGGTCTGGTTTCTGGTCTGGACCCTGGTCTGGACCCTGGCCTGGACCCTGGTCGGGTTTCAGGTCTGGACCCTTGTCTGGACCCTGTTCAGGTTTCCGGTCTGGACCCTGGCCTGGACCCTTCTCGGGTCTCTCGTCTGGACCCTGGTCTGGACCCTGGCCTGGACCCTTGTCTGGACCCTAGTTTGGTCTCTGGTCTGGTTTCTGGTCTGGACCCCGGTCTGGTTTCTGGTCTGGTTTTTGGTCCAGACCCTGGTCTGGTTTCTGGTTTGGACCCTGGTCAGGTTTCAGGTCTGGACCCTGGTTGGGTTTCTCATCTGGACCCTGGCCTGGACCCTGGTCTGGTTTCTGGTCTGGTTTTCTGGTCTGGATCCTGGCCTGGACCCTGGTCAGGTTGCAGGTGTGGACCCTGGTCTGGACCCTGGTTGGGTTTCTCATCTGGACCCTGGTCTGGTTTGTGGTCTGGACCCTGGTCTGGCCTATGGCCTGGACCGTGGTCTGGACCCTAGTCTGGACTCTGGTCTGGTTTCTTTCCTGGACCCTGTTCTGGTTTCTGGTCTGGTTTTTGGTCTGGACCCTGATCTGGACCGTGGTCTGGACTCTGGTCTGGTTTCAGTTCTGGACCTTGGCCTGGACCCTCGTCTGGACTCTGGTCTGGTTTCTGGTCTGGACCCTGGTCTGGTTTCTGGTCTGGTTTGTGGTCTGGACCCTGGTCTGGTTTCTGGTCAGGACACTGGTCTGGATTCTGGACTGGTTTCTGGTCTAGACCCTGGTCTGGTTTCTGGTCTGGACCCTGGTCTGACCTCTGGTCTGGTTTTTGGTCTGGACCCTGGTCTCGTTTCTGGTCTTGTTTTTGGTCTGGCCTCTGGTCTGGACCCTGATCTGGACCCTGGTCTGGACTCTGGTCTGGTTTCAGGTCTGGAACCTGGTTGGGTTTCTCATCTGGATCCTGGTCTGGATTCTGGTCTGGTTTCTGGTCTGGACCCTGGCCTGGACCCTGGTCTGGTTTCTCATCTGGCCCTGGCCTGGACCCTGGTCTCGTTTCTGGTCTTGTTTTTGGTCTGGCCTCTGGTCTGGACCCTGATCTGGACCCTGGTCTGGACTCTGGTCTGGTTTCAGGTCTGGACCCTGGTTGGGTTTCTCATCTGAATCCTGGTCTGGATTCTGGTCTGGTTTCTGGTCTGGACCCTGGCCTGGACCCTGGTCTGGTTTCTCATCTGGACCCTGGCCTGGACCCTGGTCTGGTTACTGGTCTGGTTTTCTAGTCTTGACCCTGGCCTTGACCCTGGTCAGGTTTCAGGTGTGGACCCTGGTCTGGACCCTGGTCAAGTTTCAGGTCTGGACCCTTGTCTGGACCCTGGTCGGGTTTCTCATCTGGACCCTGGTCTGGTTTGTGGTCTGGACCCTGGTCTGGTTTCTGGTCTGGACCCTGGTCCTGCCTCTGGTCTAGGCCCTGGTCTGGTTTCTGGTCTGGTTTTCTGGTCTGGATCCTGGCCTGGACCCTGGTCAGGTTGCAGGTGTGGACCCTGGTCTGGACCCTGGTTGGGTTTCTCATCTGGACCCTGGTCTGGTTTGTGGTCTGGACCCTGGTCTGGCCTATGGCCTGGACCGTGGTCTGGACCCTAGTCTGGACTCTGGTCTGGTTTCTTTCCTGGACCCTGTTCTGGTTTCTGGTCTGGTTTTTGGTCTGGCCTCTGGTCTGGACCCTGATCTGGACCCTGGTCTGGACTCTGGTCTGGTTTCAGGTCTGGACCCTGGTTGGGTTTCTCATCTGGAGCCTGGTCTGGATTCTGGTCTGGTTTCTGGTCTGGACCCTGGTCTGGACCCTGGTCTGGCCTCTGGCCTGGACCGTGGTCTGGACTCCGGTCTGGTTTCAGTTCTGGACCTTGGCCTGGACCCTCGTCTGGACTCTGGTCTAGTTTCTGGTCTGGACCCTGGTCTGGTTTCTGGTCTGGTTTGTGGTCTGGACCCTGGTCTGGTTTCTGGTCAGGACACTGGTCTGGTTTGTGGTCTGGACCCTTGTCGGGTTTCTCGTCTGGACCCTGGTCTGGATTCTGGACTGGTTTCTGGTCTGGACCCTGGTCTGACCTCTGGTCTTGTTTTTGGTCTGGCCTCTGGTCTGGACCCTGATCTGGACCCTGGTCTGGACTCTGGTCTGGTTTCAGGTCTGGACCCTGGTTGGGTTTCTCATCTGAATCCTGGTCTGGATTCTGGTCTGGTTTCTGGTCTGGACCCTGGCCTGGACCCTGGTCTGGTTTCTCATCTGGACCCTGGCCTGGACCCTGGTCTGGTTACTGGTCTGGTTTTCTAGTCTTGACCCTGGCCTTGACCCTGGTCAGGTTTCAGGTGTGGACCCTGGTCTGGACCCTGGTCAAGTTTCAGGTCTGGACCCTTGTCTGGACCCTGGTCGGGTTTCTCATCTGGACCCTGGTCTGGTTTGTGGTCTGGACCCTGGTCTGGTTTCTGGTCTGGACCCTGGTCCTGCCTCTGGTCTAGGCCCTGGTCTGGTTTCTGGTCTGGTTTTCTGGTCTGGATCCTGGCCTGGACCCTGGTCAGGTTGCAGGTGTGGACCCTGGTCTGGACCCTGGTTGGGTTTCTCATCTGGACCCTGGTCTGGTTTGTGGTCTGGACCCTGGTCTGGCCTATGGCCTGGACCGTGGTCTGGACCCTAGTCTGGACTCTGGTCTGGTTTCTTTCCTGGACCCTGTTCTGGTTTCTGGTCTGGTTTTTGGTCTGGCCTCTGGTCTGGACCCTGATCTGGACCCTGGTCTGGACTCTGGTCTGGTTTCAGGTCTGGACCCTGGTTGGGTTTCTCATCTGGAGCCTGGTCTGGATTCTGGTCTGGTTTCTGGTCTGGACCCTGGTCTGGACCCTGGTCTGGCCTCTGGCCTGGACCGTGGTCTGGACTCCGGTCTGGTTTCAGTTCTGGACCTTGGCCTGGACCCTCGTCTGGACTCTGGTCTAGTTTCTGGTCTGGACCCTGGTCTGGTTTCTGGTCTGGTTTGTGGTCTGGACCCTGGTCTGGTTTCTGGTCAGGACACTGGTCTGGTTTGTGGTCTGGACCCTTGTCGGGTTTCTCGTCTGGACCCTGGTCTGGATTCTGGACTGGTTTCTGGTCTGGACCCTGGTCTGACCTCTGGTCTTGTTTTTGGTCTGGCCTCTGGTCTGGACCCTGATCTGGACCCTGGTCTGGACTCTGGTCTGGTTTCAGGTCTGGACCCTGGTTGGGTTTCTCATCTGGATCCTGGTCTGGATTCTGGTCTGGTTTCTGGTCTGGACCCTGGCCTGGACCCTGGTCTGGTTTCTCATCTGGACCCTGGCCTGGACCCTGGTCTGGTTTTCTAGTCTTGACCCTGGCCTGGACCCTGGTCAGGTTTCAGGTATGGACCCTGATCTGGGTCTAGTCTTGGTCTGATGTCTGGTCTGGACCCTGATCCGGACCGTGGTCTCGCCTCTGGTCTGGTTTCTGGTCTGGACCCTGGTCTGGCCTATGGCCTGGACCGTGGTCTGGACCCTTGCCTTTTTTTCCTGGACCCTGTTCTGGTTTCTGGTCTGGTTTTTGGTCTGGCCTCTGGTCTGGTTTTTGGTCTGGACCCTGGTCTCGTTTCGGGTCTTGCTTTTGGTCTGGCCTCTGGTCTGGACCCTGGTCTGGTTTCTGGTCTGGATCCTGGTCTGGTTTCTGGTCAGGACCCTGGTCTGGCCTCTGGCCTGGACCGTGGTCTGGACCCTTGTCTGTACTCTGGTCTGGTTTTTGGTCTGGACCCTGGTCTCGTTTCTGGTCTTGTTTTTGGTCTGGCCTCTGGTCTGGACCCTGATCTGGACCCTGGCCTGGACCCTGGTCAGGTTTCAGGTGTGGACCCTTGTCTGGACCCTGGTCAGGTTTCAGGTGTGGACCCTGGCCCTGACCCTGGTCAGGTTTCAGGTGTGGACCCTGGTCAAGTTTCAGGTCTGGACCCTGGTCTGGACCCTGGTCTGGACTCTGGTCTGGTTTCTGTTCTGAACCCTGGTCTGGTTTCTTGTCTGGACCGTGGTCTGGTGTCTGTTCAGGACCCTGGTCGGGTTTCTCGTCTGGACCCTGATCTGGACCCTGGTCTGGATTCTGGTCTGGTTTCTGGTCTGGACCCTGGCCTGGACCCTGGTCTGGTTTCTCATCAGGACCCTGGCCTGGACCCTGGTCTGGTTTCTGGTCAGGTTTCTCATCTGGACCCTGGTCTGGCTTGTGGCCTGGACCCTGGTCTGGCCTATGGTCTGGACCCTGTTCTGGTTTCTGGTCTGGTTTTTGGTCTGGCTTCTGGTCCGGATCCTGATCTGGACCCTGGTCTGGTTTCTCATCTGGACCCTGGCCTGGACCCTGGTCTGGTTTCTGGTCTGGTTTTCTAGTCTTGACCCTGGCCTGGACCCTGGTCAGGTTTCAGGTATGGACCCTGATCTGGGTCTAGTCTTGGTCTGATCTCTGGTCTGGACCCTGATCCGGACCGTGGTCTCGCCTCTGGTCTGGTTTCTGGTCTGGACCCTGGTCTGGCCTATGGCCTGGACCGTGGTCTGGACCCTGGTCTGGACCCTTGCCTTTTTTTCCTGGACCCTGTTCTGGTTTCTGGTCTGGTTTTTGGTCTGGCCTCTGGTCTGGACCCTGGTCTGGTTTCTGGTCTGGTTTGTGGTCTGGACCCTGGTCTGGTTTCGGGTCAGGACACTGGTCTGGTTTCTGGTCAGGACCCTGGTCTGGCCTCTGGCCTGGACCGTGGTCTGGACCCTTGCCTTTTTTTCCTGGACCCTGTTCTGGTTTCTGGTCTGGTTTTTGGTCTGGCCTCTGGTCTGGACCCTGGTCTGGTTTCTGGTCTTGCTTTTGGTCTGGCCTCTGGTCTGGACCCTGGTCTGGTTTCTGGTCTGGACCCTGGTCTGGTTTCTGGTCAGGACCCTGGTCTGGCCTCTGGCCTGGACCGTGGTCTGGACCCTTGTCTGTACTCTGGTCTGATTTTTGGTCTGGACCCTGGTCTCGTTTCTGGTCTTGTTTTTGGTCTGGCCTCTGGTCTGGACCCTGATCTGGACCCTGGCCTGGACCCTGGTCAGGTTTCAGGTGTGGACCCTGGTCTGGACCCTGGTCAGGTTTCAGGTGTGGACCCTGGTCAGGTTTCAGGTGTGGACCCTGGCCTGGACCCTGGTCAGGTTTCAGGTGTGGACCCTGGTCTGGACCCTGGTCAAGTTTCAGGTCTGGACCCTGGCCTGGACCCTGGTCTGGTTACTGGTCTGGTTTTCTAGTCTGGACCCTGGCCTGGACCCTGTTCTGGTTTCTGGTCTGGTTTTTGGTCTGGCCTCTGATCTGGACCCTGATCTGGACCCTGGTCTGGTTTCTGGTCTGGTTTGTGGTCTGGACCCTGGTCTGGTTTCTGGTCAGGACACTGGTCTGGTTTGTGGTCTGGACCCTTGTCGGGTTTCTCGTCTGGACCCTGGTCTGGATTCTGGACTGGTTTCTGGTCTAGACCCTGGTCTGGTGTCTGGTCTGGACCCTGGTCTGACCTCTGGTCTGGTTTTTGGTCTGGACCCTGGTCTCGTTTCTGGTCTTGTTTTTGGTCTGGCCTCTGGTCTGGACCCTGATCTGGACCCTGGTCTGGACTCTGGTCTGGTTTCAGGTCTGGACCCTGGTTGGGTTTCTCATCTGGATCCTGGTCTGGATTCTGGTCTGGTTTCTCATCTGGCCCTGGCCTGGACCCTGGTCTGGTTTCTGGTCTGCTTTTCTAGTTTAGAGCCTGGCCTGGACCCTGGTCAGGTTTCAGGTATGGACCCTGGTTGGGTTTCTCATCTGGACCCTGGTTTGGATTCTGGTCTGGTTTCTGGTCTGGACCCTGGCCTGGACCCTGGTCTGGTTTCTCATCTGGCCCTGGCCTGGACCCTGGTCTGGTTACTGGTCTGGTTTTCTTGTCTTGAACCTGGCCTGGACCCTGGTCAGGTTTCAGGTGTGGACCCTGGTCTGGACCCTGGTCAAGTTTCAGGTCTGGACCCTGGTCTGGACCCTGGTCGGGTTTCTCATCTGGACCCTGGTCTGGTTTGTGGTCTGTACCCTGGTCTGGGCTATGGCCTGGACCGTGGTCTGGACCCCGGTCTGGACCTTAGTCTGGACTTTCCTCTGGTTTCTTTCCTGGACCCTGTTCTGGTTTCTGGTCTGGTTTTTGGTCTGGCCTCTGATCTGGACCCTGGTCTGGTTTCTGGTCTTGTTTTTGGTCTGGCCTCTGGTCTGGACCCTGGTCTGGTTTCTGGTCTGGACCCTGGTCCTGCCTCTGGTCTAGGCCCTGGTCTGGTTTCTGGTCTGGTTTTCTGGTCTGGATCCTGGCCTGGACCCTGGTCAGGTTGCAGGTGTGGACCCTGGTCTGGACCCTGGTTGGGTTTCTCATCTGGACCCTGGTCTGGTTTGTGGTCTGGACCCTGGTCTGGCCTATGGCCTGGACCGTGGTCTGGACCCTAGTCTGGACTCTGGTCTGGTTTCTTTCCTGGACCCTGTTCTGGTTTCTGGTCTGGTTTTTGGTCTGGCCTCTGGTCTGGACCCTGATCTGGACCCTGGTCTGGACTCTGGTCTGGTTTCAGGTCTGGACCCTGGTTGGGTTTCTCATCTGGACCCTGGTCTGGATTCTGGTCTGGTTTCTGGTCTGGACCCTGGTCTGGCCTCTGGCCTGGACCGTGGTCTGGACTCTGGTCTGGTTTCAGTTCTGGACCTTGGCCTGGACCCTCGTCTGGACTCTGGTCTGGTTTCTGGTCTGGACCCTGGTCTGGTTTCTGGTCTGGTTTGTGGTCTGGACCCTGGTCTGGTTTCTGGTCAGGACACTGGTCTGGTTTGTGGTCTGGACCCTTGTCGGGTTTCTCGTCTGGACCCTGGTCTGGATTCTGGACTGGTTTCTGGTAAAGACCCTGGTCTGGTTTCTGGTCTGGACCCTGGTCTGACCTCTGGTCTGGTTTTTGGTCTGGACCCTGGTCTCGTTTCTGGTCTTGTTTTTGGTCTGGCCTCTGGTCTGGACCCTGATCTGGACCCTGGTCCTGCCTCTGGTCTAGGCCCTGGTCTGGTTTCTGGTCTGGTTTCTTGTCTGGACCCTGGTCTGGATTCTGGTCTGGTTTCTGGTCTGGACCCTGGCCTGGACCCTGGTCTGGTTTCTCATCTGGACCCTGGTCTGGTTTCTGGTCTGGTTTTCTAGTCTTGACCCTGGCCTGGACCCTGGTCAGGTTTCAGGTATGGACCCTGATCTGGGTCTTGTCTTGGTCTGATCTCTGGTCTGGACCCTGATCCGGACCGTGGTCTCGCCTCTGGTCTGGTTTCTGGTCTGGACCCTGGTCTGGCCTATGGCCTGGACCGTGGTCTGGACCCTGGTCTGGACCCTTGCCTTTTTTTCCTGGACCCTGTTCTGGTTTCTGGTCTGGTTTTTGGTCTGGCCTCTGGTCTGGACCCTGGTCTGGTTTCTGGTCTTGCTTTTGGTCTGGCCTCTGGTCTGGACCCTGGTCTGGTTTCTGGTCTGGACCCTGGTCTGGTTTGTGGTCTGGACCCTTGTCGGGTTTCTCGTCTGGACCCTGGTCTGGATTCTGGACTGGTTTCTGGTCTGGACCCTGGTCTGGTTTCTGGTCAGGACCCTGGTCTGGCCTCTGGCCTGGACCGTGGTCTGGACCCTTGTCTGTACTCTGGTCTGGTTTTTGGTCTGGTCCCTGGTCTCGTTTCTGGTCTTGTTTTTGGTCTGGCCTCTGGTCTGGACCCTGATCTGGACCCTGGCCTGGACCCTGGTCAGGTTTCAGGTGTGGACCCTGGCCTGGACCCTGGCCAGGTTTCAGTTGTGGTCCCTGGCCTGGACCCTGGTCAGGTTTCAGGTGTGGACCCTGGTCTGGACCCTGGTCAGGTTTCAGGTGTGGACCCTGGCCTGGACCCTGGTCAGGTTTCAGGTGTGGACCCTGGTCTGGACCCTGGTCAAGTTTCAGGTCTGGACCCTGGTCTGGACCCTGGTCTGGACTCTGGTCTGGTTTCTGTTCTGAACCCTGGTCGGGTTTCTCGTCTGGACCCTGATCTGGACCCTGGTCTGGATTCTGGTCTGGTTTCTGGTCTGGACCCTGGCCTGGACCCTGGTCTGGTTTCTCATCAGGACCCTGGCCTGGACCCTGGTCTGGTTTCTGGTCAGGTTTCTCATCTGGACCCTGGTCTGGCTTGTGGCCTGGACCCTGGTCTGGCCTATGGTCTGGACCCTGTTCTGGTTTCTGATCTGGTTTTTGGTCTGGCCTCTGGTCCGGATCCTGATCTGGACCCTGGTCTGGTTTCTCATCTGGACCCTGGCCTGGACCCTGGTCTGGTTTCTGGTCTGGTTTTCTAGTCTTGACCCTGGCCTGGACCCTGGTCAGGTTTCAGGTATGGACCCTGATCTGGGTCTAGTCTTGGTCTGATCTCTGGCCTGGACCCTGATCCGGACCGTGGTCTCGCCTCTGGTCTGGTTTCTGGTCTGGCCTATGGCCTGGACCGTGGTCTGCATCCTGGTCTGGACCCTTGCCTTTTTTTCCTGGACCCTGTTCTGGTTTCTGGTCTGGTTTTTGGTCTGGCCTCTGGTCTGGACCCTGGTCTGGTTTCTGGTCTTGCTTTTGGTCTGGCCTCTGGTCTGGACCCTGGTCTGGTTTCTGGTCTGGACCCTGGTCCTGCCTCTGGTCTAGGCCCTGGTCTGGTTTCTGGTCTGGACCCTGGTCTGGTTTCTGGACTGGTTTCTCGTATGAACCCTGGTCTGGACTCTGATCTGGCCTCTGTTCTGCACCCTGGTTGGGTTTCTCATCTGGACCCTGGTCTTGATTCTGGTCTGGTTTCTGGTCTGGACCCTGGCCTGGACCCTGGTCTGGTTTCTCATCTGGACCCTGGCCTGGACCCTGGTCAGGTTTCAGGTGTGGACCCTGGCCTGGACCCTGGTCAGGTTTCAGGTGTGGACCCTGGTCTGGACCCTGGCCTGGACCCTGGTCAGGTTTCAGGTGTGGACCCTGGCCTGGACCCTGGTCAGGTTTCAGGTGTGGACCCTGGTCTGGACCCTGGTCAGGTTTCAGGTGTGGACCCTGGCCTGGACCCTGGTCAGGTTTCAGGTGTGGACCCTGGTCTGGACCCTGGTCAAGTTTCAGGTCTGGACCCTGGTCTGGACTCTGGTCTGGTTTCTGTTCTGAACCCTGGTCTGGTTTCTGGTCTGGACCGTGGTCTGGTGTCTGTTCAGGACCCTGGTTGGGTTTCTCGTCTGGACCCTGATCTGGACCCTGGTCTGGATTCTGGTCTGGTTTCTGGTCTGGACCCTGGCCTGGACCCTGGTCTGGTTTCTCATCAGGACCCTGGCCTGGACCCTGGTCTGGTTTCTGGTCAGGTTTCTCATCTGGACCCTGGTCTGGTTTGTGGCCTGGACCCTGGTCTGGCCTATGGTCTGGACCCTGTTCTGGTTTCTGGTCTGGTTTTTGGTCTTGCCTCTGGTCTGGACCCTGGTTTGGTTTCTGGTCTGGACCCTGGTCCTTCCTCTGGCCTCGACCCTGGTCTGGTTTCTGGACTGGTTTCTAGTATGGACCCTGGTCTGGTTTCTTATCTGGACCCTGGCCTGGACCCTGGTCTGGTTTCTGGTCTGGACCCTGGTCTGGTTTTTGGTTTGGATCCTGGTCTGGACCCATGTCTGGTTTCTGGTCAGGACCCTGGTCTGGCCTCTGGCCTGGACCGTGGTCTGGACCCTTGTCTGTACTCTGGTCTGGTTTTTGGTCTGGACCCTGGTCTCGTTTCTGGTCTTGTTTTTGGTCTGGCCTCTGGTCTGGACCCTGATCTGGACCCTGGTCTGGACTCTGGTCTGGTTTCAGGTCTGGACCCTGGTTGGGTTTCTCATCTGGATCCTGGTCTGGATTCTGGTCTGGTTTCTGGTCTGGACCCTGGCCTGGACCCTGATCTGGTTTCTCATCTGGACCCTGGCCTGGACCCTGGTCTGGTTTCTGGTCTGGTTTTCTAGTCTTGACCCTGGCCTGGACCCTGGTCAGGTTTCAGGTATGGACCCTGGTCTTGACCCTGGTCTGGATTCTGGTCTGGTTTCTGGTCTGGACCCTGGCCTGGACCCTGGTCTGGTTTCTCATCTGGACCCTGGCCTGGACCCTGGTCTGGTTACTGGTCTGGTTTTCTAGTCTTGACCCTGGCCTGGACCCTGGTCAGGTTTCAGGTGTGGACCCTGGTCTGGACCCTGGTCAAGTTTCAGGTCTGGACCCTGGTCTGGACCCTGGTCGGGTTTCTCATCTGGACCCTGGTCTGGTTTGTGGTCTGTACCCTGGTCTGGGCTATGGCCTGGACCGTGGTCTGGACCCCGGCCTGGACCTTAGTCTGGACTTTCCTCTGGTTTCATTCCTGGACCCTGTTCTGGTTTCTGGTCTTGTTTTTGGTCTGGCCTCTGGTCTGGACCCTGGTCTGGTTTCTGGTCTGGACCCTGGTCCTGCCTCTGGTCTAGGCCCTGGTCTGGTTTCTGGTCTGGTTTTCTGGTCTGGATCCTGGCCTGGACCCTGGTCAGGTTGCAGGTGTGGACCCTGGTTGGGTTTCTCATCTGGACCCTGGCCTGGACCCTGATCTGGTTTCTGGTCTGGTTTTTGGTCTGGACCCTGGTCAGGTTTCAGGTCTGGACCCTTGTCTTTACTCTGGTCTGGTTTTTCGGTCTGGACCCTGGTCTCGTTTCTGGTCTTTTTTTTGGTCTGGTTTGTGGTCTGGACCCTGGTCTGGTTTCTGGTCAGGACCATGGTCTGGTTTGTGGTCTGGACCCTGGTCAGGTTTCTCGTCTGGACCCTGGTCTGGATTCTGGACTGGTTTCTGGTCTGGACCCTGGTCAGGTTTCAGGTCTGGACCCTTGTCTTTACTCTGGTCTGGTTTTTCGGTCTGGACCCTGGTCTCGTTTCTGGTCTTTTTTTTGGTCTGGTTTGTGGTCTGGACCCTGGTCTGGTTTCTGGTCAGGACCATGGTCTGGTTTGTGGTCTGGACCCTGGTCAGGTTTCTCGTCTGGACCCTGGTCTGGATTCTGGACTGGTTTCTGGTCTGGACCCTGGTCTGGTTTCTGGCCTGGACCGTGGTCTGGACCCTTGTCTGTACTCTGGTCTGGTTTTTGGTCTGGACCCTGGTCTGGCCTCTGGCCTGGACCGTGGTCTGGACCTTTGTCTTTACTCTGGTCTGGTTTCTGGTCTGGACCCTGGCCTGGACCCTGGTCTGGTTTCTGGTCTGGTTTGCTAGTCTGGACCCTGGTCAAGTTTCAGGTCTGGACCCTTGTCTTTACTCTGGTCTGTTTTTTTTTTCTGGACCCTGGTCTCGTTTCTGGTCTTTTTTTTGGTCTGGTTTGTGGTCTGGACCCTGGTCTGGTTTCTGGTCAGGACCATGGTCTGGTTTGTGGTCTGGACCCTGGTCAGATTTCTCGTCTTGATCCTGGTCTGGATTCTGGACTGGTTTCTGGTCTGGACCCTGGTCTGGTTTCTGGTCTGGACCGTGGTCTGGACCCTTGTCTGTACTCTGGTCTGGTTTTTGGTCTGGACCCTGGTCTGGCCTCTGGCCTGGACCGTGGTCTGGACCCTTGTCTTTACTCTGGTCTGGCTTTTGGTCTGGACCCTGGTCTCGTTTCTGGTCTTTTTTTTGGTCTGGCCTCTGGTCTTGACCCTGGTCTGGTTTCTGGTCTGGACCCTGGTCCTGCCTCTGGTCTAGGCCCTGGTCTGGTTTCTGGTCAAGTTTCTGGTCTGGACCCTGGTCGGGTTTCTCATCTGGACTCTGGTCTGGTTTGTAGTCTGTACCCTGGTCTGGCCTATGGCCTGGACCCTGGTCTGGTTTCTGGTCTGGTTTTTGGTCTGGCCTCTGGTCTGGACCCTGGTCTGGTTTCTGGTCTGGACCCTGGTCCTGCCTCTGGTCTAGGCCCTGGTCTGGTTTCTGGTCTGGTTTCTTGTCTGGACCCTGGTCTGGATTCTGGTCTGGTTTCTGGTCTGGACCCTGGCCTGGACCCTGGTCTGGTTCCTCATCTGGACCCTGGCCTGGACCCTGGTCTGGTTTCTGGTCTGATTTGCTAGTCTGGACCCTGGTCAGGTTTCAGGTCTGGACCCTTGTCTTTACTCTGGTCTGGTTTTTCGGTCTGGACCCTGGTCTCGTTTCTGGTCTTTTTTTTGGTCTGGTTTGTGGTCTGGACCCTGGTCTGGTTTCTGGTCAGGACCATGGTCTGGTTTGTGGTCTGGACCCTGGTCAGGTTTCTCGTCTGGACCCTGGTCTGGATTCTGGACTGGTTTCTGGTCTGGACCCTGGTCTGGTTTCTGGCCTGGACCGTGGTCTGGACCCTTGTCTGTACTCTGGTCTGGTTTTTGGTCTGGACCCTGGTCTGGCCTCTGGCCTGGACCGTGGTCTGGACCTTTGTCTTTACTCTGGTCTGGTTTCTGGTCTGGACCCTGGCCTGGACCCTGGTCTGGTTTCTGGTCTGGTTTGCTAGTCTGGACCCTGGTCAAGTTTCAGGTCTGGACCCTTGTCTTTACTCTGGTCTGGTTTTTGGTCTGGACCCTGGTCTGGCCTCTGGCCTGGACCGTGGTCTGGACCCTTGTCTTTACTCTGGTCTGGTTTCTGGTCTGGACCCTGGTCTGGTTTCTGGTTTGGACCCTGGTCTGGACCCATGTCTGGTTTCTGGTCTGGACCCTGGTCTGGTTTCTGGTCTGGACCCTGGTCTGGTTTCTGGTCTGGTGTTTGGTCTGGACCCTGGTCGGGTTTCTGGTCTGGACCCTGGTCTGGTTTCTGGTCTGGTGTTTGGTCTGGACTCTGGTCGGGTTTCTGGTCTGGACCCTGGTCTGGTTTCTGGTCTGGACCCTGGTCTTGTTTCTGGTCTGGAACCTGGTCTGGTTTCTGGTCTGGACCCTGGTCTGGTTTCTGGTCTGGACCCTGGCCTTTACCCTGGTCAGGTTTCAAGTCTGGACCCTGTTCAGGTTTCAGGTCTGGACCCTGGTCGGGTTTCTCGTCTGGACCGTGGTCTGGATTATGGTCTGGTTTCTGGTCTGGACCCTGGTCTGGTTTCTGGTCTGGTTTTCTGGTCTGGACCCTGGCCTGGACCCTGGTCGGGTTTCTGGTCTCGTTTTCTGCTCTGGACCCCAGCCTGGACCCTTGTCAGGTTCCCGGTGTGGACCCTGGTCTGGACCCTGGTCGGGTTTCTCATCTGGACTCTGGTCTGGTTTGTAGTCTGTACCCTGGTCTGGCCTATGGCCTGGACCGTGGTCTGGACCCTAGTCTGGACTCTGGTCTGGTTTCTTTCCTGGACCCTGTTCTGGTTTCTGGTCTGGTTTTTGGTCTGGCCTCTGGTCTGGACCCTGGTCTGGTTTCTGGTCTGGACCCTGGTCCTGCCTCTGGTCTAGGCCCTGGTCTGGTTTCTGGTCTGGTTTCTTGTCTGGACCCTGGTCTGTTTTCTGGACTGGTTTCTAGTATGAACCCTGGTCTGGACCTTGGTCTGGTTTCAGGTCTGGACCCTGGTCAGGTTTCAGGCCTGGACCCTGGTCGGGTTTCTCATCTGGACCCTGGTCTGGATTCAGGTCTGGTTTCTGGTCTGGACCCTGGTTGGGTTTCTCATCTGGACCCTGGTCTGGTTTGTGGTCTGGACCCTGGTCTGGTTTCTGGTCAGGACCCTGGTCTGGTTTGTGGTCTGGACCCTTGTCAGGTTTCTCGTCTGGACCCTGGTCTGGATTCTGGACTGGTTTCTGGTCTGGGCCCTGGTCTGGTTTCTGGCCTGGACCGTGGTCTGGACCCTTGTCTGTACTCTGGTCTGGTTTTTGGTCTGGACCCTGGTCTCGTTTCTGGTCTTTTTTTTGGTCTGGCCTCTGGTCTGGACCCTGATCTGGACCCTGGTCTGGACTCTGGTCTGGTTTCAGGTCTGGACCCTGGTTGGGTTTCTCATCTGGACCCTGGTCTGGATTCTGGTCTGGTTTCTCATCTGGACCCTGGCCTGGACCCTGGTCTGGTTTCTGGTCTGATTTGCTAGTCTGGACCCTTGTCTTTACTCTGGTCTGGTTTTTGGTCTGGACCCTGGTCTCGTTTCTGGTCTTGTTTTTGGTCTGGACCCTGGTCTCGTTTCTGGTCTTTTTTTTGGTCTGGCCTCTGGTCTGGACCCTGATCTGGACCCTGGTCTGGACCCTGATCTGTGCCCTGGTCTGGTTTCTGGTCTGGTTTTTGATCTGTCCTCTTGTCTGGACCCTGGTCTGCACCCTGGCCTGGACCTTCGTCTGGTTTTTGGTCTGGACCCTGGTCTGGCCTCTGGCCTAGACCGTGGTCTGGACCCTGGTCTGGACCCTCGTCTGGACTCTGGTCTGGTTTCTGGTCTGGACCCTGATCTGGTTTCTGGTCTGGTTTTTGGTCTGGACTCTGGTCTCGTTTCTGGTCTTTTTTTTGGTCTGGCCTCTGGTCTTGACCCTGGTCTGGTTTCTGGTCTGGACCCTGGTCCTGCCTCTGGTCTAGGCCCTGGTTTGGTTTCTGGTCTGGACCCTGATCTGGACCCTGGTCTGGACTCTGGTCTGGTTTCAGGTCTGGACCCTGGTTGGGTTTCTCATCTGGACCCTGGTCTGGATTCTGGTCTGGACCCTGGCCTGGACCCTGGTCTGGTTTCTCATCTGGACCCTGGCCTGGACCCTGGTCTGGTTTCTGGTCTGGTTTTCTAGTCTGGACCCTGGTCAAGTTTCAGGTCTGGACCCTGGTCTGGACCCTGGTCGGGTTTCTCATCTGGACCCTGGTCTGGCCTATGGCCTGGACCCTGGTCTGGACCCTGGTCTGGACCCTAGTCTGGACTCTGCTTTGGTTTCTTGCCTGGACCCTGTTCTGGTTTCTGGTCTGGTTTTTGGTCTGGCCTCTGGTCTGGACCATGATCTGGACCCTGGTCTGGTTTCTGGTCTTGTTCTTCGTCTGGCCTCTGGTCTTGACCCTGGTCTGGTTTCTGGTCTGCACCCTGGTCCTGCCTCTGGTCTAGGCCCTGGTTTGGTTTCTGGTCTGGTTTCTGGTCTGGACCCTGGTCTGGTTTCTGGTCTGGACCCTGGTCTGGACCATGGTCTGGTTTCTGGTCTGGACCCTGGTCTGGAGCAGGTGGGTCAACATAAAGCCAGGTGTGCTGGACAGGAAGTTGGAACTCTTTTGACCCTCCAGAATAAGAGTAGAAACCAGATCCGTGTGAAATAAGAGAATAAAATCAGAACAGTAGAAATCATTACAGTGATAAACATGCAGAACTAACTCAGACCCGTTAGTTCTTCAGACCCGTTAGTTCTTCAGACCCGTTAGTTCTTCAGACCCGTTAGTTCTTCAGACCAGGTCCGTATCTCTCCTGAATTCTGACCAACCAACAGATGTTTGGCTCAAACACATGCGTCTGTTCTAACACGGTAATAAATAAAACTACAGTAGAATTTTATATTAAACTGAATAAAGAGTAAAGATTTAAAGCCTGAAATGAAAGAGATTAAAAATCAAACAAATGAACCAGCCAGAAGTTTGTTAATTTTCCATTTTTAAATGAAGTTTTGTTTCATAATAAAATGAAAAGTTAAAATCCATGACTCTGTAAATCTGCTGGCTTCCGTCCAGTTCATGTGGAAAAGCAGAAATGCTGTGTCCTGTGTGGACGAGCCGAGGAGAGTACAGCATGGAGTTTCTGGCAGCCATTCATCATGCTGATTAGCTGTTTGGCTCCTGCTGCGCTCCTCTCACCTCCCAGCTGCTGGTGAATATGGAGGATCAGCATGAGCTAATGAGTCCTGCTGGAAGGGATCTGAGCTTGGCTTCACCTGTTCTTCTCTTTCAGATCACCAGACTGCATCACGTATCTGTTCCAGCGCTTCCCCGTGAGTATCGTCTCCCTGGAAATAAATTCCTCCGTGTTTTTCACCGTATCCAGAAGCAAGTGTTGTTTAAATGAAGTTTTCTGGTGCAGAAAACGCCGGGAAGGATTTTACAGCAAACGTAAAACATCCTCCATCATTCTGAGGGATTAGTCATGAAAACACGAGCTTTATTTTAAAACAAAGCGGTTTTTAGGGTCATGACGCGTTTATCACCGTATTCTGTTTGTTACATGAATTCAGTTTAATCTCCGCTCTGGAGTCTGAACCACTTCAAAGACTTTAATGTTTGTTTTGATTTCATTCATTAGAAACAGATATGATAGAAAAAGACTTTACTGTTGGTTGTTGTGGAATCCAGCAAAGTGGATCATCCCAAGGAGAGGAGGAGGATGATGATGATGATGATGATGATTAAGGAGGATGATGATGATGATGATGAAGATGATGATGGATGATGATGATGGTGAAGGATGATGATGAAGATGATCATGGATGATGAAGATGATGATGATGATGAAGATGATGACGATGATGATGATGATGATTAAGAAGGAGGATGATGATGATGATGATGAAGATGATGATGGTGAAGGATGATGATGAAGATGATCATGGATGATGAAGATGATGATGATGATGAAGATGATGATGAAGATGATGATGGATGATGATGATGGTGAAGGATGATGATGAAGATGATCATGGATGATGAAGATGATGATGATGATGAAGATGATGACGATGATGATGATGATGATTAAGAAGGAGGATGATGATGATGATGATGAAGATGATGATGGTGAAGGATGATGATGAAGATGATCATGGATGATGAAGATGATGATGATGATGAAGATGATGATGATGATGAAGATGATGATGAAGATGATGATGGATGATGATGATGGTGAAGGATGATGATGAAGATGATCATGGATGATGAAGATGATGATGATGATGAAGATGATGACGATGATGATGATGATGATTAAGAAGGAGGATGATGATGATGATGATGAAGATGATGATGGTGAAGGATGATGATGAAGATGATCATGGATGATGAAGATGATGATGATGATGAAGATGATGATGAAGATGATGATGGATGATGATGATGGTGAAGGATGATGATGACGATGGATGGATGATGATGATGATGATGACGGGTGATGATGATGATGAAGGATGACGGGTGATGATGATGATGAAGGATGATGATGATGATGAAGGATAGATGGTTCATCATGGTGTGAGTGTGTTAAGCGTCTTCAGATGGCGTTGCCGTGACCTGACACCATATAAATAAAGTTGAAATGAGTGTGTCTGTGTGACGGTGCAGCAGCTCCGTGCTGAACTCACCTGTCTGCAGGTAACCTGAGTCACTGTCCCGCCTCCATCCTTTCAGCATGTGAGCTACTGCGTGGTGTCCGTCCCCCCATGCTGTCCTGACCTGCCCCTGGTGCAGAACGCGGTCCAGGTCCCGTCCTGTCCCAGCAGCTCCATGCAGGGGGAAGACATGTATGTCTTCCGCAGGACTGAACCCAGGTGGGTCTGGACTCTTCCCTGATTGGGCGTTGATGAGGTGGAGGCGGGTCATTATCTCCATGAGTCTGACGACTCGGTCAGGTGTCCTGTTCCCTCTGCAGCACGGTGACGGTGAGGGCAGCCCTGGTCCAGGACCGGTTGGCCGTTTCTGGACTCGTAAGGGATCTGGACCGGAATGGGTTCCTTCTGCAAGACCTGGACTCCTTTTACCAGACCCAGGCGGATCCGGTCAGTCTGCAGACACACCCCTGCAGAGAGGGGGACTGTCCGAGCTGAGACATAGTTGTGTTGCACACATAGACTCCAGGTAACCTCGAGCCGACCGCTGGTCCCCTGTGGCGGCGACGTCTGGTTGGAATGTCTGGCTTGTCAGCTCCCCACGGTGCTTTCTCTGTTCCGTTTGTTTTACCTGAAACACGCTGACTGATCTGGATCATGTGGACCCAGATCAGTCCAAACCCCAGAGAAGGAGGACCTATGTGTGTGTGTGTGTGTGTGTGTGTGTGTGTGTGTGTGGAACTTCATGACTGTTCCCGGACCTGCAGTCTGAGCATGCTCAGTCAGCTCGGCGACACTTTTTAACCGTGTGCTTTCCCCAGGATGCAGTGCTGCTGCAGGCCTTCGTTGCTCAGGTGGACGGTCGGGTTGTGGGCATCGTCATCATCGGAGATGAGCAGGTATACGTTGGGATGAGACTTCTTGTAGAAGTAGAAGGTGATGTGTTGCATCTAGAAGAAGCCTGACAAAGCATGCAGGTCTGGGAATTTAAACCTACTCATGTCCCTGATCCTGTTCTCTGGTCTGAGGAACCAGGAGGGGAGATAAACCACATGCAGGCCTGACTACAGCTGCTTTCACGTGTACTGCTTCACTCTGAGGACATCATGACACCCAATCAGATCAACAACTGCTGCAGCCAATCAGGAACAAGCAGGAGTGTTTATCATGGTTTCAGTTGTTTATCTGTAAATCTTTAGCTCTAGGCTCAGAAACCACTGCGTGAAGTTAAAAAGAGCGAAGACGTCGGCTCCACGCCCCACTGTGGGACGCTTTGGACGGCCAACAGCTTGGAAAACTTCATGCTTGGTTCAGGAGATGTTTGTTTGTGGTTTCCAGGATGTGGACTACCTCCGGGCCCACTACAACATCGAGAACTTCATCTACTTCAGCTATCATGGCTACGAGGAGCACGCCGTCATCCGCCATTTTGTCATTAAATGCTGCTTCCAGAACCTCACCAGACATGTGATTAAAGAGGTCCTGCGTATGGCCCACAGATCCTGCCTGTACCACCGAGTCTACCCACCCCACCACAGCCAACAGGTGAGTCCACAGGAGGCCCCCCAATCAGTGTGAACTGGGTGTAAACTGGTGTAAACTGATGTAAACTGGGTGTAAGCTGATGTAAACTGGGTATAAACTGATGTAAACTGGGTGTAAACTGGTGTAAACTGGGTTAAACTGGGTGTAAGCTGATGTAAACTGGGTGTAAACTGGTGTAAACTGGGTTAAACTGGTGTAAACTGGGTGTAAACTGGTGTAATCTACTGTAAACTGGGTGTAAAACGGGTGTAAACTGGATGTAAACTGGTGTAATCTACTGTAAACTGGGTGTAAAACGGGTGTAAACTGGATGTAAACTGGTGTAATCTACTGTAAACTGGTGTAAAATGGGTGTAAACTGGTGTAATCTACTGTAAACTGGGTGTAAAATGGGTGTAAACTGGTGTAATCTACTGTAAACTGGGTGTAAAATGGGTTTAAACAGTGTAAACTGCTGTAAACTGGTGTAAACTGGGTGTAAACTGGGTGTATAATTCGTGTAAACTGGGTGTAAAATGGGTTTAAACAGAGTGTAAACTGCTGTAAACTGCTGTAAACTGGTGTAAACTGCTGTAAACTGGTGTAAACTGGGTGTAAACTGCTGTAAACTGGTGTAAACTGGGTGTAAACTGGTAAACTGGTGTAAACTGGGTGTAAACTGGTAAACTGGTGTAAACTGGGTGTAAACTGGTAAACTGGTGTAAACTGGTGTAAACTGGGTGTAAAATGGGTTTAAACAGAGTGTAAACTGCTGTAAACTGGGTGTAAACTGGGTGTATAATTCGTGTAAACTGGGTGTAAAATGGGTTTAAACAGAGTGTAAACTGCTGTAAACTGGTGTAAACTGGGTGTAAACTGCTGTAAACTGGTGTAAACTGGGTGTAAACTGGTAAACTGGTGTAAACTGGGTGTAAACTGGTAAACTGGTGTAAACTGGGTGTAAACTGGTAAACTGGTGTAAACTGGTGTAAACTGGGTGTAAAATGGGTTTAAACAGAGTGTAAACTGCTGTAAACTGGGTGTAAACTGGGTGTATAATTCGTGTAAACTGGGTGTAAAATGGGTTTAAACAGAGTGTAAACTGCTGTAAACTGGTGTAAACTGGGTGTAAACTGCTGTAAACTGGTGTAAACTGGGTGTAAACTGGTAAACTGGTGTAAACTGGGTGTAAACTGGTAAACTGGTGTAAACTGGGTGTAAACTGGTAAACTGGTGTAAACTGGGTGTAAACTGGTAAACTGATGTAAACTGGTGTAAACTGGGTGTAAAATGGGTTTAAACAGAGTGTAAACTGCTGTAAACTGGTGTAAACTGGGTGTATAATTCGTGTAAACTGGGTGTAAAATGGGTTTAAACAGAGTGTAATCTACTGTAAACTGGGTGTAAAACGGGTGTAAACTGGATGTAAACTGGTGTAATCTACTGTAAACTGGTGTAAAATGGGTGTAAACTGGTGTAATCTACTGTAAACTGGGTGTAAAATGGGTTTAAACAGAGTGTAAACTGCTGTAAACTGGGTGTAAACTGGGTGTATAATTCGTGTAAACTGGGTGTAAAATGGATTTAAACAGAGTGTAAACTGCTGTAAACTGGTGTAAACTGGGTGTAAACTGCTGTAAACTGGTGTAAACTGGGTGTAAACTGCTGTAAACTGGTGTAAACTGGGTGTAAACTGGTAAACTGGTGTAAACTGGGTGTAAACTGGTAAACTGGTGTAAACTGGGTGTAAACTGGTAAACTGGTGTAAACTGGTGTAAACTGGGTGTAAAATGGGTTTAAACAGAGTGTAAACTGCTGTAAACTGGGTGTATAATTCGTGTAAACTGGGTGTAAAATGGGTTTAAACAGTGTAAACTGCTGTAAACTGGTGTAAACTGGGTGTAAACTGGTAAACTGGTGTAAACTGGGTGTAAACTGGTGTAAACTGGGTGTAAACTGGTAAACTGGTGTAAACTGGGTGTAAAATGGGTTTAAACAGAGTGTAAACTGCTGTAAACTGGTGTAAACTGGGTGTAAACTGGGTGTATAATTCGTGTAAACTGGGTGTAAACTGGTGTAAACTGGGTGTAAACTGGTAAACTGGTGTAAACTGGGTGTAAAATGGGTTTAAACAGAGTGTAAACTGCTGTAAACTGGTGTAAACTGGGTGTAAACTGGGTGTATAATTCGTGTAAACTGGGTGTAAATTGGGATAAACTGGTTTGTTTCTTCTGCTGTCTGATTCTCATCACTCCTTCGGATTTACTCGTTTACTTTCCACATTCCACTCATCCAGGTTTCGGACTAGCAGCATCCACTGTTCACATTGCTTCAGACATATTTCCTGTTGTCTTGGGGAGTGGTGGGCTCCTCTTTCCACAAGGTTAAACCTGCATCTGGGCTAGATTTGTGTTTGACTTCCCACATTATTATTATCCACCTCTTCACAACCAGAGAGGAGAGGAAGCACTGATGCAGAGTCTCCACTTCCTCTGATTATTATCTTCATAAACCAAGATGATGATGAAGCAAAAGTTAACTAATCAGCCGCTTCTTCTCCTAATCATGTCTTCCTCCTCTCTCTCTCTGAATTCATCATGTCCTTCTCTTCCCTTCAGACTTCCTGTGTCCACTCTCCGCTTGCTGTTCTGAAATGTGCCGTCCCCATCCGTCCTCGACAGCAGATCATCTTCCCGCTGGAGGAGCTTGGCATCAACATGCCATCTCGACGGATCATAGAGAAACAGGTGGGTTCAGAAGCAGCGAAGCAGAACACGAAGCAGCTGGAAGACACGAAGCAGCTGGAAGACACGAAGCAGCGGGAAGACACGAAGCAGCTGGAAGACGCGAAGCAGCGGGAAGACGCGAAGCAGCGGGAAGACGCGAAGCAGCGGGAAGACGCGAAGCAGCGGGAAGACGCGAAGCAGCGGGAAGACGCGAAGCAGCGGGAAGACGCGAAGCAGCTGGAAGACGCGAAGCAGCGGGAAGACGCGAAGCAGCGGGAAGACGCGAAGCAGCGGGAAGACGCGAAGCAGCGGGAAGACGCGAAGCAGCGGGAAGACGCGAAGCAGCGGGAAGACGCGAAGCAGCGGGAAGACGCGAAGCAGCTGGAAGACGCGAAGCAGCTGGAAGACGCGGAGCAGCGGGAAGACGCGGAGCAGCGGGAAGACGCGGAGCAGCGGGAAGACGCGAAGCAGCGGGAAGACGCGAAGCAGCGGGAAGACGCGAAGCAGCGGGAAGACGCGAAGCAGCGGGAAGACGCGAAGCAGCGGGAAGACGCGAAGCAGCGGGAAGACGCGAAGCAGCGGGAAGACGCGAAGCAGCTGGAAGACGCGAAGCAGCTGGAAGACGCGAAGCAGCGGGAAGACGCGAAGCAGCGGGAAGACGCGAAGCAGCTGGAAGACGCGAAGCAGCTGGAAGACGCGAAGCAGCGGGAAGACGCGAAGCAGCGGGAAGACGCGAAGCAGCGGGAAGACGCGAAGCAGCGGGAAGACGCGGAGCAGCGGGAAGACGCGGAGCAGCGGGAAGACGCGGAGCAGCGGGAAGACGCGGAGCAGCGGGAAGACGCGGAGCAGCGGGAAGACGCGAAGCAGCGAAGCAGAAGACGAAGCAGCGAAGCAGAAGACGCGAAGCAGCGGGAAGACGCGAAGCAGCGGGAAGACGCGAAGCAGCGGGAAGACGCGAAGCAGCGAAGCAGAAGACGAAGCAGCGGGAAGACGCGAAGCAGCGGGAAGACGCGGAGCAGCGGGAAGACACGAAGCAGCGAAGCAGAAGACGAAGCAGCTGGAAGACGCGGAGCAGCGGGAAGACGCGAAGCAGCGGGAAGACGCGGAGCAGCGGGAAGACGCGGAGCAGCGGGAAGACGCGAAGCAGCGGGAAGACGCGAAGCAGCGGGAAGACACGAAGCAGCGAAGCAGAAGACGAAGCAGCTGGAAGACGCGAAGCAGCGGGAAGACGCGAAGCAGCGGGAAGACGCGAAGCAGAAGACGAAGCAGCGGGAAGACGCGGAGCAGCGGGAAGACGCGAAGCAGCGGGAAGACGCGGAGCAGCGGGAAGACGCGAAGCAGCGGGAAGACGCGAAGCAGAAGACGAAGCAGCGGGAAGACGCGGAGCAGCGGGAAGACGCGGAGCAGCGGGAAGACGCGAAGCAGCGGGAAGACGCGAAGCAGAAGACGAAGCAGCGGGAAGACGCGAAGCAGCGGGAAGACGCGAAGCAGCGGGAAGACGCGAAGCAGCGGGAAGACGCGAAGCAGCGGGAAGACGCGAAGCAGAAGACGAAGCAGCGGGAAGACGCGGAGCAGCGGGAAGACGCGGAGCAGCGGGAAGACGCGAAGCAGCGGGAAGACGCGAAGCAGCGGGAAGACGCGAAGCAGCTGGAAGACGCGAAGCAGCGGGAAGACGCGAAGCAGCGAAGCAGAAGACGAAGCAGCTGGAAGACGCGGAGCAGCTGGAAGACGCGGAGCAGCGGGAAGACGCGAAGCAGCGGGAAGACACGAAGCAGCGAAGCAGAAGACGAAGCAGCTGGAAGACGCGAAGCAGCGGGAAGACGCGAAGCAGCGGGAAGACGCGAAGCAGCGGGAAGACGCGGAGCAGCGGGAAGACGCGAAGCAGCTGGAAGACGCGAAGCAGCGGGAAGACGCGAAGCAGCTGGAAGACACGAAGCAGCGGGAAGACGCGAAGCAGCGGGAAGACGCGGAGCAGCGGGAAGACGCGAAGCAGCTGGAAGACACGAAGCAGCGGGAAGACACGAAGCAGCGGGAAGACGCGAAGCAGAAGACGAAGCAGCTGGAAGACGCGAAGCAGCGGGAAGACGCGAAGCAGCGGGAAGACACGAAGCAGCGGGAAGACACGAAGCAGCTGGAAGACGCGAAGCAGCTGGAAGACACGAAGCAGCGGGAAGACACGAAGCAGCTGGAAGACGCGAAGCAGCGGGAAGACACGAAGCAGCGGGAAGACACGAAGCAGAAGACGAAGCAGCTGGAAGACGCGAAGCAGCGGGAAGACGCGAAGCAGCGGGAAGACACGAAGCAGCGGGAAGACGCGAAGCAGCTGGAAGACGCGAAGCAGCGGGAAGCAGCGGGAAGACACGAAGCAGCGGGAAGACACGAAGCAGAAGACGAAGCAGCTGGAAGACGCGAAGCAGCGGGAAGACACGAAGCAGCGGGAAGACACGAAGCAGAAGACGAAGCAGCTGGAAGACGCGAAGCAGCGGGAAGACGCGAAGCAGCGGGAAGACGCGAAGCAGCGGGAAGACGCGAAGCAGCTGGAAGACGCGAAGCAGCGGGAAGACGCGAAGCAGCGGGAAGACGCGAAGCAGCGGGAAGACGCGAAGCAGCGGGAAGACGCGAAGCAGCGGGAAGACGCGAAGCAGCGAAGCGGAAGACGCGAAGCAGCGAAGCAGAAGACGAAGCAGCGGGAAGACGCGAAGCAGCGGGAAGACGCGAAGCAGCGGGAAGACGCGAAGCAGCGAAGCAGAAGACGAAGCAGCGGGAAGACACGAAGCAGCGGGAAGACGCGGAGCAGCGGGAAGACACGAAGCAGCGAAGCAGAAGACGAAGCAGCGGGAAGACGCGGAGCAGCGGGAAGACGCGAAGCAGCGGGAAGACGCGGAGCAGCGGGAAGACGCGGAGCAGCGGGAAGACGCGGAGCAGCGGGAAGACGCGAAGCAGCGGGAAGACGCGAAGCAGCGGGAAGACACGAAGCAGCGAAGCAGAAGACGAAGCAGCTGGAAGACGCGAAGCAGCGGGAAGACGCGAAGCAGCGGGAAGACGCGAAGCAGAAGACGAAGCAGCGGGAAGACGCGAAGCAGCGAAGCAGAAGACGAAGCAGCTGGAAGACGCGAAGCAGCGGGAAGACACGAAGCAGCTGGAAGACGCGAAGCAGAAGACGAAGCAGCTGGAAGACGCGAAGCAGCGGGAAGACGCGAAGCAGCGGGAAGACGCGAAGCAGAAGACGAAGCAGCGGGAAGACGCGGAGCAGCGGGAAGACGCGGAGCAGCGGGAAGACGCGGAGCAGCGGGAAGACGCGAAGCAGCGGGAAGACACGAAGCAGCGAAGCAGAAGACGAAGCAGCTGGAAGACGCGGAGCAGCGGGAAGACACGAAGCAGCGGGAAGACACGAAGCAGCGAAGCAGAAGACGAAGCAGCTGGAAGACGCCGAGCAGCGGGAAGACGCGAAGCAGCGGGAAGACGCGAAGCAGCGGGAAGACACGAAGCAGCGAAGCAGAAGACGAAGCAGCTGGAAGACGCCGAGCAGCGGGAAGACGCGAAGCAGCTGGAAGACGCGAAGCAGCGGGAAGACACGAAGCAGCGGGAAGACACGAAGCAGAAGACGAAGCAGCTGGAAGACGCGGAGCAGCGGGAAGACGCGAAGCAGCGGGAAGACACGAAGCAGCGGGAAGACACGAAGCAGCGGGAAGACACGAAGCAGCGGGAAGACACGAAGCAGCGAAGCAGAAGACGAAGCAGCTGGAAGACGCGAAGCAGCGGGAAGACACGAAGCAGCGGGAAGACACGAAGCAGAAGACGAAGCAGCTGGAAGACGCGAAGCAGCTGGAAGACACGAAGCAGCGGGAAGACACGAAGCAGCGGGAAGACACGAAGCAGAAGACGAAGCAGCTGGAAGACGCGGAGCAGCGGGAAGACGCGAAGCAGCTGGAAGACACGAAGCAGCGGGAAGACACGAAGCAGCGAAGCAGAAGACGAAGCAGCTGGAAGACGCGGAGCAGCGGGAAGACACGAAGCAGCGGGAAGACGCGGAGCAGCGGGAAGACGCGGAGCAGCGGGAAGACACGAAGCAGCGAAGCAGAAGACGAAGCAGCTGGAAGACGCGGAGCAGCGGGAAGACGCGAAGCAGCGAAGCAGAAGACGAAGCAGCTGGAAGACGCGGAGCAGCGGGAAGACGCGAAGCAGCGAAGCAGAAGACGAAGCAGCGGGAAGACGCGGAGCAGCGGGAAGACGCGAAGCAGCGGGAAGACACGAAGCAGCGGGAAGACGCGGAGCAGCGGGAAGACGCGGAGCAGCGGGAAGACGCGAAGCAGCGGGAAGACGCGAAGCAGCGGGAAGACGCGGAGCAGCGGGAAGACGCGAAGCAGCGGGAAGACGCGAAGCAGCGGGAAGACACGAAGCAGAAGACGAAGCAGCTGGAAGACGCGGAGCAGCTGGAAGACACGAAGCAGCGGGAAGACACGAAGCAGCGGGAAGACACGAAGCAGAAGACGAAGCAGCTGGAAGACACGAAGCAGAAGACGAAGCAGCTGGAAGACACGAAGCAGCGAAGCAGAAGACGAAGCAGCGGGAAGACGCGAAGCAGCGGGAAGACGGGAAGCAGCGGGAAGACGCGGAGCAGCGGGAAGACGCGGAGCAGCGGGAAGACGCGAAGCAGCGGGAAGACGCGGAGCAGCGGGAAGCAGCGGGAAGACGGGAAGCAGCGGGAAGACGCGGAGCAGCGGGAAGAGAAAGCTGATCTCCTACATGTCACAGCATTCTACTGAGTCCTAACTCTCTTCTGCCACACATAGCAGGTTAAAACACAGAGCTGATGAAGCCTTTCAGTTTGTTGTAGAACTTGCTTCCTCCGGAGAGGAAGAGCTGCATCTTCTGCAGATATTTTACTAAGCAGTGGAACACGTCTTCAGGCCACGTTTCAACAAGCCTGATTTTGGTTTTTTTGCATTTTAATTCAATGTTTTGTTGCTTTTTATATGTACTTTGAATATTAATAGCATGGTGTCTGATATATTTTTCCAAAACATATTTGATGTTTTCATCTGGTGAGATGTGCAGAGGACAATCAGCTGTCTGCACGAAGAAACCTGACATGTCACTTTAGCTGCTTCACATCACTCAGATCATGTTTTACACATGGAAGAAAGTGTTGGGTCATATGTACATAAAAGCAGTGGAAACGTTGTGTTGAAGCCTGTTTGGAAACATCTGATGGCCAGATTTAATGGTCCTTATGAGCAACCTGCAGGCAGGGGAAGTGTTGTGTCCTGCCTTCATGTCTGAGTTCTGAATGATGGAAACACGTTTACTGGATTATTTCAGGATGAAACATGACCTCCTTCTCTCTTCTTTCCTCTCAGCCTCCGTTTGCTCTCAGCCTCATCAGCAGGAAGCTGACACTGGAGCCAAAGGTCACCATCAACGCCAGGATTGTGGTGGTGGGAGCGTCGGACACGGCTTTATCCTTCCTGGAGGTGCTTTGTTTGAGGTGAGTCTGAACCTGAATTCTGTCAGATCCGTCAGGACTTCTGCGGTAGAAAGGACCAACGTCACATATAACCAGATTACAGGTTCATCTTTTACAGAATTTGCTTCTTTAAATACAAATGATTTATTACATAAACCAAAGCTTACATACATGTATTGTTCACGTCTGATGCAGCACGATGAGAAGCCGTCCTTGGAGATGAAATTGACCTATTTGTCCGTAGACAAGATGATGCAGGAGGTCTAATGGAAGCTCTTTATTTCCCTCACCTGGAACGCAGTCATACAGGTGACATCTGGGGGAGATTAACGCTCCAGTATGCCGTGAAAAGCAGCAGATAGCTGCCTGGCAACCAGAGAGGCTGACGTGGTGCTACTGCTGCATGCAGCTGTGAGACGTCTGCTGTGGAGTCGGGCCAGTCCCCCCCCCCCGACTCTAACACCCCGCTTCAGGGATCTTCTGCAGTGATCTGTGTTTGCTGCCACTAATGAGTTGACTAATGAGGCTGTTAGTGTCCGCTGAACCAACGCTGAGGAGGAAGCACATTCAGAGGGTGAAAGATGGGTCAGTTCTGGCTTGCTGGGGTCCCCCTTATCAGCTTTGTCCAAATACCCCCCCCCCCCCCCCCCCCCCCCCCCCACCCCCAGCCCAACACTGGTCTCATTGTGCTGCCTGAATCGAGCCCAGCAGCAGCTCCATCACCAGCTGGGTCAGGTCAGACAGATAAAGGGGTCTCGGGTGCTTTGATGGGCGTACAGCGCTGCTGCCTGCCACCAGCTGATAACCGAGCTAACCCAGAGTCCATCCCCACATCACATGAACTTATATCGAAGATCATTTTACTAACAGAGAAAAATCCCACGGTTTCCCGTCCTGAGCAGAGATATGGCTGGATGAGCTGACGTCACCTGGTTTGGAACTGCTGCTAAGATGCTTGAATCAAAGTCAAGTCTCTTGTATTTCAATTTCATTAAAATATTTTCTGAGACTTATTTCTGTGTTTCTGGATGCTGCAGCATAGAACTGTACTGTCCAGACCTTAACACATCATATCTCCATGGAAGTCAAGCAGCCTGTGTATATACAGATACCTGCTGGTTGTTCCTGAACAACCCCTCTGGTTCCCAATCACCCCCCTGGTTCTTCAGGAACAACATAATGTCCATTCACTCGGCTGGACTGGTGACAGTGTAAAGAGTCAACGTGTGGATGTGTTCAGCAGCGTCTGACCTCCTGCTGCTGTCGATGCGAAGCTGGTGGGTGATGATTTTCCATCCAGATGAGATAAGAGCAAAGCGGGAATGGAACAATAAGGCTGCCAGCTGCTGCTATCAACTGTATGATGACCTCCAGGATGCAACAAAAAGGTCATTTGCATCCTAACAGATGGTTTATGCCGTCAGCAGTTGACAAACACAGGCCCAAACCGAGGAGGTTTGATGATCAGGAGCTGTCAGCCAGATGCAGAAGTCCCATCCATTAAGACAATCCAACATGGAGGGTCTGGAGGAAGTTCAGGATGAAATGAAAACCCATGTTAAATGTAAAATTTATTTAGGAGAAAAGGAACTGGATGGATGATGGATGGATGGATGAATGATAGATGGATCATGGATGGATGGATGATGGATGAATGATAGATGGATGAATGATGGATGGATAATGGCTGGATGGATGATGGATGGATGGATGGATGATGGATGGATGGATGAATGATAGATGGATCATGGATGGATGGATGATGGATGAATGATAGATGGATGAATGATGGATGGATAATGGCTGGATGGATGATGGATGAATGGATGGATGGATGGATGGATGGATGGATGATGGATGGATGGATGAATGATGGATGGATGAAGGATGATGGATGGATGGATGAATGGATGATTGATGGATGGATGATGGATGGATGGATGATAGGTGGATGAAGGATGATGGATGGATGGATGGATGAATGGATGATGGATGGATGGATGGATGGATGATAGATGGATGGATGAATGGATGATGGATGGATGGATGGATGGATGAATGGATGATGGATGGATGGATGGATGAATGGATGGATGATAGATGGATGGATGATAGGTGGATGGATGGATAGATGAATGGATGATTGATGGATGGATGATGGATGGTTGATAGATGGATGAATGATGGGTGGATGATGATAGGTGGATGATGTTAAGAATGGATGGATGGATGATGGATGATTGGTTGGATGGATGATAGATGGATGATGGATGGATGGATGGATGGATGATGGCTGTATGATGGATGATGGATGATTGGTTGGATGGATGATAGATGGATGATGGATGGATGGATGGATGCATGATGGATGATGGATGGATGATAGATGGATTATGGATGGATGGATGGATGAATGGATTCGATGGATGGATGATGTATAGATGGATGGATGGATGATGGATGAATGATAGATGGATTATGGATGGATGGATGGATGATGGATGAATGGATGGATGGTTGATGGATGAATGATAGATGGATGAATGATGGATGGATGGATGGATGATGGATAGATGGATGAATGGATGATTGATGGATGGATGATGGCTGGATGACGGGTGGATGATAAATGAATGATGGGTGGATGACGGGTGGATGATAGATGGATGATGGGTGGAGGACGGGTAGATGACGGGTGGATGATAGATGAATGATGGGTGGATGACGGGTAGATGACGGGTGGATGATAGATGAATGATGGGTGGATGACGGGTGGATGATAGATGGATGATAGGTGGAGGACGGGTGGATGACGGGTGGATGATAGATGGATGACGGGTGGATGATAGATGGATGATGGGTGGATGACGGGTGGATGATAGATGGATGATGGGTGGAGTACGGGTGGATGACGGGTGGATGATAGATGGATGATGGGTGGTTGATAGATGAATGATGGGTGGATGATAGATGGATGACAGATGGATGATGGGTGGATGACGGGTGGATGATAGATGGATGATGGGTGGATAACGGGTGGATGATGGGTTGATGATAGGTGGATGATGCGTGGAGGACGGGTGGATGATAGATGGATGACGGGTGGATGACGGGTGGATGATAGATGGATGATGGGTGGATGATGGGTGGATGATGGGTGGATGATAGGTGGATGATGCGTGGAGGACGGGTGGATGATAGATGGATGACGGGTGGATGATGGGTTGATGATAGATGGATGATGGGTGGATGACAGGTGGATGATAGATGGATGATGGGTGGATGAAAAGTGGCTGACAGGTGGATGATAGATGGATGATGGGTGGAGGACGGGTGGCTGACGGGTGGATGATAGATGGATGACGGGTGGATGACGGGTTGATGATTGATGGATGATGGGTGGATGACGGGTGGATGATAGATGGATGATGGGTGGATGACGGGTGGATGATAGATGGATGATGGGTGGCTGACGGGTAGATGATAGATGGATGATGGGTGGATGACGGGTGGATGATAGAAAGATGATGGGTGGATGATAGATGGATGATGGGTGGATGATAGATGGATGATGGGTGGATGACGGGTGGCTGATAAATGGATGATGGGTGGATGACGGGTGGATGATAGATGGATGACAGATGGATGATGGGTGGATGACGGGTCGATGATAGATGGATGACGGGTCGATGATAGATGGATGACAGATGGATGATGGGTGGAGGACGGGTGGATGATAGATGAATGATGGGTGGATGACGGGTGAATGATAGATGGATGACAGATGGATGATGGGTGGAGGACGGGTGGATGAAAGATGAATGATGGGTGGATGACGGGTGGATGATAGATGAATGATGGGTGGATGACGGGTGGATGATAGATGGATGATATATGGATGATGGGTGGAGGACGGATAGATGATGGGTGGCTGACGGGTGGATGATAGATGAATGATGGGTGGATGACGGGTGGATGATAGGTGGAGGACGGGTGGATGATGGGTGGATGAAGGGTGGATGATGGTGAATGACGGGTGGATGATGGATGAATGATGGGTGGATGAAGGGTGGATGATAGATGAATTATGGGTGGATGATGGGTGGATGACGGATGGATGATGGGTGAATGACGGGTGGATGATAGATGGATGATGGGTGGATGACGGGTGGTTGATAGATGAATGATGGGTGGATGACGGGTGGATGATAGATGGATGACAGGTGGATGATAGATGGATGATGGGTGGATGATAGATGGATGATGGGTGGATGACGGGTGGATGATAGATGGATGATGGGTGGAGTACGGGTGGATGACGGGTGGCTGACGGGTGGATGATAGATGGATGATGTTTGGATGACGGGTGGATGATAGATGGATGACGGGTGGTTGATAGATGAATGATGGGTGGATGATAGATGGATGACAGATGGATGATGGGTGGATGACGGGTGGATGATAGATGGACGATGGGTGGATAACGGGTGGATGATGGGTTGATGATAGGTGGATGATGCGTGGAGGACGGGTGGATGATAGATGGATGACGGGTGGATGATAGATGGATGATGGGTGGAGTACGGGTGGATGACGGGTGGCTGACGGGTGGATGATAGATGGATGATGTTTGGATGATAGATGGATGATGGGTGGTTGATAGATGAATGATGGGTGGATGATAGATGGATGACAGATGGATGATGGGTGGATGACGGGTGGATGATAGATGGATGATGGGTGGATAACGGGTGGATGATGGGTTGATGATAGGTGGATGATGCGTGGAGGACGGGTGGATGATAGATGGATGACGGGTGGATGATGGGTTGATGATAGGTGGATGATCCGTGGAGGACGGGTGGATGATAGATGAATGATAGGTGGATGACGGGTGGATGATGGGTTGATGAGAGGTGGATGCTGCGTGGAGGATGGGTGGATGATAGATGGATGATGGGTGAATGACGGGTGGATGATAGATGGATGATGGGTGGATGACAGGTGGATGATAGATGGATGATGGGTGGATGACGGGAGGGTGATAGATGGATGATGGGTGGATGAAAAGTGGCTGACAGGTGGATGATAGATGGATGATGGGTGGAGGACGGGTGGCTGACGGGTGGATGATAGATGGATGACGGGTGGATGACGGATGGATGATTGATGGATGATGGGTGGATGACGGGTGGATGATAGATGGATGACGGGTGGATAATAGATGGATGATGGGTGGATGACGGGTGGATGATAGATGGATGATGGGTGGATGACGGGTGGCTGACGGGTAGATGATAGATGGATGATGGGTGGATGACGGGTGGATGATAGAAAGATGATGGGTGGATGATAGATGGATGATGGGTGGATGATAGATGGATGATGGGTGGATGACGGGTGGCTGATAAATGGATGATGGGTGGATGACGGGTGGATGATAGATGGATGACAGATGAATGATGGGTGGATGACGGGTCGATGATAGATGGATGACGGGTCGATGATAGATGGATGACAGATGGATGATGGGTGGAGGACGGGTGGATGATAGATGAATGATGGGTGGATGACGGGTGAATGATAGATGGATGACAGATGGATGATGGGTGGAGGACGGGTGGATGAAAGATGAATGATGGGTGGATGACGGGTGGATGATAGATGAATGATGGTTGGATGACGGGTGGATGATAGATGGATGATGGGTGGAGGACGGATAGATGATGGGTGGCTGACGGGTGGATGATAGATGAATGATGGGTGGATGACGGGTGGATGATAGATGGATGATAGGTGGAGGACGGGTGGATGATGGGTGGATGATAGATGGATGATGGGTGGATGAAGGGTGGATGATGGTGAATGACGGGTGGATGATGGATGAATGATGGGTGGATGAAGGGTGGATGATAGATGAATTATGGGTGGATGACAGGTGGATGATGGGTGGATGACGGATGGATGATGGGTGAATGACGGGTGGATGATAGATGGATGATGGGTGGATGACGGGTGGATGATAGATGGATGACAGGTGGATGATAGATGGATGATGGGTGGATGATAGATGGATGATGGGTGGATGATAGATGGATGATGGGTGGAGTACGGGTGGATGACGGGTGGCTGACGGGTGGATGATAGATGGATGATGTTTGGATGACGGGTGGATGATAGATGGATGATGGGTGGATGACAGATGGATGATGGGTGGATGACGGGTGGATGATAGATGGATGATGGGTGGATAACGGGTGGATGATGGGTTGATGATAGGTGGATGATGCGTGGAGGACGGGTGGATGATAGATGGATGACGGGTGGATGATGGGTTGATGAGAGGTGGATGCTGCGTGGAGGATGGGTGGATGATAGATGGATGATGGGTGAATGACGGGTGGATGATAGATGGATGATGGGTGGATGACAGGTGGATGATAGATGGATGATGGGTGGATGACGGGAGGGTGATAGATGGATGATGAGTGGATGAAAAGTGGCTGACAGGTGGATGATAGATGGATGATGGGTGGAGGACGGGTGGCTGACGGGTGGATGATAGATGGATGACGGGTGGATGATTGATGGATGATGGGTGGATGACGGGTGGATGATAGATGGATGACGGGTGGATGATAGATGGATGATGGGTGGATGACGGGTGGATGATAGATGGATGATGGGTGGATGATAGATGGATGATGGGTGGATGACGGGTGGCTGACGGGTGGCTGACGGGTAGATGATAGATGGATGATGGGTGGATGACGGGTGGATGATAGAAAGATGATGGGTGGATGATAGATGGATGATGGGTGGATGATAGATGGATGATGGGTGGATGACGGGTGGCTGATAAATGGATGATGGGTGGATGACGGGTGGATGATAGATGGATGATGGGTGGATGACGGGTCGATGATAGATGGATGACGGGTCGATGATAGATGGATGACAGATAGATAATGGGTGGAGGACGGGTGGATGATAGATGAATGATGGGTGGATGACGGGTGAATGATAGATGGATGACAGATGGATGATGGGTGGAGGACGGGTGGATGAAAGATGAATGATGGGTGGATGATAGATGAATGATGGGTGGATGACGGGTGGATGATAGATGGATGATGGGTGGAGGACGGATAGATGATGGGTGGCTGACGGGTGGATGATAGATGAATGATGGGTGGATGACGGGTGGATGATAGATGGATGATAGGTGGAGGACGGGTGGATGACGGGTGGATGATAGATGGATGATGGGTGGATGAAGGGTGGATGATGGGTGGATGAAGGGTGGATGATAGATGAATTATGGGTGGATGACAGATGGATGATGGGTGGATGACGGGTGGTTGATAGATGAATTATGGGTGGATGACGGGTGGATGATAGATGGATGACAGATGGATGATGGGTGGAGGACGGGTGGATGACGGGTGGATGATAGATGAATGATGGTTGGATGACGGGTGGATGACAGATGGATGACGGGTGGAGGACGGGTGGATGACAGGTGGATGATGGGTGGATGATGGGTGGATGATAGGTGGATGATGCGTGGAGGACGGGTGGATGATAGATGGATGATGGGTGGTTGATAGATGGATGACAGATGGATGACGGGTGGAGGACGGGTGGATGATAGGTGGATGATGGGTGGATGACGGGTGGATGATAGATGGATGATGGGTGGATGACGGGTGGATGATGGGTTGATGATAGGTGGATGATGCGTGGAGGACGGGTCGATGATAGATGGATGATAGGTGGATGACGGGTGGATGATGGGTTGATGATAGGTGGAGGACGGGTCGATGATAGATGGATGATGGGTGGAGGACGGATAGATGATGGGTGGCTGACGGGTGGATGATAGATGAATGATGGGTGGATGACGGGTGGATGATAGATGGATGATAGGTGGAGGACGGGTGGATGACGGGTGGATGATGGTGAATGACGGGTGGATGATGGATGAATGATGGGTGGATGAAGGGTGGTTGATAGATGAATGATGGGTGGATGACGGGTGGATGACGGGTGGATGATAGATGGATGATGGGTGGATGAAGGGTGGTTGATAGATGAATGACGGGTGGATGACGGGTGGATGACAGATGGATGATGGGTGGATGACGGGTGGATGATGGGTTGATGATAGGTGGATGATGGGTGAATGACGGGTGGATGATAGATGGATGATGGGTGGATGACAGGTGGATGATAGATGGATGATGGGTGGATGACGGGAGGGTGATAGATGGATGATGAGTGGATGAAAAGTGGCTGACAGGTGGATGATAGATGGATGACGGGTGGATGATAGATGGATGATGGGTGGATGACGGGTGGATAATAGATGGATGACGGGTGGCTGATAAATGGATGATGGGTGGATGACGGGTGGATGATAGATGGATGACGGGTGGATGATAGATGGATGACGGGTGGATGATAGAAAGATGATGGGTGGATGATAGATGGATGATGGGTGGATGACGGGTGGCTGATAAATGGATGATGGGTGGATGACGGGTGGATGATAGATGGATGACAGATGGATGATGGGTGGATGACGGGTCGATGATAGATGGATGACGGGTCGATGATAGATGGATGACAGATGGATGATGGGTGGAGGACGGGTGGATGATAGATGAATGATGGGTGGATGACAGGTGGATGATGGGTGGATGACGGATGGATGATGGGTGAATGACGGGTGGATGATAGATGGATGATGGGTGGATGACGGGTGGTTGATAGATGAATGATGGGTGGATGACGGGTGGATGATAGATGAATGATGGGTGGATGACGGGTGGATGATAGATGGATGATGGGTGGATGACGGGTGGATGATGGGTTGATGATAGGTGGATGATGCGTGGAGGACGGGTCGATGATAGATGGATGACGGGTGGATGATAGATGGATGATAGATGGATGATAGATGGATGATGGGTGGAGGACGGATAGATGATGGGTGGCTGACGGGTGGATGATAGATGAATGATGGGTGGATGACGGGTGGATGATAGATGGATGATAGGTGGAGGACGGGTGGATGATAGATGGATGATGGGTGGATGAAGGGTGGATGATGGTGAATGACGGGTGGATGATGGATGAATGATGGGTGGATGAAGGGTGGATGATAGATGAATTATGGGTGGATGACAGGTGGATGATGGGTGGATGACGGATGGATGATGGGTGAATGACGGGTGGATGATAGATGGATGATGGGTGGATGATAGATGGATGATGGGTGGTTGATAGATGAATGATGGGTGGATGATAGATGGATGACAGGTGGATGATAGATGGATGATGGGTGGATGATAGATGGATGATGGGTGGATGACGGGTGGATGATAGATGGATGATGGGTGGAGTACGGGTGGATGACGGGTGGCTGACGGGTGGATGATAGATGGATGATGTTTGGATGACGGGTGGATGATAGATGGATGATGGGTGGTTGATAGATGAATGATGGGTGGATGATAGATGGATGACAGATGGATGATGGGTGGATGACGGGTGGATGATAGATGGATGATGGGTGGATAACGGGTGGATGATGGGTTGATGATAGGTGGATGATGCGTGGAGGACGGGTGGATGATAGATGGATGACGGGTGGATGATGGGTTGATGATAGGTGGATGATCCGTGGAGGACGGGTGGATGATAGATGAATGATAGGTGGATGACGGGTGGATGATGGGTTGATGAGAGGTGGATGCTGCGTGGAGGATGGGTGGATGATAGATGGATGATGGGTGAATGACGGGTGGATGATAGATGGATGATGGGTGGATGACAGGTGGATGATAGATGGATGATGGGTGGATGACGGGAGGGTGATAGATGGATGATGGGTGGATGAAAAGTGGCTGACAGGTGGATGATAGATGGATGATGGGTGGAGGACGGGTGGCTGACGGGTGGATGATAGATGGATGACGGGTGGATGACGGATGGATGATTGATGGATGATGGGTGGATGACGGGTGGATGATAGATGGATGACGGGTGGATAATAGATGGATGATGGGTGGATGACGGGTGGATGATAGATGGATGATGGGTGGATGACGGGTGGCTGACGGGTAGATGATAGATGGATGATGGGTGGATGACGGGTGGATGATAGAAAGATGATGGGTGGATGATAGATGGATGATGGGTGGATGATAGATGGATGATGGGTGGATGACGGGTGGCTGATAAATGGATGATGGGTGGATGACGGGTGGATGATAGATGGATGACAGATGAATGATGGGTGGATGACGGGTCGATGATAGATGGATGACGGGTCGATGATAGATGGATGACAGATGGATGATGGGTGGAGGACGGGTGGATGATAGATGAATGATGGGTGGATGACGGGTGAATGATAGATGGATGACAGATGGATGATGGGTGGAGGACGGGTGGATGAAAGATGAATGATGGGTGGATGACGGGTGGATGATAGATGAATGATGGTTGGATGACGGGTGGATGATAGATGGATGATGGGTGGAGGACGGATAGATGATGGGTGGCTGACGGGTGGATGATAGATGAATGATGGGTGGATGACGGGTGGATGATAGATGGATGATAGGTGGAGGACGGGTGGATGATGGGTGGATGATAGATGGATGATGGGTGGATGAAGGGTGGATGATGGTGAATGACGGGTGGATGATGGATGAATGATGGGTGGATGAAGGGTGGATGATAGATGAATTATGGGTGGATGACAGGTGGATGATGGGTGGATGACGGATGGATGATGGGTGAATGACGGGTGGATGATAGATGGATGATGGGTGGATGACGGGTGGATGATAGATGGATGACAGGTGGATGATAGATGGATGATGGGTGGATGATAGATGGATGATGGGTGGATGATAGATGGATGATGGGTGGAGTACGGGTGGATGACGGGTGGCTGACGGGTGGATGATAGATGGATGATGTTTGGATGACGGGTGGATGATAGATGGATGATGGGTGGATGACAGATGGATGATGGGTGGATGACGGGTGGATGATAGATGGATGATGGGTGGATAACGGGTGGATGATGGGTTGATGATAGGTGGATGATGCGTGGAGGACGGGTGGATGATAGATGGATGACGGGTGGATGATGGGTTGATGAGAGGTGGATGCTGCGTGGAGGATGGGTGGATGATAGATGGATGATGGGTGAATGACGGGTGGATGATAGATGGATGATGGGTGGATGACAGGTGGATGATAGATGGATGATGGGTGGATGACGGGAGGGTGATAGATGGATGATGAGTGGATGAAAAGTGGCTGACAGGTGGATGATAGATGGATGATGGGTGGAGGACGGGTGGCTGACGGGTGGATGATAGATGGATGACGGGTGGATGATTGATGGATGATGGGTGGATGACGGGTGGATGATAGATGGATGACGGGTGGATGATAGATGGATGATGGGTGGATGACGGGTGGATGATAGATGGATGATGGGTGGATGATAGATGGATGATGGGTGGATGACGGGTGGCTGACGGGTGGCTGACGGGTAGATGATAGATGGATGATGGGTGGATGACGGGTGGATGATAGAAAGATGATGGGTGGATGATAGATGGATGATGGGTGGATGATAGATGGATGATGGGTGGATGACGGGTGGCTGATAAATGGATGATGGGTGGATGACGGGTGGATGATAGATGGATGATGGGTGGATGACGGGTCGATGATAGATGGATGACGGGTCGATGATAGATGGATGACAGATAGATAATGGGTGGAGGACGGGTGGATGATAGATGAATGATGGGTGGATGACGGGTGAATGATAGATGGATGACAGATGGATGATGGGTGGAGGACGGGTGGATGAAAGATGAATGATGGGTGGATGATAGATGAATGATGGGTGGATGACGGGTGGATGATAGATGGATGATGGGTGGAGGACGGATAGATGATGGGTGGCTGACGGGTGGATGATAGATGAATGATGGGTGGATGACGGGTGGATGATAGATGGATGATAGGTGGAGGACGGGTGGATGACGGGTGGATGATAGATGGATGATGGGTGGATGAAGGGTGGATGATGGGTGGATGAAGGGTGGATGATAGATGAATTATGGGTGGATGACAGATGGATGATGGGTGGATGACGGGTGGTTGATAGATGAATTATGGGTGGATGACGGGTGGATGATAGATGGATGACAGATGGATGATGGGTGGAGGACGGGTGGATGACGGGTGGATGATAGATGAATGATGGTTGGATGACGGGTGGATGACAGATGGATGACGGGTGGAGGACGGGTGGATGACAGGTGGATGATGGGTGGATGATGGGTGGATGATAGGTGGATGATGCGTGGAGGACGGGTGGATGATAGATGGATGATGGGTGGTTGATAGATGGATGACAGATGGATGACGGGTGGAGGACGGGTGGATGATAGGTGGATGATGGGTGGATGACGGGTGGATGATAGATGGATGATGGGTGGATGACGGGTGGATGATGGGTTGATGATAGGTGGATGATGCGTGGAGGACGGGTCGATGATAGATGGATGATAGGTGGATGACGGGTGGATGATGGGTTGATGATAGGTGGAGGACGGGTCGATGATAGATGGATGATGGGTGGAGGACGGATAGATGATGGGTGGCTGACGGGTGGATGATAGATGAATGATGGGTGGATGACGGGTGGATGATAGATGGATGATAGGTGGAGGACGGGTGGATGACGGGTGGATGATGGTGAATGACGGGTGGATGATGGATGAATGATGGGTGGATGAAGGGTGGTTGATAGATGAATGATGGGTGGATGACGGGTGGATGACGGGTGGATGATAGATGGATGATGGGTGGATGAAGGGTGGTTGATAGATGAATGACGGGTGGATGACGGGTGGATGACAGATGGATGATGGGTGGATGACGGGTGGATGATGGGTTGATGATAGGTGGATGATGGGTGAATGACGGGTGGATGATAGATGGATGATGGGTGGATGACAGGTGGATGATAGATGGATGATGGGTGGATGACGGGAGGGTGATAGATGGATGATGAGTGGATGAAAAGTGGCTGACAGGTGGATGATAGATGGATGACGGGTGGATGATAGATGGATGATGGGTGGATGACGGGTGGATAATAGATGGATGACGGGTGGCTGATAAATGGATGATGGGTGGATGACGGGTGGATGATAGATGGATGACGGGTGGATGATAGATGGATGACGGGTGGATGATAGAAAGATGATGGGTGGATGATAGATGGATGATGGGTGGATGACGGGTGGCTGATAAATGGATGATGGGTGGATGACGGGTGGATGATAGATGGATGACAGATGGATGATGGGTGGATGACGGGTCGATGATAGATGGATGACGGGTCGATGATAGATGGATGACAGATGGATGATGGGTGGAGGACGGGTGGATGATAGATGAATGATGGGTGGATGACAGGTGGATGATGGGTGGATGACGGATGGATGATGGGTGAATGACGGGTGGATGATAGATGGATGATGGGTGGATGACGGGTGGTTGATAGATGAATGATGGGTGGATGACGGGTGGATGATAGATGAATGATGGGTGGATGACGGGTGGATGATAGATGGATGATGGGTGGATGACGGGTGGATGATGGGTTGATGATAGGTGGATGATGCGTGGAGGACGGGTCGATGATAGATGGATGACGGGTGGATGATAGATGGATGATAGATGGATGATAGATGGATGATGGGTGGAGGACGGATAGATGATGGGTGGCTGACGGGTGGATGATAGATGGATGATAGGTGGAGGACGGGTGGATGATAGATGGATGATGGGTGGATGAAGGGTGGATGATGGTGAATGACGGGTGGATGATGGATGAATGATGGGTGGATGAAGGGTGGATGATAGATGAATTATGGGTGGATGACAGGTGGATGATGGGTGGATGACGGATGGATGATGGGTGAATGACGGGTGGATGATAGATGGATGATGGGTGGATGATAGATGGATGATGGGTGGTTGATAGATGAATGATGGGTGGATGATAGATGGATGACAGGTGGATGATAGATGGATGATGGGTGGATGATAGATGGATGATGGGTGGATGACGGGTGGATGATAGATGGATGATGGGTGGAGTACGGGTGGATGACGGGTGGCTGACGGGTGGATGATAGATGGATGATGTTTGGATGACGGGTGGATGATAGATGGATGATGGGTGGTTGATAGATGAATGATGGGTGGATGATAGATGGATGACAGATGGATGATGGGTGGATGACGGGTGGATGATAGATGGATGATGGGTGGATAACGGGTGGATGATGGGTTGATGATAGGTGGATGATGCGTGGAGGACGGGTGGATGATAGATGGATGACGGGTGGATGATGGGTTGATGATAGGTGGATGATCCGTGGAGGACGGGTGGATGATAGATGAATGATAGGTGGATGACGGGTGGATGATGGGTTGATGAGAGGTGGATGCTGCGTGGAGGATGGGTGGATGATGGGTGAATGACGGGTGGATGATAGATGGATGATGGGTGGATGACAGGTGGATGATAGATGGATGATGGGTGGATGACGGGAGGGTGATAGATGGATGATGAGTGGATGAAAAGTGGCTGACAGGTGGATGATAGATGGATGACGGGTGGATGATAGATGGATGATGGGTGGATGACGGGTGGATAATAGATGGATGACGGGTGGCTGATAAATGGATGATGGGTGGATGACGGGTGGATGATAGATGGATGACGGGTGGATGATAGATGGATGATGGGTGGACAACGGGTGGATGATGGGTTGATGATAGGTGGATGATGCGTGGAGGACGGGTGGATGATAGATGGATGACGGGTGGATGATGGGTTGATGATAGGTGGATGATAGATGGATGACGGGTGGATGATAGAAAGATGATGGGTGGATGATAGAAAGATGATGGGTGGATGATAGATGGATGATGGGTGGATGATAGATGGATGATGGGTGGATGACGGGTGGCTGATAAATGGATGATGGGTGGATGACGGGTGGATGATAGATGGATGACAGATGAATGATGGGTGGATGACGGGTGGATGATAGATGGATGACGGGTGGATGATAGAAAGATGATGGGTGGATGATAGATGGATGATGGGTGGATGATAGATGGATGATGGGTGGATGACGGGTGGCTGATAAATGGATGATGGGTGGATGACGGGTGGATGATAGATGGATGACAGATGGATGATGGGTGGATGACGGGTCGATGATAGATGGATGACGGGTCGATGATAGATGGATGATGAGTGGATGAAAAGTGGCTGACAGGTGGATGATAGATGGATGACGGGTGGATGATAGATGGATGATGGGTGGATGACGGGTGGATAATAGATGGATGACGGGTGGCTGATAAATGGATGATGGGTGGATGACGGGTGGATGATAGATGGATGACGGGTGGATGATAGATGGATGATGGGTGGACAACGGGTGGATGATGGGTTGATGATAGGTGGATGATGCGTGGAGGACGGGTGGATGATAGATGGATGACGGGTGGATGATGGGTTGATGATAGGTGGATGATAGATGGATGACGGGTGGATGATAGAAAGATGATGGGTGGATGATAGAAAGATGATGGGTGGATGATAGATGGATGATGGGTGGATGATAGATGGATGATGGGTGGATGACGGGTGGCTGATAAATGGATGATGGGTGGATGACGGGTGGATGATAGATGGATGACAGATGAATGATGGGTGGATGACGGGTGGATGATAGATGGATGACGGGTGGATGATAGAAAGATGATGGGTGGATGATAGATGGATGATGGGTGGATGATAGATGGATGATGGGTGGATGACGGGTGGCTGATAAATGGATGATGGGTGGATGACGGGTGGATGATAGATGGATGACAGATGGATGATGGGTGGAGGACGGGTGGATGATGGGTGGATGACGGATGGATGATGGGTGAATGACGGGTGGATGATAGATGGATGATGGGTGGATGACGGGTGGTTGATAGATGAATGATGGGTGGATGACGGGTGGATGATAGATGAATGATGGGTGGATGACGGGTGGATGATAGATGGATGATGGGTGGATGACGGGTGGATGATGGGTTGATGATAGGTGGATGATGCGTGGAGGACGGGTCGATGATAGATGGATGATAGGTGGATGACGGGTGGATGATAGATGGATGATAGATGGATGATGGGTGGAGGACGGATAGATGATGGGTGGCTGACGGGTGGATGATAGATGAATGATGGGTGGATGACGGGTGGATGATAGATGGATGATAGGTGGAGGACGGGTGGATGATAGATGGATGATAGGTGGATGAAGGGTGGATGATGGTGAATGACGGGTGGATGATGGATGAATGATGGGTGGATGAAGGGTGGATGATAGATGAATTATGGGTGGATGACAGGTGGATGATGGGTGGATGACGGATGGATGATGGGTGAATGACGGGTGGATGATAGATGGATGATGGGTGGATGACGGGTGGTTGATAGATGAATGATGGGTGGATGACGGGTGGATGATAGATGGATGACAGGTGGATGATAGATGGATGATGGGTGGATGATAGATGAATGATGGGTGGATGACGGGTGGATGATAGATGGATGACAGGTGGATGATAGATGGATGATAGATGGATGATAGATGGATGATGGGTGGATGACGGGTGGATGATAGATGGATGATGTTTGGATGACGGGTGGATGATAGATGGATGATGGGTGGTTGATAGATGAATGATGGGTGGATGATAGATGGATGACAGATGGATGATGGGTGGATGACGGGTGGATGATAGATGGATGATGGGTGGATAACGGGTGGATGATGGGTTGATGATAGGTGGATGATGCGTGGAGGACGGGTGGATGATAGATGGATGACGGGTGGATGATGGGTTGATGATAGGTGGATGATCCGTGGAGGACGGGTGGATGATAGATGAATGATAGGTGGATGACGGGTGGATGATGGGTTGATGAGAGGTGGATGCTGCGTGGAGGATGGGTGGATGATGGGTGAATGACGGGTGGATGATAGATGGATGATGGGTGGATTACAGGTGGATGATAGATGGATGATGGGTGGATGACAGGTGGATGATAGATGGATGATGGGTGGATGACGGGAGGGTGATAGATGGATGATGAGTGGATGAAAAGTGGCTGACAGGTGGATGATAGATGGATGACGGGTGGATGATAGATGGATGATGGGTGGATGACGGGTGGATAATAGATGGATGACGGGTGGATGATAGATGGATGATGGGTGGATGACGGGTGGATAATAGATGGATGACGGGTGGCTGATAAATGGATGATGGGTGGATGACGGGTGGATGATAGATGGATGACGGGTGGATGATAGAAAGATGATGGGTGGATGATAGATGGATGATGGGTGGATGATAGATGGATGATGGGTGGATGACGGGTGGCTGATAAATGGATGATGGGTGGATGACGGGTGGATGATAGATGGATGACAGATGGATGATGGGTGGATGACGGGTCGATGATAGATGGATGACGGGTCGATGATAGATGGATGACAGATGGATGATGGGTGGAGGACGGGTGGATGATAGATGAATGATGGGTGGATGACGGGTGAATGATAGATGGATGACAGATGGATGATGGGTGGAGGACGGGTGGATGAAAGATGAATGATGGGTGGATGACGGGTGGATGATAGATGAATGATGGGTGGATGACGGGTGGATGATAGATGGATGATAGATGGATGATGGGTGGAGGACGGATAGATGATGGGTGGCTGACGGGTGGATGATAGATGAATGATGGGTGGATGATAGATGGATGATAGGTGGAGGACGGGTGGATGACGGGTGGATGATAGATGGATGATGGGTGGATGAAGAGTGGATGATGGGTGGATGAAGGGTGGATGATAGATGAATTATGGGTGAATGACAGATGGATGATAGATGAATGATGGTTGGATGACGGGTGGATGACAGATGGATGACAGGTGGATGATAGATGGATGATGGGTGGATGACGGGTGGATGATAGATGGATGATGGGTGGATGACGGGTGGATGATAGATGGATGATGGGTGGATGACGGGTGGATGATAGATGAATGATGGGTGGAGGACGGGTGGATGACGGGTGGATTATAGATGAATGATGGGTGGATGACGGGTGGATTATAGGTGGATGATAGATGGATGATGGGTGGATGATAGATGGATGATGGGTGGATGACAGGTGGATGATAGATGGATGATGGGTGGTTGATAGATGAATGATGGGTGGATGACGGGTGGATGATAGATGGATGACAGATGGATGATGGGTGGATGACGGGTGGATGATAGATGGATGATGGGTGGATGACGGGTGGATGATAGATGAATGATGGGTGGATGACGGGTGGATTATAGGTGGATGACGGGTGGATGATAGATGGATGATGGGTGGATGACGGGTGGATGATAGATGAATGATGGGTGGATGACGGGTGGATGATAGATGAATGATGGGTGGATGACGGGTGGATTATAGGTGGATGACAGATGGATGATGGGTGGATGACGGGTGGATGATAGATGGATGATGGGTGGATGACGGGTGGATGATAGATGAATGATGGGTGGATGACGGGTGGATTATAGGTGGATGACGGGTGGATGATAGATGGATGATGGGTGGATGACGGGTGGATGCAGACCAGTGATGTTATGATCAGCATATCGTCCTGCCAGACCACCACGGCTGTGAACAGTTCATGTTGAGGAACAAAGCTCTGTACGAGACTCTCCATGTTGCCGAGGCGTTCTCATTCTGTGAAACAGCTCTCCTGTTGTTTGTCTTCTTCCAGCCCTCATCTGTGGTTCAACAACCTGGTCCTCGTTTCAACACATGGTTTCCCTGGCAACCTTCATCATGAGGAGGTCGGCTTTCTGTCCACAAGGTTACTAAACAGAAAATGCTGCATAGAAAATGCCGACACAGCCACACACAGCTCACTGTTACTGGTCGTTACCCAGCTTCCCTCCAGCCAGGTTTCACTTCAGTGTAGCCCTAACCGACCAGTTAGAAGTTTATCCTCATCCACCAGTTAACCCAGTTTATCTGTCCACACACCAGTTAACCCAGTTTATCTGTCTTCACACACCAGTTAACCCAGTTTATCTGTCCACACACCAGTTAACCCAGTTTATCTGTCTTCACACACCAGTTAACCCAGTTTATCTGTCCACACACCAGTTAACCCAGTTTATCTGTCTTCACACACTAGTTAACCCAGTTTATCTGTCCACACACCAGTTAACCCAGTTTATCTGTCCACACACCAGTTAACCCAGTTTATCTGTCCTCACTATCCAGTTAACCCAGTTTATTTGTCCTCACTAACCCGTAAATAACCAGTAAACCCAGTTTATTTGTCCTCACTATCCAGTTAACCCAGTTTTTTTCTCCCCACTAACCAGTAAATAACCAGTAAACCCAGTTTACTTGTCTTCACTATCCAGTTAACCCAGTTTATTTGTCCTCACTAACCAGTAAATAACCAGTAAACCCAGTTTATTTGTCCTCACTAACCAGTAAATAACCAGTAAACCCAGTTTATTTGTCCTCACTATCCAGTTAACCCAGTTTATTTGTCCTCACTATCCAGTTAACCCAGTTTATTTGTCCTCACTAACCAGTAAATAACCAGTAAACCCAGTTTATTTGTCCTTACTATCCAGTTAACCCAGTTTATTTGTCCTCACTAACCAGTAAATAACCAGTAAACCCAGTTTATTTGTCCTCACTATCCAGTTAACCCAGTTTATCTGTCCACACACCAGTTAACCCAGTTTATCTGTCCTCACTCTCCAGTTAACCCAGTTTATTTGTCCTCACTAACCCGTAAATAACCAGTAAACCCAGTTTATTTGTCCTCACTATCCAGTAAACCCAGTTTATTTGTCCTCACTAACCAGTAAATAACCAGTAAACCCAGTTTATTTGTCCTCACTAACCAGTAAATAACCAGTAAACCCAGTTTATTTGTCCTCACTATCCAGTTAACCCAGTTTATTTGTCCTCACTATCCAGTTAACCCAGTTTATTTGTCCTCACTAACCAGTAAATAACCAGTAAACCCAGTTTATTTGTCCTTACTATCCAGTTAACCCAGTTTATTTGTCCTCACTAACCAGTAAATAACCAGTAAACCCAGTTTATTTGTCCTCACTATCCAGTTAACCCAGTTTATCTGTCCACACACCAGTTAACCCAGTTTATCTGTCCTCACTCTCCAGTTAACCCAGTTTATTTGTCCTCACTAACCCGTAAATAACCAGTAAACCCAGTTTATTTGTCCTCACTATCCAGTAAACCCAGTTTATTTGTCCTCACTAACCAGTAAATAACCAGTAAACCCAGTTTATTTGTCCTCACTATCCAGTTAACCCAGTTTATTTGTCCTCACTAACCAGTAAATAACCAGTAAACCCAGTTTATTTGTCCTTACTATCCAGTTAACCCAGTTTATTTGTCCTAACTAACCAGTAAATAACCAGTAAACCCAGTTTATTTGTCCTCACTATCCAGTTAACCCAGTTTATTTGTCCTCACTAACCCGTAAATAACCAGTAAACCCAGTTTTTTTGTCCTCACTATCCAGTTAACCCAGTTTATTTGTCCTCACTAACCAGTAAATAACCAGTAAACCCAGTTTATTTGTCCTCACTATCCAGTTAACCCAGTTTATTTGTCCTCACTAACCAGTAAATAACCAGTAAACCCAGTTTATTTGTCCTCACTATCCAGTTAACCCAGTCTATCTGTCCACACACCAGTGAACCCAGTTTATCTGTCCTCACTCTCCAGTTAACCCAGTTTATTTGTCCTCACTAACCCGTAAATAACCAGTAAACCCAGTTTTTTTTGTCCTCACTATCCAGTTAACCCAGTTTATTTGTCCTCACTAACCAGTAAATAACCAGTAAACCCAGTTTATTTTTCCTCACTATCCAGTTAACCCAGTTTATTTGTCCTCACTAACCAGTAAATAACCAGTAAACCCAGTTTATTTGTCCTCACTATCCAGTTAACCCAGTCTATCTGTCCACACACCAGTGAACCCAGTTTATCTGTCCTCACTCTCCAGTTAACCCAGTTTATTTGTCCTCACTAACCCGTAAATAACCAGTAAACCCAGTTTATTTGTCCTCACTAACCAGTTAACCCAGTTTATTTGTCTTCACTAACCAGTTAACCCAGTTTATCTTTCCACACACCAGTTAACCCAGTTTATCTATCCTCACACCAGTTAACCCAGTTTATTTGTCCTCACTATCCAGTTAACCCAGTTTATTTGTCCTCACTAACCAGTAAATAACCAGTAAACCCAGTTTATTTGTCCTTACTATCCAGTTAACCCAGTTTATTTGTCCTCACTAACCAGTAAATAACCAGTAAACCCAGTTTATTTGTCCTCACTATCCAGTTAACCCAGTTTATCTGTCCACACACCAGTTAACCCAGTTTATCTGTCCTCACTCTCCAGTTAACCCAGTTTATTTGTCCTCACTAACCCGTAAATAACCAGTAAACCCAGTTTATTTGTCCTCACTATCCAGTTAACCCAGTTTATTTGTCCTCACTAACCAGTAAATAACCAGTAAACCCAGTTTATTTGTCCTCACTATCCAGTTAACCCAGTTTATTTGTCCTCACTAACCAGTAAATAACCAGTAAACCCAGTTTATTTGTCCTTACTATCCAGTTAACCCAGTTTATTTGTCCTCACTAACCAGTAAATAACCAGTAAACCCAGTTTATTTGTCCTCACTATCCAGTTAACCCAGTTTATTTGTCCTCACTAACCAGTAAATAACCAGTAAACCCAGTTTTTTTGTCCTCACTATCCAGTTAACCCAGTTTATTTGTCCTCACTAACCAGTAAATAACCAGTAAACCCAGTTTATTTGTCCTCACTATCCAGTTAACCCAGTTTATTTGTCCTCACTAACCCGTAAATAACCAGTAAACCCAGTTTATTTGTCCTCACTATCCAGTTAACCCAGTTTATTTGTCCTCACTAACCAGTAAATAACCAGTAAACCCAGTTTATTTGTCCTCACTATCCAGTTAACCCAGTTTATTTGTCCTCACTAACCAGTAAATAACCAGTAAACCCAGTTTATTTGTCCTTACTATCCAGTTAACCCAGTTTATTTGTCCTCACTAACCAGTAAATAACCAGTAAACCCAGTTTATTTGTCCTCACTATCCAGTTAACCCAGTTTATTTGTCCTCACTAACCAGTAAATAACCAGTAAATCCAGTTTATTTGTCCTCACTATCCAGTTAACCCAGTTTATCTGTCCACACACCAGTTAACCCAGTTTATCTGTCCTCACTCTCCAGTTAACCCAGTTTATTTGTCCTCACTAACCAGTAAATAACCAGTAAACCCAGTTTATTTGTCCTCACTATCCAGTTAACCCAGTTTATTTGTCCACACTAACCAGTAAATAACCAGTAAACCCAGTTTATTTGTCCTCACTATCCAGTTAACCCAGTTTATTTGTCCTCACTAACCAGTAAATAACCAGTAAACCCAGTTTATCTGTCCTCACTAACCAGTTAACCCAGTTTATCTGTCCTCACTAACCAGTAAACCCAGTTTATTTGTCCTCACTAACCAGTAAACCCAGTTTATCTGTCATCACTAACCAGTAAACCCAGTTTATTTTTCCTCACTAACCAGTAAACCCAGTTTATCTGTCCTCACTAACCAGTTAACCCAGTTTATTTGTCTTCACTAACCAGTTAACCCAGTTTATCTTTCCACACACCAGTTAACCCAGTTTATCTGTCCTCACACCAGTTAACCCAGTTTATCTGTCCTCACTATCCAGTTAACCCAGTTTATTTGTCCTCACTAACCAGTAAATAACCAGTAAACCCAGTTTATTTGTCCTCACTATCCAGTTAACCCAGTTTATTTGTCCACACTAACCAGTAAATAACCAGTAAACCCAGTTTATTTGTCCTCACTATCCAGTTAACCCAGTTTATTTGTCCTCACTAACCAGTAAATAACCAGTAAACCCAGTTTATCTGTCCTCACTAACCAGTTAACCCAGTTTATCTGTCCTCACTAACCAGTAAACCCAGTTTATTTGTCCTCACTAACCAGTAAACCCAGTTTATCTGTCTTCACTAACCAGTTAACCCAGTTTATCTTTCCACACACCAGTTAATCCAGTTTATCTGTCCTCACACCAGTTAACCCAGTTTATTTGTCCTCACTATCCAGTTAACCCAGTTTATTTGTCCTCACTAACCAGTAAATAACCAGTAAACCCAGTTTATTTGTCCTCACTATCGAGTTAACCCGGTTTATTTCTCCTCACTAACCAGTAAATAACCAGTAAACCCAGTTTATTTGTCCTTACTATCCAGTTAACCCAGTTTATTTGTCTTCACTAACCAGTTAACCCAGTTTATCTTTCCACACACCAGTTAATCCAGTTTATCTGTCCTCACACCAGTTAACCCAGTTTATTTGTCCTCACTATCCAGTTAACCCAGTTTATTTGTCCTCACTAACCAGTAAATAACCAGTAAACCCAGTTTATTTGTCCTCACTATCGAGTTAACCCGGTTTATTTCTCCTCACTAACCAGTAAATAACCAGTAAACCCAGTTTACTTGTCCTCACTATCCAGTTAACCCAGTTTATTTTTCCTCACTAACCAGTAAATAACCAGTAAACCCAGTTTATTTGTCCTCACTATCCAATTAACCCAGTTTATTTGTCCTCACTAACCAGTAAATAACCAGTAAACCCAGTTTATTTGTCCTCACTATCCAGTTAACCCAGTTTATTTGTCCTCACTAACCAGTAAATAACCAGTAAACCCAGTTTATTTGTCCTCACTATCCAGTTAACCCAGTTTATTTGTCCTCACTAACCAGTAAATAACCAGTAAATCCAGTTTATTTGTCCTCACTATCCAGTTAACCCAGTTTATCTGTCCACACACCAGTTAACCCAGTTTATCTGTCCTCACTCTCCAGTTAACCCAGTTTATTTGTCCTCACTAACCAGTAAATAACCAGTAAACCCAGTTTATTTGTCCTCACTATCCAGTTAACCCAGTTTATTTGTCCACACTAACCAGTAAATAACCAGTAAACCCAGTTTATTTGTCCTCACTATCCAGTTAACCCAGTTTATTTGTCCTCACTAACCAGTAAATAACCAGTAAACCCAGTTTATCTGTCCTCACTAACCAGTTAACCCAGTTTATCTGTCCTCACTAACCAGTAAACCCAGTTTATTTGTCCTCACTAACCAGTAAACCCAGTTTATCTGTCATCACTAACCAGTAAACCCAGTTTATTTTTCCTCACTAACCAGTAAACCCAGTTTATCTGTCCTCACTAACCAGTTAACCCAGTTTATTTGTCTTCACTAACCAGTTAACCCAGTTTATCTTTCCACACACCAGTTAACCCAGTTTATCTGTCCTCACACCAGTTAACCCAGTTTATCTGTCCTCACTATCCAGTTAACCCAGTTTATTTGTCCTCACTAACCAGTAAATAACCAGTAAACCCAGTTTATTTGTCCTCACTATCCAGTTAACCCAGTTTATTTGTCCACACTAACCAGTAAATAACCAGTAAACCCAGTTTATTTGTCCTCACTATCCAGTTAACCCAGTTTATTTGTCCTCACTAACCAGTAAATAACCAGTAAACCCAGTTTATCTGTCCTCACTAACCAGTTAACCCAGTTTATCTGTCCTCACTAACCAGTAAACCCAGTTTATTTGTCCTCACTAACCAGTAAACCCAGTTTATCTGTCTTCACTAACCAGTTAACCCAGTTTATCTTTCCACACACCAGTTAATCCAGTTTATCTGTCCTCACACCAGTTAACCCAGTTTATTTGTCCTCACTATCCAGTTAACCCAGTTTATTTGTCCTCACTAACCAGTAAATAACCAGTAAACCCAGTTTATTTGTCCTCACTATCGAGTTAACCCGGTTTATTTCTCCTCACTAACCAGTAAATAACCAGTAAACCCAGTTTATTTGTCCTTACTATCCAGTTAACCCAGTTTATTTGTCTTCACTAACCAGTTAACCCAGTTTATCTTTCCACACACCAGTTAATCCAGTTTATCTGTCCTCACACCAGTTAACCCAGTTTATTTGTCCTCACTATCCAGTTAACCCAGTTTATTTGTCCTCACTAACCAGTAAATAACCAGTAAACCCAGTTTATTTGTCCTCACTATCGAGTTAACCCGGTTTATTTCTCCTCACTAACCAGTAAATAACCAGTAAACCCAGTTTACTTGTCCTCACTATCCAGTTAACCCAGTTTATTTTTCCTCACTAACCAGTAAATAACCAGTAAACCCAGTTTATTTGTCCTCACTATCCAATTAACCCAGTTTATTTGTCCTCACTAACCAGTAAATAACCAGTAAACCCAGTTTATTTGTCCTCACTATCCAGTTAACCCAGTTTATTTGTCCTCACTAACCAGTAAATAACCAGTAAACCCAGTTTATTTGTCCTCACTATCCAGTTAACCCAGTTTATTTGTCCTCACTAACCAGTAAATAACCAGTAAATCCAGTTTATTTGTCCTCACTATCCAGTTAACCCAGTTTATCTGTCCACACACCAGTTAACCCAGTTTATCTGTCCTCACTCTCCAGTTAACCCAGTTTATTTGTCCTCACTAACCAGTAAATAACCAGTAAACCCAGTTTATTTGTCCTCACTATCCAGTTAACCCAGTTTATTTGTCCACACTAACCAGTAAATAACCAGTAAACCCAGTTTATTTGTCCTCACTATCCAGTTAACCCAGTTTATTTGTCCTCACTAACCAGTAAATAACCAGTAAACCCAGTTTATCTGTCCTCACTAACCAGTTAACCCAGTTTATCTTTCCTCACTAACCAGTAAACCCAGTTTATTTGTCCTCACTAACCAGTAAACCCAGTTTATCTGTCATCACTAACCAGTAAACCCAGTTTATTTTTCCTCACTAACCAGTAAACCCAGTTTATCTGTCCTCACTAACCAGTTAACCCAGTTTATTTGTCTTCACTAACCAGTTAACCCAGTTTATCTTTCCACACACCAGTTAACCCAGTTTATCTGTCCTCACACCAGTTAACCCAGTTTATCTGTCCTCACTATCCAGTTAACCCAGTTTATTTGTCCTCACTAACCAGTAAATAACCAGTAAACCCAGTTTATTTGTCCTCACTATCCAGTTAACCCAGTTTATTTGTCCACACTAACCAGTAAATAACCAGTAAACCCAGTTTATTTGTCCTCACTATCCAGTTAACCCAGTTTATTTGTCCTCACTAACCAGTAAATAACCAGTAAACCCAGTTTATCTGTCCTCACTAACCAGTTAACCCAGTTTATCTGTCCTCACTAACCAGTAAACCCAGTTTATTTGTCCTCACTAACCAGTAAACCCAGTTTATCTGTCTTCACTAACCAGTTAACCCAGTTTATCTTTCCACACACCAGTTAATCCAGTTTATCTGTCCTCACACCAGTTAACCCAGTTTATTTGTCCTCACTATCCAGTTAACCCAGTTTATTTGTCCTCACTAACCAGTAAATAACCAGTAAACCCAGTTTATTTGTCCTCACTATCGAGTTAACCCGGTTTATTTCTCCTCACTAACCAGTAAATAACCAGTAAACCCAGTTTATTTGTCCTTACTATCCAGTTAACCCAGTTTATTTGTCTTCACTAACCAGTTAACCCAGTTTATCTTTCCACACACCAGTTAATCCAGTTTATCTGTCCTCACACCAGTTAACCCAGTTTATTTGTCCTCACTATCCAGTTAACCCAGTTTATTTGTCCTCACTAACCAGTAAATAACCAGTAAACCCAGTTTATTTGTCCTCACTATCGAGTTAACCCGGTTTATTTCTCCTCACTAACCAGTAAATAACCAGTAAACCCAGTTTACTTGTCCTCACTATCCAGTTAACCCAGTTTATTTTTCCTCACTAACCAGTAAATAACCAGTAAACCCAGTTTATTTGTCCTCACTATCCAATTAACCCAGTTTATTTGTCCTCACTAACCAGTAAATAACCAGTAAACCCAGTTTATTTGTCCTCACTATCCAGTTAACCCAGTTTATTTGTCCTCACTAACCAGTAAATAACCAGTTCACCCAGTTTATTTGTCCTCACTCTCCAGTTAACCCAGTTTATTTGTCCTCACTAACCAGTAAATAACTAGTAAACCCAGATACACTGGGTTATCCAGTTAACCCAGTTTATCTGTCTTCACTAACCAGTAAACCCAGTGTGTGTGTCCTGCCTGCAGCCATGCATACAGCAGCAGAGACCTGGCCCGGGTCCCTCTGCTGCCCTCCACCAGCGTGGTGACGGGGAAGATGGTGAGCATCAACAGGGAGTCCAGGTCCATCCTGGTGTCTGGTGGTCAGAAGGTTCCCTACGACCACCTGTTCCTGTGCACTGGTCTGCAGTACCAGGTGAGTTAGCCGCCAGTAACAGCCTGATGGCGTCATGTACACAGATGCTTCCGGTTCTCCTCTTCCATGTCGTAACGACGGCTTTTTGTGGCTCACATGGAGACAAGCCCAATATTTGCTCTTCATCATGATGATGACTCTCTGCTCTATATTAGCGTGGCGCCAGTCGCCTTGTGAGGCGGTAATATTTAACTTTCCAGATGTTTCTGTAGCTTTACGTTGATGAACCTGAATTCATGGGGTCAGGATGTTAGAAGCAACCAATCAGAGCTAAATGTTCAGATCAGGACCCAGATCAGGTTTTTCCAGCTGGAGCCATCTGGGTTGAGAAGACTGTTGACTCAGCATCTTCCTCACACATCCTCGTCTTCATCAGACAGTGAAGGTGATTGTTCAATATGTCGGTAAAACTATTAGATCTGATGTTATTGATTATTGTCTTGTGCTGTAGGCGCCCTTTTCCGTCACCAGTCAGCCGGTCAGAAACAGCCCGTTACCGGCTCCGTCAGCTGACCTCAGATCCAGCAGCTCCGTCCCTTCCAACCTCTTCACCATCAACGACCTCCACGATGGCGAGGCTGCTCGCCGCTGGCTGTGTGGCGGCTTCGTGGAGGTGGAGGGTGAGAGAATGTTTGCATCCATTTTCCATCATCATTTGACCGATGAAGAAAGCGTCCATCGGTCTGGATGGTTTACTGATCAGCTGATCTCTGCCAGAAACCACTGATCAACACAAATGGAACATTTAGCAACTTTATTTTCACATCAACAACCAACAGCAGGGTAACTCGTGACCAGCGTTGGGCAGAGATCCCTCTGAGCTGGTCCCTCAGCGCCACACCAGAGCTGATGGAGTCTTCTTCCATCTCCACAGATCCTGCCATCGTCTATGGAAACAGCCTGGATGTCTACACCAGTGTAGAGACCCTGCTCCATCTCGGTATCCAGGGTTCTCGCATCCATCTGGTCCTCCCTCCTCCGGAGCCCGGGGTCTCCTGCTTTTCTGACTCGGCTGTAGACAAAGCTGTGACCACCGCCATGAAGACCTCCGGGGTCCACGTCCACAGCAACGCCGTCCTGATCCAGATGAAGAAGGATGAAGAAAGCGGCCGCCTGACGGCAGCAATGTTCTCCTCTGACACACAACCCTTCCATCTTCAGTGTGGAGTAAGTCAGACCTCCAGCCGCTTACTGGAGACAGTCATGTTGAAGCGATGGTGTCCAACTGGGCAAACTGGTCCCACGGTGCCAGACTCATTCCTGCTGCTGACAGATTACTGCTGCGTTCGCTGTCATTCATCCTCCCCATGTTAAGGGAAATATTCTGGAGATGTTTAGGGACCTGTAAACATTAAACACGTCAGATGTTCAGTCTTCATGACGTAACTGGATCTAAAAGTGAGTAAAAGGTTCCAGTGTTATCTTGACCTGCAGGTTCATCTCTGATGATGTCCAGCCTGTTCCTTGCTGATGACTCTGGTATCTATCCGTGTTTACGTGTTGTTGTTGTTAGGAGTGCCACCCGAGCAAATTTAAAGCTGCGGCTGCTTTAATTAGTTTTCACGTGGACCAACCACCTCTCTGTTTTCATGCTAAACAGATTTCTCCTTTCAGGTTTTCATCTACCTTTCCAGTAAAGGAGTTGACAATGATGCCTTCAGGAGCATCAGTAAATCTGCACTCGCCTTTGATGGCAGACTGATAATAAGCTCATCCTTCAGGACCAGGGATCCGGCTGTCTTTGCTGCCGGGCCTCTGACCAGGTACTCCTACCACTACTACACCAACAAGTCCCACCAACACTTCAGCTCCAAGGAGGTGGGCCAGGAGATGGCAGCCACGTTCCTGTCACTGTTAGATCCCACCAAGGCGCCGGAGGAGTCCCCGTCCGCTTTGGATTGTCCCGTACCGCAGTACAAGCAGCCCAGGATCCAAGGTGAGATCTGAGGCTGGTGTCCGGTGTGAGATCTAGGAAACTGCTGATGTAACCGGATTCATCCGCAGGATGTGGGGCGGCGTTTCCCATCTGTCGACCACGCCGAGGTGCTGCAGAGTCACCACGTCCCTTTCAGGGACACTCCAGGGGTTCCACAGGTTCTACGTGTTCCACAGATTCTACATGTTCCACAGGATCCACGTGTTCCACAGATTCTACATGTTCCACAGGTTCCACGTGTTCCACAGGTTCTACGTGTCCCACAGGTTCCACGTGTTCCACAGGTTCTACGTGTTCCACAGATTCTACATGTTCCACAGGATCCACGTGTTCCACAGATTCTACATGTTCCACAGGATCCACGTGTTCCACAGATTCTACATGTTCCACAGGATCCACGTGTTCCACAGATTCTACATGTTCCACAGGTTCCACGTGTTCCACAGGTTCTACGTGTCCCACAGGTTCCACGTGTTCCACAGGTTCTACGTGTTCCACAGGTTCCACGTGTTCCACAGGTTCTACGTGTTCCACAGGTTCTACGTGTTCCACAGATTCTACATGTTCCACAGGATCCACGTGTTCCACAGATTCTACATGTTCCACAGGTTCCACGTGTTCCACAGATTCTACATGTTCCACAGGATCCACGTGTTCCACAGATTCTACATGTTCCACAGGTTCCACGTGTTCCACAGGTTCTACGTGTTCCACAGATTCTACATGTTCCACAGGATCCACGTGTTCCACAGATTCTACATGTTCCACAGGTTCCACGTGTTCCACAGGTTCTACGTGTTCCACAGATTCTACATGTTCCACAGGATCCACGTGTTCCACAGATTCTACATGTTCCACAGGTTCCACGTGTTCCACAGGTTCTACGTGTCCCACAGGTTCCACGTGTTCCACAGGTTCTACGTGTTCCACAGATTCTACATGTTCCACAGGTTCCACGTGTTCCACAGGTTCTACGTGTTCCACAGGTACCATGTGTTCCACAGGTTCTACGTGTTCCACAGGATCCACGTGTTCCACAGATTCTACATGTTCCACAGGTTCCATGTGTTCCACAGGTTCTACGTGTCCCACAGGTTCCACGTGTTCCACAGGTTCTACGTGTTCCACAGATTCTACATGTTCCACAGGTTCCACGTGTTCCACAGATTCTACATGTTCCACAGGTACCATGTGTTCCACAGGATCCACGTGTTCCACAGGTTCTACGTGTTCCACAGGTACCATGTGTTCCACAGGTTCTACGTGTTCCACAGGTACCATGTGTTCCACAGGTTCTACGTGTTCTACAGGATCCACGTGTTCCACAGGTTCTACATGTTCCACAGGTACCATGTGTTCCATAGGTTCCACGTGTTCCACAGGTACCATGTGTTCCACAGGTTCCACGTGTTCCACAGGTACCATGTGTTCCACAGGTACCATGTGTTCCACAGGTTCCACGTGTTCCACAGGTACCATGTGTTCCACAGGTTCCACGTGTTCCACAGGTACCATGTGTTCCACAGGTACCATGTGTTCCACAGGTTCCACGTGTTCCACAGGTACCATGTGTTCCACAGGTACCATGTGTTCCACAGGTTCTACGTGTTCCACAGGTACCATGTGCTCCACAGGTTCTACGTGTTCTACAGGATCCACGTGTTCCACAGGTTCCATGTGTTCCACAGGTTCTACGTGTTCCACAGGTACCATGTGTTCCACAGGTACCATGTGTTCCACAGGTTCCACGTGTTCCACAGGTACCATGTGTTCCACAGGTTCTACGTGTTCTACAGGATCCACGTGTTCCACAGGTTCCATGTGTTCCACAGGTTCCACGTGTTCCACAGGTACCATGTGTTCCACAGGTACCATGTGTTCCACAGGTTCTACGTGTTCCACAGGTACCATGTGTTCCACAGGTTCTACGTGTTCTACAGGATCCACGTGTTCCACAGGTTCTACGTGTTCCACAGGTTCTACGTGTTCCACAGGTTCCACGTGTTCCACAGGTTCTACGTGTTCCACAGGTTCCACGTGTTCCACAGGTTCTACGTGTTCCACAGGTACCATGTGTTCCACAGGTTCTACGTGTTCCACAGGTTCTACGTGTTCTACAGGATCCACGTGTTCCACAGGTTCTACATGTTCCACAGGTTCCATGTGTTCCACAGGTTCTACGTGTTCCACAGGTACCATGTGTTCCACAGGTTCTACGTGTTCTACAGGATCCACGTGTTCCACAGGTTCTATGTGTTCCACAGGTACCATGTGTTCCACAGGTTCTACGTGTTCCACAGGTTCCATGTGTTCCACAGGTTCTACGTGTTCCACAGGTTCCATGTGTTCCACAGGTTGGAGCTCTGTAAACGGGAGGTGGGGGGCAGGTCTGTAAGCCGGGGGTTAATATCCTTTGTAGATGTTTGCATTTAAGAGACACTTTGAAGTAGATAAGAACTGCTCTACAACATTATTCTGACCTTCTGACCTCTAAGAGGCTCACAATATCCTTGTTTTTAATACCGTTGCATTAACAAAAGTGATGTTTTGTTTTTCTTCAGGCGGGAAACTTCCTGGACGATACAACTACCTACATGTAACTAAACCACTTGACCCCGACAAGGAGGTTCCTCCTAAACCTGTAAGTCCCCCCAACTTTTCATTAAAAGTCCCATATTAAACAAAATTCTACAGTCAAAAGGATTCCATCTTCACTGCACACCAGGTTTATTGGGAAAATGTACTAACTAGCAGCTGTTTGCAATAAACAAATCAAACAAGAAGCATTTAAAAAGCTCGACACAACTAATATAAGTGGTTTCTCCCAATTCAACAGAAAATTGCACTTTAAATGATCCTTGCAGTCCCCGAATGATTCAATACCCGATTAAAAGTCCCTATCAGGAGATCAGGTGTGACTGAGATGGAATACCTCAGAAAACCCGGACTGTTGGCTGTGACGTTGGATTGCATGTTAGAGGCTAAGTCAAGAGAGTGTCCGAAAACTCTGAGGAGAGATCATTACTTTGCATAAAGAAGGCAAAGGATGCAAAAAGAGAGCCGACATTTTAAATGTTCCTGGGTCGAGCCAGCAGCAAAGTTCACAAGTTTTCAGCTGAGGGTACAGTGACTACAGTGGACATGGCAGAAAGAGGAAGCTATCAATGGCTGCTACCAGATTTCTAGGTAGGCAGGTGGTCAAAAACCCTCGACAGACTGCAAAAGACCTGCAGCATGTCTTGGTAGCAGCAGGCGCTGAGGTTTCAGTTTCCACAGTAAAGTGCCCACTACGACGTGCACCACTACTGACTCAACAGCACAAGGGACTTCCTCTCCAATCTGCTCAACACTGGAGAAAAAAGGTTTGGGATGCTTCTCTATCGAGAGATGAAACAAAACAAGAACTTTTCAGGCCTTTGGAACAGCAGTTCAATATGTCTCGAGGAAGGAATTTGGGAGGGGTGGGGCCTCAAAGTTTGATGCCTCGCTTTGAAAACTATTCAAAATCAGCAGGTTGTACATGTTTTTACCAGTTCTGTCTTTCAAGCCTTTTTTTTTTTTTAACTCTGAACATTTATTGTTGTATGTTAAATACTATGCTGGACCTCGCCCACCATAAGTCTATGCCTATCGCATCATTGAAGGCGGCTCTTCAGGATACAGTGCCCTGGAAGTTTGAAACCTTGGCCCTCTTTAAGTTCAACGCCGAAACGCCCCCCTTTGGTCTAAAGTGATCTGCCACAGGAAGATGGCCGTGGACTTGTGATAGTGACTAACTGCGACTCAGTGGCTGACTGCGACCCGGTGGCTGACTGCGACCCGGTGGCTGACTGCGACCCGGTGGCTGACTGCGACCCAGTGGCTGACTGCGACTCAGTGGCTGACTGCGACCCAGTGGCTGACTGCGACCCGGTGGCTGACTGCGACCCGGTGGCTGACTGCGACCCAGTGGCTGACTGCGACCCGGTGGCTGACTGCGACCCGGTGGCTGACTGCCACTCAGTGGCTGACTGCGACTCAGTGGCTGACTGCGACCCGGTGGCTGACTGCCACTCAGTGGCTGACTGCGACCCAGTGGCTGACTGCGACCCGGTGGCTGACTGCGACCCGGTGGCTGACTGCCACTCAGTGGCTGACTGCGACTCAGTGGCTGACTGCGACCCGGTGGCTGACTGCCACTCAGTGGCTGACTGCGACTCAGTGGCTGACTGCGACCCGGTGGCTGACTGCCACTCAGTGGCTGACTGCGACTCCGTGGCTGACTGCGACCCGGTGGCTGACTGCCACTCAGTGGCTGACTGCGACCCGGTGGCTGACTGCGACCCGGTGGCTGACTGCGACTCAGTGGCTGACTGCGACCCGGTGGCTGACTGCGACCCGGTGGCTGACTGCGACCCGGTGGCTGACTGCGACCCAGTGGCTGACTGCGACCCAGTGGCTGACTGCGACCCAGTGGCTGACTGCGACTCCGTGGCTGACTGCGACCCGGTGGCTGACTGCGACCCAGTGGCTGACTGCGACCCGGTGGCTGACTGCGACCCAGTGGCTGACTGCGACCCGGTGGCTGACTGCGACCCGGTGGCTGACTGCCACTCAGTGGCTGACTGCGACTCGGTGGCTGACTGCGACTCGGTGGCTGACTGCGACTCGGTGGCTGACTGCGACTCAGTGGCTGACTGCGACCCGGTGGCTGACTGCCACTCAGTGGCTGACTGCGACTCAGTGGCTGACTGCGACTCAGTGGCTGACTGCGACTCGGTGGCTGACTGCGACTCAGTGGCTGACTGCGACCCGGTGGCTGACTGCCACTCAGTGGCTGACTGCGACCCAGTGGCTGACTGCGACTCGGTGGCTGACTGCGACTCGGTGGCTGACTGCGACTCGGTGGCTGACTGCGACTCAGTGGCTGACTGCGACCCGGTGGCTGACTGCCACTCAGTGGCTGACTGCGACTCGGTGGCTGACTGCGACTCGGTGGCTGACTGCGACTCGGTGGCTGACTGCGACTCAGTGGCTGACTGCGACCCGGTGGCTGACTGCCACTCAGTGGCTGACTGCGACCCAGTGGCTGACTGCGACTCAGTGGCTGACTGCGACCCGGTGGCTGACTGCCACTCAGTGGCTGACTGCGACTCAGTGGCTGACTGCGACTCAGTGGCTGACTGCGACCCAGTGGCTGACTGCGACCCAGTGGCTGACTGCGACTCGGTGGCTGACTGCGACCCAGTGGCTGACTGCGACCCAGTGGCTGACTGCGACCCAGTGGCTGACTGCGACCCAGTGGCTGACTGCGACTCGGTGGCTGACTGCGACCCAGTGGCTGACTGCGACCCAGTGGCTGACTGCGACCCAGTGGCTGACTGCGACCCAGTGGCTGACTGCGACTCGGTGGCTGACTGCGACCCAGTGGCTGACTGCGACCCAGTGGCTGACTGCGACCCAGTGGCTGACTGCGACCCGGTGGCTGACTGCGACTCGGTGGCTGACTGCGACCCAGTGGCTGACTGCGACCCAGTGGCTGACTGCGACCCAGTGGCTGACTGCGACCCAGTGGCTGACTGCGACCCAGTGGCTGACTGCGACCCAGTGGCTGACTGCGACCCGGTGGCTGACTGCCACTCAGTGGCTGACTGCGACTCGGTGGCTGACTGCGACCCAGTGGCTGACTGCGACTCAGTGGCTGACTGCGACCCAGTGGCTGACTGCGACCCAGTGGCTGACTGCGACCCAGTGGCTGACTGCGACCCAGTGGCTGACTGCGACCCAGTGGCTGACTGCGACCCAGTGGCTGACTGCGACCCAGTGGCTGACTGCGACCCAGTGGCTGACTGCGACTCAGTGGCTGACTGCGACTCAGTGGCTGACTGCCACCCGGTGGCTGACTGCGACTCGGTGGCTGACTGCGACCCGGTGGCTGACTGCGACTCGGTGGCTGACTGCGACTCAGTGGCTGACTGCGACTCAGTGGCTGACTGCGACCCGGTGGCTGACTGCGACCCAGTGGCTGACTGCGACCCGGTGGCTGACTGCGACCCGGTGGCTGACTGCGACTCGGTGGCTGACTGCGACTCAGTGGCTGACTGCGACTCAGTGGCTGACTGCGACTCAGTGGCTGACTGCGACCCAGTGGCTGACTGCGACCCAGTGGCTGACTGCGACTCAGTGGCTGACTGCGACTCAGTGGCTGACTGCGACCCAGTGGCTGACTGCGACCCAGTGGCTGACTGCGACCCAGTGGCTGACTGCGACCCAGTGGCTGACTGCGACCCGGTGGCTGACTGCGACCCGGTGGCTGACTGCCACCCGGTGGCTGACTGCGACCCGGTGGCTGACTGCGACCCGGTGGCTGACTGCGACCCAGTGGCTGACTGCGACCCGGTGGCTGACTGCGACCCGGTGGCTGACTGCGACTCGGTGGCTGACTGCGACTCAGTGGCTGACTGCGACTCAGTGGCTGACTGCGACTCAGTGGCTGACTGCGACCCAGTGGCTGACTGCGACCCAGTGGCTGACTGCGACTCAGTGGCTGACTGCGACTCAGTGGCTGACTGCGACCCAGTGGCTGACTGCGACCCAGTGGCTGACTGCGACTCAGTGGCTGACTGCGACTCAGTGGCTGACTGCGACTCAGTGGCTGACTGCGACTCAGTGGCTGACTGCGACTCAGTGGCTGACTGCGACTCAGTGGCTGACTGCGACTCAGTGGCTGACTGCCACCCGGTGGCTGACTGCGACTCAGTGGCTGACTGCCACCCAGTGGCTGACTGCCACCCGGTGGCTGACTGCGACTCAGTGGCTGACTGCCACCCAGTGGCTGACTGCCACCCAGTGGCTGACTGCGACTCAGTGGCTGACTGCCACCCAGTGGCTGACTGCGACTCAGTGGCTGACTGCCACCCAGTGGCTGACTGCCACCCAGTGGCTGACTGCGACTCAGTGGCTGACTGCGACTCAGTGGCTGACTGCGACTCAGTGGCTGACTGCGACTCAGTGGCTGACTGCCACTCAGTGGCTGACTGCGACTCAGTGGCTGACTGCGACTCAGTGGCTGACTGCGACTCAGTGGCTGACTGCCACCCAGTGGCTGACTGCCACCCAGTGGCTGACTGCCACTCAGTGGCTGACTGCGACTCGGTGGCTGACTGCCACCCAGTGGCTGACTGCGACTCAGTGGCTGACTGCGACTCAGTGGCTGACTGCCACCCAGTGGCTGACTGCGACTCAGTGGCTGACTGCGACTCAGTGGCTGACTGCGACTCGGTGGCTGACTGCCACCCAGTGGCTGACTGCGACTCAGTGGCTGACTGCGACTCAGTGGCTGACTGCCACCCAGTGGCTGACTGCGACTCAGTGGCTGACTGCCACCCAGTGGCTGACTGCCACCCAGTGGCTGACTGCGACTCGGTGGCTGACTGCGACTCAGTGGCTGACTGCGACTCAGTGGCTGACTGCGACTCGGTGGCTGACTGCCACCCAGTGGCTGACTGCGACTCAGTGGCTGACTGCCACCCAGTGGCTGACTGCGACTCAGTGGCTGACTGCCACCCAGTGGCTGACTGCCACCCAGTGGCTGACTGCGACTCAGTGGCTGACTGCGACTCAGTGGCTGACTGCGACTCAGTGGCTGACTGCCACCCAGTGGCTGACTGCGACTCAGTGGCTGACTGCGACTCAGTGGCTGACTGCCACCCAGTGGCTGACTGCGACTCAGTGGCTGACTGCGACTCAGTGGCTGACTGCCACCCAGTGGCTGACTGCCACCCAGTGGCTGACTGCGACTCAGTGGCTGACTGCCACCCAGTGGCTGACTGCGACTCAGTGGCTGACTGCCACTCAGTGGCTGACTGCGACTCAGTGGCTGACTGCCACCCAGTGGCTGACTGCGACTCAGTGGCTGACTGCGACCCAGTGGCTGACTGCGACCCAGTGGCTGACTGCCACCCAGTGGCTGACTGCGACCCAGTGGCTGACTGCGACCCAGTGGCTGACTGCGACTCAGTGGCTGACTGCGACTCAGTGGCTGACTGCGACCCAGTGGCTGACTGCCACCCAGTGGCTGACTGCGACTCAGTGGCTGACTGCGACCCAGTGGCTGACTGCGACTCAGTGGCTGACTGCCACCCAGTGGCTGACTGCGACTCAGTGGCTGACTGCCACCCAGTGGCTGACTGCGACTCAGTGGCTGACTGCCACCCAGTGGCTGACTGCGACTCAGTGGCTGACTGCCACCCAGTGGCTGACTGCGACCCAGTGGCTGACTGCGACCCAGTGGCTGACTGCGACCCAGTGGCTGACTGCGACTCAGTGGCTGACTGCGACCCAGTGGCTGACTGCGACCCAGTGGCTGACTGCGACCCAGTGGCTGACTGCGACCCAGTGGCTGACTGCGACCCAGTGGCTGACTGCGACTCAGTGGCTGACTGCGACCCAGTGGCTGACTGCGACTCAGTGGCTGACTGCGACCCAGTGGCTGACTGCGACCCAGTGGCTGACTGCGACTCAGTGGCTGACTGCGACCCAGTGGCTGACTGCCACCCAGTGGCTGACTGCCACCCAGTGGCTGACTGCCACTCAGTGGCTGACTGCGACTCGGTGGCTGACTGCGACCCAGTGGCTGACTGCCACCCAGTGGCTGACTGCGACCCGGTGGCTGACTGCGACTCGGTGGCTGACTGCCACCCAGTGGCTGACTGCGACTCAGTGGCTGACTGCGACCCAGTGGCTGACTGCCACTCAGTGGCTGACTGCGACCCAGTGGCTGACTGCCACCCAGTGGCTGACTGCCACCCAGTGGCTGACTGCGACTCAGTGGCTGACTGCCACTCAGTGGCTGACTGCGACTCGGTGGCTGACTGCCACTCAGTGGCTGACTGCGACTCGGTGGCTGACTGCGACCCAGTGGCTGACTGCCACCCAGTGGCTGACTGCCACTCAGTGGCTGACTGCGACTCGGTGGCTGACTGCCACCCAGTGGCTGACTGCGACCCAGTGGCTGACTGCCACCCAGTGGCTGACTGCCACCCAGTGGCTGACTGCGACTCAGTGGCTGACTGCGACTCAGTGGCTGACTGCGACCCAGTGGCTGACTGCGACCCAGTGGCTGACTGCGACCCAGTGGCTGACTGCGACCCGGTGGCTGACTGCGACTCGGTGGCTGACTGCGACTCAGTGGCTGACTGCGACCCGGTGGCTGACTGCGACCCGGTGGCTGACTGCGACCCAGTGGCTGACTGCGACCCAGTGGCTGACTGCGACCCAGTGGCTGACTGCCACCCAGTGGCTGACTGCGACTCAGTGGCTGACTGCCACCCAGTGGCTGACTGCGACCCAGTGGCTGACTGCGACCCAGTGGCTGACTGCGACCCAGTGGCTGACTGCGACTCAGTGGCTGACTGCGACCCAGTGGCTGACTGCGACCCAGTGGCTGACTGCGACCCAGTGGCTGACTGCGACCCAGTGGCTGACTGCGACCCAGTGGCTGACTGCGACTCAGTGGCTGACTGCCACCCAGTGGCTGACTGCCACCCAGTGGCTGACTGCGACTCAGTGGCTGACTGCGACTCGGTGGCTGACTGCCACCCAGTGGCTGACTGCGACTCGGTGGCTGACTGCGACTCAGTGGCTGACTGCGACTCAGTGGCTGACTGCGACTCGGTGGCTGACTGCGACTCGGTGGCTGACTGCGACTCAGTGGCTGACTGCGACCCAGTGGCTGACTGCCACCCAGTGGCTGACTGCGACTCAGTGGCTGACTGCCACCCGGTGGCTGACTGCCACCCAGTGGCTGACTGCCACCCGGTGGCTGACTGCCACTGGGTGGCTGACTGCGACCCAGTGGCTGACTGCGACCCAGTGGCTGACTGCGACCCAGTGGCTGACTGCCACCCAGTGGCTGACTGCCACTCAGTGGCTGACTGCGACTCAGTGGCTGACTGCCACTCAGTGGCTGACTGCCACCCAGTGGCTGACTGCCACCCAGTGGCTGACTGCGACCCAGTGGCTGACTGCCACCCAGTGGCTGACTGCGACTCGGTGGCTGACTGCCACCCAGTGGCTGACTGCGACTCAGTGGCTGACTGCCACCCAGTGGCTGACTGCGACTCAGTGGCTGACTGCCACCCAGTGGCTGACTGCGACTCAGTGGCTGACTGCGACCCAATGGCTGACTGCGACCCAGTGGCTGACTGCGACCCAGTGGCTGACTGCGACCCAATGGCTGACTGCGACCCAGTGGCTGACTGCCACCCAGTGGCTGACTGCGACCCAATGGCTGACTGCGACCCAGTGGCTGACTGCGACCCAGTGGCTGACTGCCACCCAGTGGCTGACTGCCACTCAGTGGCTGACTGCGACTCAGTGGCTGACTGCCACCCAGTGGCTGACTGCGACTCAGTGGCTGACTGCCACTCAGTGGCTGACTGCCACCCAGTGGCTGACTGCCACCCAGTGGCTGACTGCGACTCGGTGGCTGACTGCCACCCAGTGGCTGACTGCGACTCAGTGGCTGACTGCCACCCAGTGGCTGACTGCGACTCAGTGGCTGACTGCCACCCAGTGGCTGACTGCGACTCAGTGGCTGACTGCCACTCAGTGGCTGACTGCCACTCAGTGGCTGACTGCCACCCAGTGGCTGACTGCGACTCAGTGGCTGACTGCCACCCAGTGGCTGACTGCGACTCAGTGGCTGACTGCGACCCAGTGGCTGACTGCCACCCAGTGGCTGACTGCCACCCAGTGGCTGACTGCCACCCAGTGGCTGACTGCGACTCAGTGGCTGACTGCCACCCAGTGGCTGACTGCCACCCAGTGGCTGACTGCCACTCAGTGGCTGACTGCGACTCGGTGGCTGACTGCCACCCAGTGGCTGACTGCGACTCAGTGGCTGACTGCCACCCAGTGGCTGACTGCCACTCAGTGGCTGACTGCGACTCAGTGGCTGACTGCCACCCAGTGGCTGACTGCGACTCGGTGGCTGACTTCCACCCAGTGGCTGACTGCGACTCGGTGGCTGACTGCCACCCAGTGGCTGACTGCGACTCAGTGGCTGACTGCCACTCAGTGGCTGACTGCGACTCAGTGGCTGACTGCCACTCAGTGGCTGACTGCGACTCGGTGGCTGACTGCCACCCAGTGGCTGACTGCGACTCAGTGGCTGACTGCCACCCAGTGGCTGACTGCCACCCAGTGGCTGACTGCGACTCAGTGGCTGACTGCCACCCAGTGGCTGACTGCCACTCAGTGGCTGACTGCGACTCGGTGGCTGACTGCCACCCAGTGGCTGACTGCCACTCAGTGGCTGACTGCGACTCGGTGGCTGACTGCCACTCAGTGGCAGTCAGCCACTCAGTGGCTGACTGCCACTCAGTGGCTGACTGCGACTCAGTGGCTGACTGCGACTCAGTGGCTGACTGCCACCCAGTGGCTGACTGCCACTCAGTGGCTGACTGCGACTCGGTGGCTGACTGCCACTCAGTGGCTGACTGCCACTCAGTGGCTGACTGCCACCCAGTGGCTGACTGCCACTCAGTGGCTGACTGCGACTCGGTGGCTGACTGCCACCCAGTGGCTGACTGCCACTCAGTGGCTGACTGCGACTCAGTGGCTGACTGCCACCCAGTGGCTGACTGCCACTCAGTGGCTGACTGCGACTCGGTGGCTGACTGCCACTCAGTGGCAGTCAGCCACTCAGTGGCTGACTGCCACTCAGTGGCTGACTGCCACCCAGTGGCTGACTGCCACCCAGTGGCTGACTGCGACTCGGTGGCTGACTTCCACCCAGTGGCTGACTGCGACTCGGTGGCTGACTGCCACCCAGTGGCTGACTGCGACTCAGTGGCTGACTGCCACTCAGTGGCTGACTGCGACTCAGTGGCTGACTGCCACTCAGTGGCTGACTGCGACTCGGTGGCTGACTGCCACCCAGTGGCTGACTGCGACTCAGTGGCTGACTGCCACCCAGTGGCTGACTGCCACCCAGTGGCTGACTGCGACTCAGTGGCTGACTGCCACCCAGTGGCTGACTGCCACCCAGTGGCTGACTGCCACTCAGTGGCTGACTGCGACTCGGTGGCTGACTGCCACCCAGTGGCTGACTGCGACTCAGTGGCTGACTGCCACCCAGTGGCTGACTGCCACTCAGTGGCTGACTGCGACTCGGTGGCTGACTGCCACCCAGTGGCTGACTGCGACTCAGTGGCTGACTGCGACCCAGTGGCTGACTGCGACCCGGTGGCTGACTGCGACCCGGTGGCTGACTGCCACTCGGTGGCTGACTGCGACTCAGTGGCTGACTGCGACCCAGTGGCTGACTGCCACCCAGTGGCTGACTGCGACCCGGTGGCTGACTGCCACTCGGTGGCTGACTGCGACTCAGTGGCTGACTGCCACCCAGTGGCTGACTGCGACCCGGTGGCTGACTGCCACTCAGTGGCTGACTGCGACTCAGTGGCTGACTGCGACCCAGTGGCTGACTGCCACCCAGTGGCTGACTGCGACTCAGTGGCTGACTGCGACCCAGTGGCTGACTGCCACCCAGTGGCTGACTGCCACCCGGTGGCTGACTGCGACCCGGTGGCTGACTGCCACTCAGTGGCTGACTGCCACTCAGTGGCTGACTGCGACCCGGTGGCTGACTGCCACTCAGTGGCTGACTGCGACTCAGTGGCTGACTGCGACCCAGTGGCTGACTGCCACCCAGTGGCTGACTGCCACCCGGTGGCTGACTGCGACCCGGTGGCTGACTGCGACCCGGTGGCTGACTGCGACCCGGTGGCTGACTGCGACCCGGTGGCTGACTGCGACCCAGTGGCTGACTGCCACCCAGTGGCTGACTGCGACTCAGTGGCTGACTGCCACCCAGTGGCTGACTGCGACCCAGTGGCTGACTGCCACTCGGTGGCTGACTGCGACCCGGTGGCTGACTGCGACCCAATGGCTGACTGCGACCCGGTGGCTGACTGCGACCCGGTGGCTGACTGCGACCCAATGGCTGACTGCGACCCGGTGGCTGACTGCGACCCGGTGGCTGACTGCGACCCAGTGGCTGACTGCGACCCAGTGGCTGACTGCCACTCAGTGGCTGACTGCGACCCAGTGGCTGACTGCCACTCAGTGGCTGACTGCGACCCAGTGGCTGACTGCCACTCAGTGGCTGACTGCGACCCAGTGGCTGACTGCGACCCAGTGGCTGACTGCGACCCGGTGGCTGACTGCGACCCAGTGGCTGACTGCGACCCAGTGGCTGACTGCCACTCAGTGGCTGACTGCCACCCAGTGGCTGACTGCCACCCAGTGGCTGACTGCCACCCAGTGGCTGACTGCCACCCAGTGGCTGACTGCCACCCAGTGGCTGACTGCCACCCAGTGGCTGACTGCGACCCAGTGGCTGACTGCGACCCAGTGGCTGACTGCGACCCAGTGGCTGACTGCCACTCAGTGGCTGACTGCCACCCAGTGGCTGACTGCCACCCAGTGGCTGACTGCGACCCAGTGGCTGACTGCGACCCAGTGGCTGACTGCCACCCAGTGGCTGACTGCCACCCAGTGGCTGACTGCCACCCAGTGGCTGACTGCCACCCAGTGGCTGACTGCCACCCAGTGGCTGACTGCGACCCAGTGGCTGACTGCCACTCAGTGGCTGACTGCCACCCAGTGGCTGACTGCCACCCAGTGGCTGACTGCGACCCAGTGGCTGACTGCCACCCAGTGGCTGACTGCCACTCAGTGGCTGACTGCGACCCGGTGGCTGACTGCGACCCAGTGGCTGACTGCGACCCAGTGGCTGACTGCCACTCAGTGGCTGACTGCCACCCAGTGGCTGACTGCGACCCGGTGGCTGACTGCGACCCGGTGGCTGACTGCGACCCGGTGGCTGACTGCGACCCAGTGGCTGCCTGCAACACAAACTTGGCACCACACAACACTTGGCTGACCATCGCTTTTCTCCATGATGGCCCCATTTTCATCCATCTGTAAATCGTCGGGAGCTCCTGAGAGATGCGGTGAGTGGACATCCAGGACTAGTTGGGTGCATACTCCTGTGCAGGTTTGGACCAAAATCCTCCTCAGCTGTGGCAGGGACTTCCACTGCAAATATCACTGACTCCTTTCCTACAGCTGTTGCTGTAGGGATTTTTGCCTTATCTTTATGTACTGCAACGTACACCAGCAGCTAGAACTGGCCCTCATGATCATCACCCATAGATCTCCATTGCTGGATCATCCCTGCTCAGATATGTCCATAGTGCCAGGTGTTGCACATTCTGTTGTCCTCGTGGCCTTGTTAGAGACATTGCAGACTCCCCCCACAAGCTTTCACATAGCCACCCTTCTGTTTCCAGTATCATACAATAGTGCAAGGAGGTACAAACATTCTAAAATAGACTCATCCCATGTAGTGTATACTGCCACTGACTCATCCCCCAGTGCTAGACACTGCCACTGACTCATCCCCCAGTGCTAGACACTGCCACTGACTCATCCCCCAGTGCTAGACACTGCCACTGACTCATCCCCCAGTGCTGGACACTGCCACTGACTCATCCCCCAGTGCTGGACACTGCCACTGACTCATCCCCCAGTGCTGGATACTGCCACTGACTCATCCCCCAGTGCTGGACACTGCCACTGACTCATCCCCCAGTGCTAGACACTGCCACTGACTCATCCCCCAGTGCTGGACACTGCCACTGACTCATCCCCCAGTGCTAGACACTGCCACTGACTCATCCCCCAGTGCTGGATACTGCCACTGACTCATCCCCCAGTGCTGGATACTGCCACTGACTCATCCCCCAGTGCTGGACACTGCCACTGACTCATCCCCCAGTGCTGGACACTGCCACTGACTCATCTCCCAGTGCTGGACACTGCCACTGACTCATCCCCCAGTGCTGGACACTGCCACTGACTCATACCCCAGTGTTGGACACTGCCACTGACTCATCCCCCAGTGTTGGACACTGCCACTGACTCATCCCCCAGTGCTGGATACTGCCACTGACTCATCCCCCAGTGTTGGACACTGCCACTGACTCATCCCCCAGTGCTGGACACTGCCACTGACTCATACCCCAGTGCTGGACACTGCCACTGACTCATACCCCAGTGCTGGACACTGCCACTGACTCATCCCCCAGTGTTGGACACTGCCACTGACTCATACCCCAGTGTTGGACACTGCCACTGACTCATCTCCCAGTGCTGGACACTGCCACTGACTCATACCCCAGTGCTGGACACTGCCACTGACTCATCCCCCAGTGCTGGATACTGCCACTGACTCATCCCCCAGTGCTGGATACTGCCACTGACTCATCCCCCAGTGCCACTGACTCATCCCCCAGTGCTGGATACTGCCACTGACTCATCCCCCAGTGCTGGACACTGCCACTGACTCATACCCCAGTGTTGGACACTGCCACTGACTCATCCCCCAGTGCCACTGACTCATCCCCCAGTGCTGGACACTGCCACTGACTCATCCCCCAGTGCTAGACACTGCCACTGACTCATCCCCCAGTGTTGGACACTGCCACTGACTCATCCCCCAGTGCTGGACACTGCCACTGACTCATCCCCCAGTGCTGGACACTGCCACTGACTCATCCCCCAGTGCTGGACACTGCCACTGACTCATCCCCCAGTGCTGGACACTGCCACTGACTCATCCCCCAGTGCTGGACACTGCCACTGACTCATCCCCCAGTGCTGGACACTGCCACTGACTCATCCCCCAGTGCTGGACACTGCCACTGACTCATCCCCCAGTGCTGGACACTGCCACTGACTCATCCCCCAGTGCTGGACACTGCCACTGACTCATCCCCCAGTGCTGGACACTGCCACTGACTCATCCCCCAGTGTTGGACACTGCCACTGACTCATCCCCCAGTGTTGGACACTGCCACTGACTCATCCCCCAGTGCTGGACACTGCCACTGACTCATCCCCCAGTGCCACTGACTCATCCCCCAGTGCTGGATACTGCCACTGACTCATCCCCCAGTGCTGGATACTGCCACTGACTCATCCCCCAGTGCTGGACACTGCCACTGACTCATCCCCCAGTGCTGGACACTGCCACTGACTCATCCCCCAGTGCTGGATACTGCCACTGACTCATCCCCCAGTGCTGGATACTGCCACTGACTCATCCCCCTAAAATCATGAAGTGGTTGCGAGTGAAAGCCACATCTGTCACAGTAACCACGGTGGAGAGGTAAATCAATGATTGACATGTGCATGGAGATATTCTTGAATCAGTCAGAAATGTCTGTCCTCCCGGGGACAGAGCATCCCACCCTGCTGGGTTTTAGATCCAGGCTGCAGATTATATGGATTGTCTGTCTGTCTGCTGGGATTACAGGATGGAGCGATAGTAACAGGACGAGTAGAGTCAGGAAACTACTTCTGTCTCCATCTGGACAACAACCAGCTGGTGGAGACACTCACCTGTTTGTCTCTAAAACCTCTTGCTGTCTTCAACTTCCTGAGTCTGTTTGGGAAGCACGAGCAGCTGCTGGGGGGCCTACTGAGCCACTACCAGCAAGGTCTGGTCCAAGACTTGTACAGGTAAGGCGTCCTCTACATACAGGTTCCCCTGTGGACACGGCCAGGGCGTGTCCTCGACGTACCCAGACCAGTCTGTAGGTTACCCTGTTGTCATATTTCTAAATATTTTGACCATTAAAACTGTTCAGTTGTTCAAATCAGAATCAATATGTGTGTAAATGGAAGTATCTGTTGGTAGATGAGATAAAACGAGTAGACACCAGCTGGTGTTGTGAGATAAGGAAAACATGTGGAACATCTGGCTGATAGATTCTGGATGCATTTATCTCCTGCAGCTTCTTCAGGCAGAGCTGGTGTTTGGCAGTTTTCCACGACCGTTTTCCTGACCTTCAGCAGGAGATTCTGCAGATCAGGTCATCCAGCCAGAAGGTTTGGATATTCTTCTTTCCCTCACAAAGGCTCCCTCCTCCCTGCTTTAAATGAGACACCATGACACCTCTTTATCGATGTCAGATGTCAGGACGTTTGACTTGTGTGTCGTTAAGCTACAAGAGAAGCAGAGAGAAGAGCTTCAGTCTGTCCTGATGTTTCATGTTGTTGTGGAAAAATAATAACCTTCTCATCTTCCCAACATCATTTCACTTCCACTCTGGTCTCATCTGTCTAAAGAACAGACTTAGGCTCCTAAAAAAGGGGGACCACCACCCCAGTCTGCCAGTCCAGAGGCACTGTCCCCGATGTCCACGCGATGCTGCAGAGGCGTGTCAGCCAGGACAGCCTCTGCAGAACTCCTCCCATGCCCGAGTTTTTACCTCGGCAACAGATGAAGCCGCATGCCGCTTAGCCTGTCGGTACCCATCAGCTGCCTCCAGAGTCCCACAGGCCAAGAAGGCCCGATAGGACTCCTTCTTCAGCTTGACGGCATCCTTCACTGCTGGTGTCCACCAACGAGTCCTGGGATTACCGCCACGACAGGCACCAACGACCTTACAGCCACAGCTCCGGCTGGCCGCCTCAGCAATAGAGGCACGGAACACAGCCCATTCAGACTCAATGTCCCCCGCCTCACTCGGGACATTTCAAGCTGAGCCTGATCGGGCCCCATGGACAACGTCTGGTCTTGCACCACCTCCAGGCCTGGCTCCATACGGGGCGCCAGTGACCTTCAGCTGGACCTTTAGACACCTGTCTGCTATGGGTGACCCTACCAGGAGCATGAAGCCCCAGACAATGTAGCTACTAGGATCTTCAGGACACACAAACCCCCCGCCAGGAAAAGGTGACGTCTCGGGGAGCAGATCTATAAAACATCAGAATAAAATACTGGAGTTTTTTTCCTCCCTTCCCCTCCTTCTTCAGTCTCTTGGACTCCAACAATATTGAGTCAAACAAGATGTGTAGTCAGGTGTGCAGGTTCTGAAGGCCCTCCAGGTCTCTACCTGAACAAACAACTTGTCCTGTTGTGTTTCCAGGATCAGCAGTCAGGGGGCCAGATGGAGGAGCCTGGCTCAGACCGGGTCCTGGTCTCTGCAGAGGGGTGTGAAGATACAGAGATCCAAGCAGCTGTGAGGAACAATGCGGTGAAATATCTGAGCTTCAACCAAAACCTGCTGCCGATGTTCTCCTCGCCAGGAATGCTGTAGCCCGACCCCCACACCTTTCTGTCCTGATAAAACAACTCTCTCACTGCTGTTTGACTTTGCTGTGAATTTGTCTCATTTACAGTTAGAGGATCTTAAAGCCTCGATGAACCTGTTAGATGATCTCAGTAGAACATATTCTACTAAATCTGCTAAAAATAAAGACTGCAGGAGAATATCGGTTGTCTTCAGAGAAATACGTCCCATAAAATACCTGGAGCAGCGCGTGGCGCCTTCAGGGACTGTAGATAAAGGAGGAGGCGGGGTGTCGTTCTACAGCTGTATGCCAATGAAGCTTAAACAGACAATATGCCCCCCCCCCTTCGCTCCTGCTCCCACCGTCCCAGTTCCACTTCACACTGGTCTGGAACTGGGAGGACTAAACGCTCCTGCCCCGAACGTCCTACCAGGGTCTGCAGCTGGGGGGGGGGGGCGATGTCAGCTTCTGTTTTTACCTGCTTTGTCTGTTTGTGTACGAGATGACGTTAAAAGTTCTGGGGGGGGCGGGATGCACACACGGGTGGGGGGGGGGGGGTGTCCACGCGGGGTGTCTACGCGGGGGGGGGGCGGGGTGTCCATGCAAGGGGGCACACACATACATACACACACACACACACACACACACTCCGGGTTGGAGTGTGTGTGTAGTGTGTGTGTGTGGGGGGGGGCTGCAGGTACATCTGCTATGTAAATCCTCCCCAGATCACCCTCCCCCTCCCCGAATCCCCGGAGACCTGTGCTGCCTGTGATTGGTCCGTCCCGGGGGTTGGGGTGTGTGTTGGGGGGGGGGCTATCATTATAAAGCTGCCTGCGTGGTGAAGCAGCTCAGAGCAGCACGCGGACCCACCAGGACAGGGATCCGTGAGCGGATCCAAGTGGATTTCTTCTTCACTAAGTGCCTCGTGCCCCCCCCCCCCCCCCCCCCCCCCCCCATCCCCACCATGCCCAGAGGGTTTCTGGTGAAACGGAACAGGAAGACCGTGGCGTACCGGTTCCGCTCGGACGGGGGGGACGCGCCACCGTCCTCTTCTCCCTCCCCGCGCCTCGTCTCCATCCCGGCGCGCGCACACACGCCGACGCCCACCTGCGGGGCAGCCGTCCCGGAGCCGGACCTCAGACCCGTTCAGTTCGGGAACCAGGTGTTCCGTGCTCTGTACAGTCCCACGCGCGCGGTCAGCCAGGACCACGAGTCCTCCCCCACCCTGGACCACCTCTTCGTCCCGATGGAGCTGAAAGTCGGCTCCAGCAGCCGGACCGGCACCGAGCCGCTCCCCCCCGGGTCCAAACGACTGTCCCGGGACTCGGACCGGAGGACCAAACCGGTCTACAAGAAGATGAAAGCCATCAGGAAACCGTACTACGCGGATGACGTCACCACGTCTCCGGTTCTGGGACTAAAGATTAAAGAAGCTCCGGTGGACCAGAGCCCCCCCAGGTCGCAGGGCAGCGGCGGGGACTTTGTCTGCCAGCTGTGCCGGGAGGCTCACGCGGACCCGCTGGCTCTGGCGCAGCACAAGTGCTCCAGGATAGTCCGGGTCGAGTACCGGTGTCCCGAGTGTGGCAAGGTGTTCAGCTGCCCGGCCAACCTGGCGTCGCACCGGCGCTGGCACAAGCCGCGGCTCGCGGACAGCAAGGACACCCCCAGCCCGGAGCCGTCCGGGTCCGGCTCGGAGGACGGACCGGAAGACTGCAACCAGTGCGGGAAGAGGTTTAAGCGCCACGCGCACCCGAGGAAACACCCGCATGACGAGCACGCGCGGCGCCGCTCAACCTGAGCGCGAGCACCGGCCCCCCCCTGTCCGATCTGCGGGGGGAGGTTCAGCAGCAGGGGGGGGCAGGAGCGCCACACCCGCCTGCTGCACGCGGCGCAGGTGCTCCCCTGCAAATACTGCCCCGCCCTCTTCCACACCTCCCCGGGACTCGCGAGACACATCAACAAGTGTCACCAGTCCGAGACCCGGCAGGTGGTCCTGCTGCAGATGCCGCTCCGCCCCGCCTGCTGACCCGGGACCCTGTCAGCCCGGATCCGGATCCGGGGGTGGGGTTAGGCTGTTAGACCTAAGAGGGTCCAGGTTTAGAGTCAGACCTGGTCCATGCCTCGGATCCTGCTGTAAAACTGCCTTAAACTCAACAGATTGTTTTCCAGCCTCTTGCTGCCATAAACTTTATTTAATCTACTGTTATCTATTTATTTATTTATTCTATTATTGATGTGAATTGTTGCTCCTTGTGGTCAAAGCTGTTTTAGCCAAAAAGTGTTTTTCTTTCCTCCTGAAGGTGTTCATGTGACTTAACCACTTATTATCAATAAGAAGCTTTTCATTGATTGTTTTCTTCTTTTTTTATTTTGATTTATTTATTGATCTAAAACTGCTCTGGATGTTTCTGTTAAATGTCCAAAATAATAAAAACCAAACTGAGAAACAGAATTTTATGTTTTCTGGATGTTTTTTGACCCCAGTCTATTTATTTGACTTAAAATATGTCTTCAGTAGATTTTACCTGTGAAATGATCTGAAAACCGGACGTGGCTTCTTCCTGATGTAGCGGCCAACACGTGTCCAGGATTGACTGGTAGGAGTTTTAGATTTATTTAGCTTTATTATTCATTTCTGATTTTCTTTTTCATATCTAAACAAAACACAAAAATCAGATCATCTTTCATGGAATAAACACGGACCACGTCACTGTACACAACTTTGATATAACTTTACATGTCGCGTTGTTTGTCCAGACCTGCAGAGCAAAGTCCATCATGTCCACCGTCTCACCGGTCCTCACAAAGGCTGAAAGCAGCAGACATGATCATCTGGAGCTGCACTTCACACATCAACACACCACGACACAAGTGTGACCTGCAGACCGACCTGCGGACCGACCTGTAGACTGACCTGCAGACCGACCTGTAGACCGACCTGTAGACTGACCTGCAGACCGACCTGTAGACCGACCTGTAGACTGACCTGCAGACCGACCTGCAGACCGACCTGTAGACCGACCTGTAGACTGACCTGCAGACCGACCTGCAGACCGACCTGTAGACTGACCTGCAGACCGACCTGCAGACCGACCTGTAGACCGACCTGTAGACTGACCTGCAGACCGACCTGTGGACCGACCTGTAGACTGACCTGCAGACCGACCTGTAGACCGACCTGTAGACCGACCTGTAGACTGACCTGCAGACCGACCTGTAGACCGACCTGTAGACCGACCTGTAGACTGACCTGCAGACCGACCTGTAGACCGACCTGTAGACTGACCTGCAGACCGACCTGTAGACCGACCTGTAGACTGACCTGCAGACCGACCTGCAGACCGACCTGTAGACCGACCTGTAGACTGACCTGCAGACCGACCTGCAGACCGACCTGTAGACCGACCTGTAGACTGACCTGCAGACCGACCTGTGGACCGACCTGTAGACTGACCTGCAGACCGACCTGTAGACCGACCTGTAGACTGACCTGCAGACCGACCTGCAGACCGACCTGTAGACTGACCTGTAGACTGACCTGCAGACCGACCTGCAGACCGACCTGTAGACCGACCTGTAGACTGACCTGCAGACCGACCTGCAGACCGACCTGTAGACCGACCTGTAGACTGACCTGCAGACCGACCTGCAGACCGACCTGTGGACCGACCTGTAGACTGACCTGCAGACCGACCTGCAGACCGACCTGTGGACCGACCTGTAGACTGACCTGCAGACCGACCTGCAGACCGACCTGCAGACCGACCTGTAGACCGACCTGTAGACTGACCTGCAGACCGACCTGCAGACCGACCTGTGGACCGACCTGCAGACTGACCTGCAGACCGACCTGCAGACCGACCTGTGGACCGACCTGCAGACCGACCTGCGGACCGACCTGTGGACCGACCTGCAGACTGACCTGCAGACCGACCTGCAGACCGACCTGTGGACCGACCTGTAGACTGACCTGCAGACCGACCTGCAGACCGACCTGCAGACCAACCTGTAGACTGACCTGCAGACCGACCTGTAGACCGACCTGTAGACTGACCTGCAGACCGACCTGTAGACCGACCTGCGGACCGACCTGTGGACCGACCTGTAGACTGACCTGCAGACCGACCTGCAGACCGACCTGTAGACCGACCTGTAGACTGACCTGCAGACCGACCTGTAGACCGACCTGTAGACTGACCTGCAGACCGACCTGTAGACCGACCTGCAGACCGACCTGCAGACCGACCTGCAGACCGACCTGTAGACTGACCTGTAGACTGACCTGTAGACCGACCTGCAGACCGACCTGCAGACCGACCTGTAGACTGACCTGTAGACTGACCTGTAGACTGACCTGTAGACCGACCTGTAGACTGACCTGTAGACCGACCTGCAGACCGACCTGCAGACCGACCTGTAGACCGACCTGTAGACTGACCTGTAGACTGACCAGTAGACCGACCTGTAGACTGATCTGCAGACCGACCTGCAGACCGACCTGCAGACAGA